>NC_133656.1:85299556-85614613 GCF_009905375.1 Apium graveolens
ACTTTAAATAATGGTTTGTATAAATGTGTCATAATTACTTCAATTGAACAAAATAAAAAGAAAAGGGATGATGAAAATCTCACTTCATTGTGGCACTGCAGTCTCCATTTAGTAGACATGGAGAGAGGGCTGCAAATTTGCTAGGAATGGTACCACCGATGTATGTGGACCAATGTCTATGCAAGTCATGGGTGGATTTTCATACTTCATTACTTTCATAGATGATAGATCTGGATTCGGATATGTGTGAAAACAAAGTCTGAGCGCTTTTGAAAAGTTCAAAGAATATAAGTATGAAGTGGAGAACAACACACTAGTATTATAACTCTTCGATCAGATCGAGGTGGTGAATACTTTAATGGAGTGTTCTAGATTATCTCAAAGTAAATGGTATAGTCCTCCCAATGGACTCCTCCAGATTGTATCTGAAAGGAGAAATCGACTTTGTAGACATAGTTCGGTCCATGATGAGCTATGCAATCTTCAGTATTCCTATGGGAGTTCTGCATTGGAAACCTCAGCATGTTTACTGAATATGGTGCCTTCCAAATCTGTTCTCAAACTTCATATGAGATATGGAAAGAAAGGAAACCGAAGTCTTAAACAACGTTTAAGATTTGGGGATGTCCAGCTTATGTCAAGACAGTTGACCCAGATAAGCTGGAATATCGATCCGTAAATGTAGTTTTGTGGGATATCCTAAAGAGACTTTAGGGTATTACTTTTGCAACGATCATCGGGTGTTTGTCTCCAGGACATGCTACCTTCTTGGAAAGGAGTTTATCCTTGAAGGAAACAATGGGAGCAAAAATTGAACTGAAGAAGTTCAAGAAGCACAAACTACTACAGATCGAGTGGGAAACCCTGTTCTGACTGAACAACCTTTTGTGGAACAGCCCATTCATAGATCAGGGAGAGTGTCTCGCCAACCTGAGAGGGATTATGGCCTTGTCATTGAGAATGACAATGAGTTATCGATCATTAATTATGACGACCCTGTAACCTATAATGAGGCTATGGTAGTGTTGACTCTAGAAATGGCATCGTGCCATAAAATCCGGAATGAAATCTATGTATACGGGATACAAAAGAATGATTAGAGCAGATGGCCAGGTGGAGACCTTTAAGGCCAGGCTTGTGGCAAAAGAATTCAAACAAAGGCAATGGATTGACTTTGATGAACCTTTTTACTGTAGCCCTGTTATAATAGTTCGGATTTTGCTTGCGATTGCTGCTTACTACGACTATGAGATCTGGCAAATAGCCAGATGGTTTTCTTTCCAAGAGAAATGAAAACCTAGTGTGTAAGCTGTTGTGAACCATATGTGGTTTAAAGCAAGCTTCTCGAAAGATGGAACATTCATTTTGATGAGACAATCAAAGAGTTTGATTTTATCAAAAACGAAGATGAACCATGCGTCTACAAAGGGTTAGTGGGAGCGCGGTAACATTTTCTTGTATTGTATTGAAATAGAGTTGACACACATAACAACATAGCAACCCACTCACAAAGCTACTTTCTGAAAGTCACTTTGATCGTCATAAAGACTAGATGGGTATTAGATACCAGTGATTAGCTTTAGTACAAGTGGGAGATTGAAAGGATATGTCCTAAGTCCAATCATGTATTAGGATTTAGGAATAACTTCCTGTGTAATCTATTTTGATTTCATTGATATAATAAAGACTTGTTTTGTTTTTATTACGGGCTCTATCTATTTAGGTGTTTAAATAAGATATACCATAGTTTAGAGTAAAGCTTTTATGGATTATGATGAGATAATCATAGTGAGACCTAAAAGATGATAACTCTAAACTTAAATAGTTCCTGGTCATAGAATTACTAACTGGTAATTAATAATCCGCAAAGATCAGGTACATACTATGCTTGCTTCATTATGAAGGATGTCTGTTCTCATTGACATTTGTGTGGTGGACACTATAGCTAGTATGTAGGTGCTTATTAAAGAATAAGTTCACTGAACATGACTCGTACAGCTGAACAACTGATGGAGTTCACTCACGTGTCAGCAGTTCTTCACATAGTGATAGTTGTACAAGTATCCTTAGACTTGAGGTCACATAGTCATCTGTTGTACACTGAACTATGCTTTGGTTTAGTTCTTAGTCTCCAGGGACAATTATTAGGGCTCTACTGGGTATAGGAATTTGTACACGAAGATAGTGTATGATCAATATAGGATCTACCCCTTCCAGTGAAGGAAGCGAATGTTCAAGGCTGATCCACTTATGCTAGTTCAGGAATCTCTGGCCAGAGTGAATGAAATTAGAAAGGAGTTTCTAATTTACATAGAACCTACGCATAGTAAATGGTAAGCAAGTGATTAAATTAGATAGGCTTGACACGAGATCCATGCCTTGTATTTAATCAGGACAGTGTAGGGTAGAAGGAGTTTATTGTACGGTAACTATTCACTGAATAGGTTCTTGGTATTCTAAGCAGTGAATTCATATTATCCGGATAGTCACGATATGCTCAGAAGTATCCCTCACGATGTAGAATAAATGTGATTAATTAATTAATCATATTTAATAATTAGAGAATTATATAAATAATGATAAAATAGTTTTATTATTATTTATTTCTACTACCGGCTTAATATTGAACCTACAGGGTCACACCATAAAAAGAGAATGATTTAATGGTGGAGGAATTGATTAATAATGGCTAATAATTATTTATTTGTGAAATAAATAATTAATTGGCCAAATTTAATAATTGATTAAATGAGATTTAATTGATTATAAATTAATTAAGAAAAGTTCTTAATATTATTAATTAAGGATTTAATTTTTGGAAATTAAATCAAGAGAGAGAATTATTTCTAAAGTGTTTAGAAAAAGGATTAATAATTAAAAGGTGTTTTAATTATTAATGAGAATAATAAATGGGATCATAATAATAATATTTATGGGAAATTTCGGCTGAAAATTTTGCCTATAACTATACTATTATAAACCCTATTTTGATTCGAACCCCAAAAACCCAAAAGTTTTAGAAAACCAAATTCTCTCCACCTCCTCCTCCTCCTTAACGTCGTTTTCTTGGTGGATACCGGTGGAGTACTTCACGTTTAAGGAGCAGCTGCTAAGGATCTCCGATCGTGCTTTTGGATCGCATATTAAAGGTTAGTAATCGATCCCCTCATTTTTACCATGATTTATATGCTTTTATTTGGATTTTATGTATGTAAAAGTGTTTTACCATGCCCCCGCTGCGATTAAATCCAACATATACGAGTGTTGGTTAAGACCATGTACTGGTTATCAGAAGTTGAACAAGTTGACTAATAGGAATAAGTGTTTGTTTTCAAGGATGGATAAATTGCTAATTAGAGAGCTTGAATTGGAGCACGTACTAGCAAAATTTTAGAATAACTTGAAATGCACTCATTAGTAATATTCTGTTATAATCAGAAGATATGAGAAAATGTATGGTATAATAAGAATTATTCGCTATAATCTTAAGTTGAACAAAATATGGGTTATACCGGCTGGTATGTGATGGTGAAATGGTAAGTTTAGAAGGTGGAAGTTGATTGTTCTACTTCTGGGTTGATGGTTGGTCGTGTGATTGATTGTTGGTGTCGGCTTGAGCCTGACTGGTAGTCAATAATATAAAGGAGATGCTGCCCAAATTTTTCAGAAAATACCCTACTCTTAAAATAGAAAGTATACTTCCATGTGTTATTGATATTCATATTGATACTTCAAATAATTGTGATCTCGGCTCTTGAAAAAGGTTGTTACAGCCAATCCGACTATATATAATTGGCTTTTGATTTTATTTAGCTAGTCATCACTTGGTGTAATTGATCAATTAAGTGAGTCAATTGGTTAATTTTACCAATTAATGGTCAGATAGATGGGAATCGATTCCAATTAGATTAAGTCTAAGTTTGATGTGACCTCCGAATCCGAAATCAAAGCAATGAGGAATTTTGAGAAGGTATGGACACTAGTAGAATTCAGAAGTTGCTGCAAATGCATGAGGCTTTACTTGGATGAGTATGCCCTTCATAATGGACAATAGAAATAAAAAGTTATGTGTATAGACAAGTGAGAAGAATGTTTTGAAGAGCTAAAGAGTTAAGATAAAGCAACGAGAAGGAAGGAAGGAAATGAAAAAGGGAGGTGGAATGAAGATGAGATTAGTACCTACATTAATATGGATTTTATTAGTCAATCAAAGAGATTTTATCATCTGCAATAATTTTTATTAAAGAACGTCTTGTTTCCAAATTATTTTGATAATCATACAATAAGTGATTTATGAAGTAATTCTGGTTTGGATAAAATGTGAGATACAGTTTTAATTCATTTTTTGATTATGTTGATACTTAGGTTGTTAAATATCGAAAGTGGTATTAATATAGATGATTGATGTTTACTTCATAATGGGATGTTGTGAGCATCAAAGTACATATTGATATCTAATTTGATATGACATCAAAGTGAGTATTAATGTTAAGAGTTCGGTTTTGAATAAGCTATGAGAATGAAGAACAAGAATAGGAAAGAAAGTGGAATCAAAAGGATGATAAAGAAACTTTATAAGATGCCAGGATATAGGTAAGATATGGGTATTATGTGGGACAGGAGTAAAGTGAAGAGTTTAAGGAAAAATTTGTAAATTCAGATATGGAATGCATCTCAGAAGTACGATCAAGTACCGAGGGCTAAAAGAAAATATCTAGTAACCAGACGTGAAGATAAAATGGGAGAAAACATGTAAATAAATGTTACACCTACCCAAGAATTAAGGAGGGTCATCAAAGGCTAGATAAATACATTTCGTCAGGAGACGTCGCAGTGAAATCACCTAAGAACTAAAGGTGAGGAAAGCGTTAATTGCATCATTATTGATAGTTTATCCAAACCTAATCATTTTTGTATATCAATAAATAGTTTATCCAATAGGTGGGTTAGTTGCTACTTGAAGAAAGGGCGGTACGTCATCAGGTCCAGAAATTGATTATAAATGATCAATATTGGTTGATATGAGATTTGATAGTAGTATTCAGAATACGATGGATTATGACAAACCAGGATAGTATATACCACTCATAGATGAACGAACATTAAGTAAGGCGGAACTAAAAGATAGGAATTTGGCTATGATAACTCAAGGGATTCAAGCTACTCCGGGAATATGATACGAGACATAAATATCAAAGAAGATGTTCTAATGGTGTGGCAAAGAGAAAGACTAAACCTTATATGTGACTAGACATCAAGGAAAGCATTGCGGTTATTTTCTTATGAGAACTTCATAGAACCAAAATCAATGATAAGACGGGTTAGAATATGCTAGTAATGCCTCTAGGCTAATGTATTCTCTTCAAAGTAGTAAGAGATTATCGCTCAACAAATACACTCGATTTTGATTCAAGGAAAATAAGATATGGTAATAAGTTTGTGTGTCAATCATATTCAGTCGATATTTTCTCATTAATTTTTAATTTTGGAATAAATTCGAGAATGTTATAAATCGAATACGCCCTGGTTTCAGTATCTCATTCGCAGATGGACAAGAAGATTAAAGGAACGATTAAAGATCCTCGAATACGATTGGAAGCAATTATAAACTAGGTTAATGGAATAGAGAAACATGTGGGAATGGGGTTCAACAACCAGTAACTATTGCAATCGTTCATGAGCACGAATTACTAGAAATAGAAAGAGAAGAGAATTAATATGCGTTATGTTGGTCCTTTTGAGACAGTAAAAGAAGCAGGATAAGTGTAAGTGAGTTGGCTTCACCGCCAACCGTATAGCAGGTTCATAGGTGTTTATAGGTGTATACTCATGAAGACTAATTAAGCTCCATTATATATATAAAATGGAGACTTGTGTTGAGTTATATGAGCAACTAATAGAATATGATATCAGCAAGAGGCTGTTAAGTATTGAGTTATGTTGCGAGTAAAATTTATAAAAAGTTGTAAGGTTGAGGGATCAACCTGAGAAAATGAGAGTGAGATACTTGACTCTATCATTATCTGATCCTTAGTGTGATTCTTAGGACAGAATCCTTTTAAGGGGGAACGATGTAATATCCGGGACATAGCGTGTAATTATTTTTATCGATAAATAATTATTATGTGATTATTATGTGATTTTTGGTGAATTATTTGACGATTGGTGTTGTTATGTGGATGTTGATATGTGGTAAAGTATAAGTATGTTAATTTTATTATGTACAGAATAAAATACCGATAATTAAGGTATTTTCTAAAAATTTATGGAGTATTATATGATTTTATATTGATTTATGAATTTATTAATTATTTTCTAAATAATTACAAAATTATTTTAGATAGCTGGGAATCGTCCGACTTCAACCGTTTTTACGTTCTTACAACCCGAAACTCTTCTGAAAACTCCTTCCTAATCTAATCTCGTAATTCCAGACATTTTCCGTGTTTTGACTTTTTCAATCCGGATTACAGTTTGACCTGTGCGCGGCCCGGCGCAAGATTTTCGATACGATAATCATTTCGGTGAATCATCAAAACCCGTATTCTCAAAAAACGGGATATTATTACATTATTTTCGTATAAAGTGTTTTATAAAAAGCCCGGTTTGGATAATTATCCAATACGGGTACCAAATCGGATCATTTTTGCAGTTACTTAGCGGCTAAGCAACTAATTTATCGATCCAATACGATCCAACACGACCCAATATTCCATAAATATATATAGCCCTTTTATTATTTCATTTTATTCGTATAATCATAATCAGTCAGTAAAATCCCATAAAATACAGAGAAAACATCGAATTAATACCGCGTTCTTGAAAATCAATCGCACAAACGGAGACGTTATCAAACTCCGATTCGGGCGTGCAATATGTCAAAACGAAGTTCTCGAAAAACTCTTTCTGAATCCACCATCTATTCTAATGCAGATATCAAGGTATTTTTCTTATTGAATTATTTTATTTCAAATTTTTTAAGGATTAAATTATGAAAATTTGTTCTTGATGTTGTTGATATGATTTGATGATTCCATCGTGTAGATAATATTTTTCTGGTCAATTTGGTATATTATATGTCAAAAATCGAGTTCAATAACAAATAGAAAAGGTAGTTTGATTCTTAGAAATTAAATTAGGGTTCTTGATATGAATGTTATTAATTAAAATTTAGAGATTTCTTTGTTAAGGGTTATTCTTTAAATCTGACCATGCCATATTATAGATCGTGAGAAGACGAATTCATTGGTGTATCTGTAATTAACAAACGATAGCAGAAAAGCTTTGATCGGAGTTGGAAAGGTTCGTCGGCGGCAGGATTTTCCCGTGAATATTCCGGTCAAATGACGAGGTGTTTGGTGATTTAGGTTGCATAATTGAATTCGTCTCGATGAACTCTTCCAATCTGCATGTTTTTGTCAAGTTCTGGGCACATCGACTCGCCAGCGATTGTCGGAGACGGCGACAACGACGGCGGCGGTTCCAAAATGCAAATAGACCCCTGACTTTTTGGAGATGGTGAAGTTTGATTCCCCGGGTTTCTGGAATTGCAAATAAGTCCCTATAGTTTGTAAAAAGTATAAATCATGTATTCTGGTTTCAAAACTTTACAAAAACAGGATCGTGGTTTTTAATGTTTTCAAAAAAATAGTATTTCCTTTTATTTTAATTTCATAAAATGGTTTTTATTTATTCAAAATTTTGAAAATTCATTATTTTTAATTCTGAAAATTATAATTATTTAATTAGTCAACTAATTTAAATATTAATTAATTATTAATTATTAATTATTAATTAATTTTAATTGATTAGTTTATTAGATTTAATTATTTATTTAGATTTAAAATTTCTGGAAAATAGATTTGAGCTTTAATATATTATTTTAAATTATTTTTAAGAATCGATAATTATTGTAAAATTATTTTAAGGTCAGATTCGGGTTTTCGAACCCTATTATTTAATTATAAAATAATTCGGAGTCCCATTTTCATTCCGAAATATGTTCAAAAATTTATATTAAATACTTGAAAAATCATTTTGACCCCGAATCTTCTTTGAAAAATTATTTTGATTGAATATCTTGCATGCTATATGCTATGTGCTATCTGATTGATGTGTTATATGCCTATGTGGTTATTGTTTGACTGTTTTAGTCATAACTTTCAATCGGTAAATTGGATTTGGGAAACGAAGGGTAGATAAAAGCTTATGACGTCTATGTGATGATTAAAATGATATGAGATTGAGTATTGATAGATATTTGTGATGCCTAGCAGAGTAATCGAGACATAGAAACAGAAAGCTGGTGATTAGTAAATAGAACTGAAGCGTAGAAATAGAAAGCAAGTGATCGTTGAATAAAAGTAAGGCATAGAAAAAGAAGATAAGTGGTTGTTGAAACGATAGATGAATGCAAGTGAAGCTGGTAATCATCTGTGATAAGAAAAGTACTTATGCACCTTCTTCAAGATATATTTCAAATATTTTTAAACTTTCTCATAACATGTTGCTAGTATTCAAAATAAATCTTGTTTTATATTTCAAGCGCTTTAAACTATTCAACCTTAAACCCTGATTCTTATTGATCTTGAGCCATAAGCCTTATTTTTCATAAACCATTGATTGTTGAATTCTTAGATATGAGCCATACACATACAATACTTATAACGACTCGTATATTTTAATAATATTTAAATGTGTAATTATTGCGTAATTAATTAAATAAAGAATTATATATTAATTTTGATCTTTGTGTTTTACTTATTATTATTTATATGTGATTGTTGGGTTGCGTAGATTGTATGTATCATTATTGGTTGCACTATATTATTTTTGTTTCGCTTTTAGAAGTGATTTTATGGCAATCTTATTTTCAAAAATATTTAGATTGTCTCTAAAATTGTTTTTATGATTTTATAATTTCAATAAATATTTTTGGGATTTTATAAATTTACAGATCAATATTTTGTTAATTATTTATTTTTCAATGATTTTATGATTATATTTACTTGTAAAATCCATATTTAATTCCATAATTCTTCAAAAATCACGAAACTCATATTTTATTAAGTTAGTAATATTATTAGAATTTTAAAATTATTTTGGTAATTTTCGGGATTAGTTTCAACCGCGTGTTGTTTCGTTAATTTGTTAAATCCGGGTATAAATTGCATTTTAAAACTTATTTAAAAATTACAAAACTTATGTTTTTATTTACTCCGGGATATTTCTAACATTTTAAGATTTTTTGAGATTATTTCGGCAATTTCTCGCGCGCGCAATATATCGTTAATTTTACGATTCAGTGTTATAAATTTTCTTGTAGTCCAGGAAATAGCCACGTGTCCCTTTTTATTAGACACGCGGCTTGGCAGAAGGAGGTGTGGCATCCTGTTGATTAACATCGTCTTTGTCTCTCTCGTCTCACCCTCTTTGTCTCTCGACTCTCTCTCGCTTCTCTTCTCTCATAGCTCTCTCTCTATAATTCTTTTTCTCTCCCTCTTCCCGTTCTTCTCTTTCCCGCCTACCTTCAGCGCGATCCCGGCCGCTCCCTCTCATTTTTCGGTATCTTTGTCCCTGTTCAGATTCGTTCTAATATATATATATATATATATATATATATATACGTGTGTGTGTGATAGTCGTGTGTGTGTGATAGTTGTGTGTGGGTTAGTGTCAGTGTGTGTGTGTTTTGGTGCGGTTGTGTTGGTGGTGGCACGTTTGTGCGCGTGTTGTTATTGCATGTGATTTGGTTTGGGTTATGTCCCTATTATATTTTACCGATTACCAAAATAAAATTATTATATTGATTTTACAATTTTTCTGCAGGAATTATGTTTAGTGGTTTCGTGAAATTAAATATAATTTCGTGCAGGATTAATTTACAAAATTATCGCTAGAATTTTTGTGTTGGAACCCGAATAATCGGGTGCCCCGAAAATTTTGCCGCCGTGCCGAGATGACTCTTTACGAGCAGACGGTGGACGGTGATGACTTGGTTCTGAGTCCTAAACATTTTAAATAAATAAATGATCGTATAAATTATTTTCAAAATGTAAATAAATATTTGTGTGACGAGTTGTATGGAGTATAAATTGCGAATTGTGAATTGTTGGGATTGACATCGATTGATGTTTCGACGGGTAGGTCTATAAATAGAGGAGTCGCTGTCAAATTATTTCTAAAAATTACTTTTAAATATGAATCGAGTATATATATGTAAATAAATATAATCGAACCCTATCTTCTACGTGTATTAGTACGTGCATTATTACGTGTATATTATTATCATGCATATACGTGCGAGTTGGGAATAGTATCGTTGGGTAATGTGTTTAGTGAGGATAAGTCAAGCATAACCGATCATTTTACCCAGGTTGTTTCAATTCTGTACGTTTAAGTCGAAGGACCCATTAGTTAAAGTCGGTTAGAGTTAAGCAAGTGTTAGTGTAAAGCTTCGCAAGGCAAGTAACCCTGAACAAATCTTCTACAATGTAGTATATATGAATGATTGTTGATTTAAATTACGTACTGGAACAGAATATTTTAAGTTACGTATTCCCCGTTTTTTAATATGTTTTATTAACTGATGTTTTGGGGAAAAAGTAACTTCTGAAAATGCCTATCTCTAGATTGTGATTAAATTAAGAAGATTTTAGAATGTGTGCTGTGAGATAATTGTTTAAAAAGACATAGGTGTAGTTAATTTTAAAAACTGGATAAAAACGGATCAGATAGTGGATGGCTGCTTAAAAGGCCCGTAACGGCCCAACATGGTTGCATAAGAGGCTAGGTCGGTTGTGTGCCCTATCTAGACCGCTTAGTCCAGTATGATAGGAACCTAGCTAGTCTCTGAGTTTCAGAACAAATTATGATGGATAGACTAATCAGTTGTCCCTAGGATTCATCCAATTATATATCTGATTTTGGTTTAGTGGTTCCCGTAACGGAACAAACGGTTTTGGTGGTCCCCGTAATGGGATAGATGATTTATGGTTCCTTTAATGGGACTGTGATTTTGGAAAAGACAATAGCATGCTAAAATTGGATTCTGGTATTTTTACACAGCACACTACAGATGATATTGTTTTTCAGAGCATGCTAGTTTTGATATCCAGTTTGTACCTGTTTTACTTGTTTTCATAAACGGGATCTGATATTTGTTCCTATACTATTTTTATATACACTATTTTACTTGTTATTCATATAGTGGTACTGTTGAGCAATTGATTGCTCACCCTTGCAGCTTGTTTTGTACTTATTTATTGCAGATGTCTAAAAGACCAGGGCAGAGTAGAGTGTCAGCACCATTCGGTCCCGGCTCCTTTGAGGTAGTTGTATCAGACCCTGAGGTCTGATGAGTTGCTGTAATACGTTAGGGTGTTGGATTATAGAATAAGTTAGTTGTTGTGTTGTAACCTAAATAATACTTGAACCTGCATCGGCTCCTGGTTTGGGGTCACGTTTTAGAATAAAGTTTAATTAGTAATTTATATTCGCAGTTTGTTATATTTTGGTGACGTCAGCCCCTGACCCCGGGGTTGAGGCTGTCACAGTTGGTATCAAAGCTACAGGTTCAAGTCCCTGATTTAGGTTAAGGATTGAGTCAGAAAGGTGTAGGAAGTGTGTCCTATAGTGTGAGTCAGCAACTCATTTAGAGGAGCAAACCTAAGTGTTAGTCGAGGGTTCCGACAGCGTTACCTTGGCATCTATTAATATTTTAATAGACTTGCCTTAACCTTGTTATATGCTTCCTGTATATTTATATTGTTGGTAGTGGCCCATAGTGATTTCTAGTTCTCTATCTTGGGGGAACCAGTCAGATTCAGATGATTCAGACTCTGAGAGGACTTTGGAAGTCATAGCTGAGGAGACTCCCATACCTCCCCCACCCGTTCCTCCAGTTATACCAGGAGGTGTGTCAAGACCTGGTGCCCGACCTCGTTGGGTACGATGGTCAGTGTCTGTTGTTAGGGATTTCCCTCCAGGGTGCAATCCCAGTTCTTCCACCTTGAGACCACCTGTCCCTCCATTCATCCCTTCAGGCGCATCTTCCCCGATCCCTTACCATGTTCACCGAGCGGTGAACCAGTCTTTGATCAGAGAGTAGAGCCCGGTGTTAGCGGCACAGCTTGAGCAGATACCGGTTGGGTCTTTTCAGGGCATACCTGCCCCTTCGCCCGATGTACAGGAGAGAGTGCGATCCTTGACTCAGGCTGGTGTTGAGAGAGCCCGGACCATTGAACGTTTCATTAGCTCAGAGTTCAGGGCTGTTCAGTATCAAGATCTAGTGAACTGGTTGGTATTTGAGTTAGGGTCCATCAGTGGCAGTGGTAGTGGTTAGACTAGAGTTGCTGCAGAGAGATATAAAGCTCCGAGTTGATTGTAGGAGTTCTGTAAATGTTTTCCTTATGTATGTTTATTATGTTGTTGTAGCTTATGTTAGGTGGAGGCTGCTATGACAGCCAATTTTATTGTGTATTTAGTTTATTTCGAGTGTTGTAGTGTAGTTGTTGGATGGATTTGTCCTTTTGTTTTACTGTAGTTCTTTCTATTATATTGTTGTTGGTTTTATTTTCGTTGCACTGTTGATATTACTGTTACTGTTATTGTTAGTTTTGTTAAATTTAGGTATGCATCGTGGAGGGACCCCAAGCAAACAAGGAAGGGAATATTTTATTGTGATAACATTCTCCTGATGCATTAAAATGTTTCTACCCGAGAGCACAATTTTCATATAAAACCTTTTTGTTGTGTTTCAGGAGAATGCCTCCCAAGAAGAATATCCCGTCCAATTCGTCCAGCAGGAACTCAGATGGGGGCCCAGCCATAGATAGATAACTAGATTTGCTGCGCCAACAGTCTAACCAGATGGCTCAGCAGCAAGAACAATTCCAGCAGCAGCAACATCAATTCCTGCAACAGCAGCAACAACAGCAACAATTCATACAACAACAGCACCAACAAATCCAACAAGAATTGCAGCTTCAACAGCAACCCCAGCCAAGAGAGCCAAACCAAACTGTTAGTTTCAAGTCTTTCCAATCAGTCAAACCCCCAGAGTTTGAGGGCGAGGTAGACCTGATTACTGCTAGAGCTTGGCTTAAGGAGATGGAGAAAGCCTTCACCCTCATCCAGGTCAGTGATGATTCCAAGATGGATTATGTCAGTTATTTTCTCAAGGGTGAAGCAAATTTTTGGTGGGAATCTACGCGTGCACTAGAAGGAGAGGGCCCTGTATCTTGGGCCAGATTTACTGAGTTATTCCTAGGAAAGTATTTTCCAGATTGTTTGCAGAGTCAGTTGGAAGTAGAGTTTTTGGAACTGAAGCAAGGAGAGAAGAGTATGTCTGAGTATGAGGCCAAGTTTACGGATTGGCCCGACTAGCCCCTGGATATGTGAATACCGAGATTCAGAAAGCTAGAAGGTTTCAGCAAGGACTGAAGCCTGAAGTTCATAGTACAGTGGTGGCCCTGTAGCTTCAGATGTATACCTCTGTAGTTCAAGCCGCCCTAGTGATTGAAAGTGATCAGAAGTTGGCCTCCAAGGAGAGGAGTAATAAGAAGAGGAAGTTTGATAGAGGTACTGATAATGCGGATCGAAAAGAGTCCAGTCAGAAGTTCCCAAGGAAGTTTGGCTGGAAAAGGAACAAGAGTTTTGGGAGGCAAGGCTTTACTCAGACAAGTTCTGATGTCACCTCAGTTGCCTCTGCCCCATTTCAATCAACCAGGCCAATTATGGAATGTAAGTCATGTGGTAGAAAGTATAGTGGTCAATGCAATAAGGATGTTCAGTGCTTTAAATGCGATAAAAAGGGTCATTATGCGTCAGAGTGTAACTCAAGGAACCTCAGAGTCACCTGCTTTAAGTGTGGTAAGGTTGGGCACATTTCCAGAAACTGTAAGATGGCTACTCGGGGCAGCGTAGAAGGTAGTGAATCTCAAGGACCGGCAACCAGCACAGCAAGAGCTAGAACCTTCAAGATGATCAAGAGATCTAATGCTCAGGACTCAGATGTAGTTGCAGGTACATTTTCTCTAAATTCCGTGCCTGTTAAAGTTTTGTTTGACTTAGGATCGTCTAAGTCTTTTATATCTAAAGAATGTGTAAGTAATATGGATTTGATGTTGGAAGATTTAGCTGATCCCTTGACTATAGAAGTGGCTTACCAAGATAAAGCTCTAGTAAGCCAATTTTTCCCTAGGTGTCAATTAGAAATCCGTGAGCGTTTCTTTTCAGTTGACCTAATACCCTTTGAGCTAGGAAAATTTGATGTGATTCTAGGAATGGATTGGTTGTCCCAGTATAAAGGCAAATATTGATTGTAAGAAAAAGAAAGTTTTGTTGTATATAGAAGATAACGTTAGGGTAACTTACCAAGGACAGAAGCAGGAAAAGAAATTTCTCTCGGTACTGGAAGCAAAAAAGCTGTTGAGACAAGGATGTGAGGCGTACTTAGCCCATGTCATGGACACTGAGAAAAAGGCACCCTGTTTGGATGAGATTCCAGTAGTTAGTGAATTTTCAGATGTGTTCCAAGACGAATTGCCAGTATTACCACCCGATCGAGAGATTGAGTTTTTTATTGACCTTATTCCGGGAGCAGAACCAATTTCAAAGGCTCCCTATTGTATGGCTCCAGTGGAAATGAAAGAACTAGCTAAACAACTTCAGGAACTGTTGGATAAAGGGTAATTAGACACAGTGTATCCCCGTGGGGCGCACCAATATTATTTGTGAAGAAGAAAGACGGAAGTATGAGATTGTGTATTGATTATCGGGAATTGAACAAGTTAACCATCAAGAATAAGTACCCCTACAGGATTGATGATTTGTTTGACCAGTTTAAAGGAGCATGTTTTTTTTCAAAGATTGATTTAAGATCGGGCTATCACCAGTTGAAGATCAAGCCTGAAGATATACCGAAGACTGCATTTCGAACTAGGTATGGCTATTATGAGTTCTTAGTGATGTCGTTTGGATTGACTAATGCACCAACAGCTTTTATGGATTTAATGAACCGGGTGTATAAGGAGTATTTGGATAAGTTTGTTATTGTATTTATTGATGACATCCTCATCTATTCAAAGACCAAAGATGACCATGCCGAACATCTAAGGATTGCTCTACAAAGGCTGAGGGAAAAGCAGTTATACGCTAAATTTTTGAAATGTGAATTTTGGTTGGAGGAAGTTTAGTTTTTGGGTCATATAGTGGGTAAGGATGGTATTAAGGTGCATCCCGTAAAGATTGAAGCTGTATCCAGATGGGAACAACCGAAGACTCCGACAGAAGTTAGAAGTTTTCTCAGATTAGCAGGTTATTACCGAAGATCTGTGAAGGACTTTGCCAAGATTGCAACCCCGTTGACCAAGCTGACCAGGAAAAATGAAAGATTTGTTTGGATTGAAAAATGTGAGAAAAGTTTCCAAGAGCTGAAAAAGAGATTAGTGACAGCACCAGTGTTAACATTACCAGATGAGATATGGAATTTTGTGATCTACAGTGATGCCTCTCTGAAAGGATTAGGCTGTGTGTTAATGCAACATGATAAGGTTATTGCGTATGCGTCCAGGCAGTTAAAACCCCATGAGCAGAAGTATCCAGTGCATGACTTGGAGTTGGCAGTGATAGTATTCGCGTTAAAGCTGTGGAGACGTTATTTATACGGAGAGAAATGTGACATCTATACGGATCATAAAAGCTTAAAGTATATATTCACCCAAAAGGATTTGAACATGAGACAGTGAAGATGGTTAGACCTAATCCAGGATTACGATTGTTCTATCAACTACCATCCGGGAAAAGCTATTGTGGTAGCAGATGCCTTAAGCAGGAAGGAAAGATTAAATGAGATCAAAGTTTCTGAGAAACTAGCTGGAGAATTGGAAAAGCTGAAGATTGAAATTCGAATGCCAAAAGATAACAAAGAGCAATTATATGAGATTAATTTTCAGCCAAAGTTGATGGAAAGAATAAGAAAGTGCCAAGAGGAAGTTATGAATAAAGGGTTGGATGATTTAACGGGAGAAGAAGTTTGTACTCAAAAGGATAGCAGTGGCATGTTCAGATTTTCCTCGAGGATATGGATCCCCAATATAAGCGAATTAAATAATGAGGTTTTGCGAGAAGCTCATAATTCTAGGTTCTTTATTCACCCAAGGAGTACCAAACTGTATCAAGATTTAAAGAAAAATTTCTGATGGCCAGGAATGAAAAAGGAGATTGCGGATTGGGTCAGCAAATGTCACGTGTGACAGACGGTAAAGGCAGAACATCAAAGGCCCAGTGGATTATTGCAACCCTTGGAGATTCCACAGTGGAAATGGGAAGAGATTGTCATGGATTTAGTGGTAGGATTGCCGAAGACAAATTCGAATCATGACGCTATTTGGGTAATCATTGACAGATTGACCAAGTCAGCACATTTCCTCCCTATTAACAAGAGATATTCTTTGGAAAGGTTGGTTAAAATGTATTTGGATAAAATAGTAACCAAGCATGGAGTTCCCGTGTCCATCGTATCAGATCGAGACCCAAGATTTAACTCAAGATTTTGGACCAAATTTCAAAAATGTTTAGGATCTAAGTTAAATATGAGCACTGCTTATCATCCTCAGACCGATGGCCAAAGTGAGAGAACAATTCAGATAATAGAAGATATGTTAAGGGTTTGTGCTTTGGATTTCAAGGGAAATTGGGATGATCATCTACCGTTGATTGAGTTTTCGTATAACAAAAACTACCATGCCAGCATTGGAATGCCACCCTACGAAGCCTTATATGGAAGTAAGTGCAGATCACCTTTGTATTGGGATGAAGTAGGAGAAAAGAAAGTATTAGGACCTGAGTTAGTGCAGCAGACTAGATATGTAGTGGCATTGATTCAGAAAAGATTGGAAGCCACACAGGATAGGCATAGGAAGAATGCAGATTTACATCGGAAGGATATGAACTTTGAAATAGGATCCTTAGTATTGCTAAAGGTATTTCCATGGAAAGGGTTAGTTCAATTTGGGCAGAAAGGTAAACTTAGGCTAAGGTATATAGGGCCATTTGAAGACTTGAAGCAAAAAGGGAAGGTCGCGTACGAGATAACATTACCGCCACAGTTGCAACATATTCATAATGTGTTCCACGTATCCATGTTGAAGCCGTATATCCCTGATTCGAATCAAGTAATTGAGTATGAACCGATCAAGCTTCAATCAGATTTGTCCTATGTGGAGCGGCTAATCCAGATATTAGATCGTAAGGAGCGTGTACTTAGGAATAAATCTATCCCTATAGTTAAAGTACTTTTGAGAAACCCTAGGGTACAAGAGTCTACCTGGGAGTTAGAGCCAGATATGCTTGACATGTATCCTCACTTATTTAATTTGTTAAGATTCTGGGGATAAAATCTTTTTAAGAGGGGAAGGATATAATGACTCGTATATTTTTGTAATATTTAAATGTGTGATTATTGCGTAATTAATTAAATAAAGAATTGTATATTGATTTTGATCTATGTGTTTTACTTATTATTATTTATATGTGATTGTTAGGTTACGTGGATTATCTGTATGATTATTGGTTGCAATATATTATTTTTGTTTCGCTTTTAGAAGTGATTTTATGGCAATCTTATTTTCAAAAATATTTGAATTGTCTCTAAATTTGTTTTTATGATTTTATAATTTCAATAAATATTTTTGGGATTTTATAAAATTTACAGATCAATATTTTGTTAATTATTTATTTTAAGTGATTTTCTGATTATGTTTACTTGTAAAATCCATATTTAATTCCAAGATTCTTCAAAAATCACGAAACTCATATTTTATTAAGTTAGTAAAATTTTGAGAATTTTAAAATTATTTTGGTAATTTTCGGGATTAGTTTCAACCGCGTGTTATTTCGTTAATTTGTTAAATCCGGGTATACATTGCATTTTAAAACTTATTTAAAAATTACGAAACTTATGTTTTTATTTACTCCAGGATATTTCTAACATTTTAAGATTTTTTGAGATTATTTCGGTAATTTCTCGCGCGCGCTATATATCGTTAATTTTACGATTCAGTGTTATAAATTGTCTTGCAGTTCAGGAAATAGCCACGTGTCCCTTTTTATTAGACACACGGTTTGGCAGAAGGAGGTGTGGCAGCCTGTTGATTGACATTATCTTTGTCTCTCTCGTCTTACCCTCTCTGTCTCTCGACTCTCTCTCCCCTCTCTTCTCTCACAACTCTCTCTCTATATTTCTTTTTCTTTCCCTCTTCCCGTTCTTCTCTTTCCCTCCTGTCTTCACCGCGATTTCGGCCGCCTCCCTCTCGTTTTATGATATCTTGGTCCCTGTTCATTTTCGTTCTAATATATATATACACATATATATATATACGTGTGTCTGATAGTCGTGTGTGTGTGATAGTTGTGTGTGTGTGTTAGTTTCAGTGCGTGTGTGTGTTTTGGTGCGGTTGTGTTGGTGATGGCGCGTTTGTGCGTGTGTGGTTGTTGCCTGTGATTTGGTTTTGGGTTCTGTCCCTATTTTGTTTTGCCGATTACCAAAATTAAAATTATTATATTGATTTTACAATTTTTCTACTGGAATTATGTTGAGTGGTTTCGTGAAATTAAATATAATTTCGTGCGGGATTAATTTACAAAATTATCGGTAGAATTTTTGTGTTGGAACCCGAATAATCAGGTGCCCCGAAAATTTTTCCGCCGTGCCGCGATGACTCTTTACGAGCGGACGGTGGATGGTGATGACTTGGTTCTGAGTCCTAATTGTTTTAAATAAATAAATGAGTGTATAAATTATTTTCAAAACGTAAATAAATATTTGTGTGATGAGTTGTAAGGAGTATGAATTGCGAATTGTGAATTGTTGGGATTGATGTCGATTGATGTTTCGACGGGTAGGTCTATAAACAGAGGAGTCGCTGTCAAAATTTTTCTAAAAATTACTTTTAAATACGAATCGAGTATATATATGTAAATAAATATAATCGAACCCTATCTGCTACGTGTATTAGTACGTGCATTATTACGTGTATATTATTACTATGCATATACGTGCGAGTCGGGAATCGTATCGTTGGGTAATGTGTTTAGTGAGGATAAGTCAAGCATAACCGGTCGTTTAACCCAGGTTGTTTCGATTCTGTAGGTTCAAGTCGAAGGACCCAGTAGTTAAAGTCGGTTAGAGTTAAGCCAGTGTTAGTGTAAACTTCGCAATGCAAGTACCCCTGAACAAATCTTTTACAGTTCCATATATATGAATGATTATTGATTTAAATTACGTACTGGAACAGAACGTTATAAGTTACGTATTCCCCGTATTTAAATATGTTTTATTAACTGATGTTTTGGGGAAAAAGTAACTTCTGAAAATGCCTATCTCTAGATTGTGATTAAATTGAGAAGATTTTAGAATGTGTGTTGTGAGATAATTGTTTAAAAAGAGATAGGTGTAATTAATTTTGAAAACTGGATAAAAACGGATCAGATAGTGGATGGCTGCGTAAGAGGTCCGTAACGTCCCAACATGGTTGCGTAAGAGGCTAGGTCGGTTGCGCGCCCTATTTAGACCGCTTATTCAAGCATGACAGAGACCTAGCTAGTCTCTGAGTTCCGGAATAAATTGTGGTGGGATAGACTGATCAGCTGTCCCTAGGATTCATCCAATTATATATCTGATTTTGGTTTAGTGGTTCCCGTAACGGAACAAATGGTTTTGATGGTCCCCGTAACGGGATAGATGATTTATGGTTCCTGTAATGGGACAGTGATTTTAAAAAATACAATAGCATGCTAAAATTAGACTCTGGTATTTTTACATAGCACACTACAGAATATATTATTTTTCAGAGCATGCTATTTTTGATATCCAGTTTGTACCTGTTTTACTTGTTTTCAGAAACGAGATCTGACATCTGTTCCTATACTATTTTTATATACACTGTTTTACTTGTTATTCATATAGTGGTACTGTTGAGCAATTGATTTCTCACCCTTGCAGCTTATTTTGTACATATTTATTGCAGATGTCTAGAAGACCAGGGCAGAGTAGAGTGTTAGCCCCCTCAGGTCCCGGCTCCTCTCCGGTAGTTGTATCAGACCCTGAGTTCTAATGAGTTGCTGTAATAAGTTAGGGTGTTGGATTATGGAATAAGTTAGTTGTTGTATTGTAACCTAAATAATACTTGAACCTGCATCGGATCCTGGTTTGGGGTCGTGTTTTATAATAAAGTTTAATTAGTAATTTATATTCGTAGCTTGTTATATTTTGGTGACGTCATCCCCTGACCCCGGGGTTGAGGCAGTCACAATACTACTCCACAAATACCTATCTACTGTAATAACCCCAATTTTTGGAATTTTTGAAACCCTTATGAATAGTGTTTTGCTGATTATGCTGAATAAGAAAACTTTTCATGCCACAATAGGTAGGGGTTCTTTTATTCATCTTCTGGGATATTATTAGTACTCTATGTGGTATATAAGTGTATGTAAAGATCGTCAGAATCCAAATCCGAACACTTTGACTTTTCCCGAAAATCCACCAGATACCGAAAGAATTTAGTATAAGGTAACAGAATAAAAAAAAGGATTTAAATTCAAGGATTTTAAGAGAGGATAATAAAAGGAATATAATGTACTGAGAAAGGTTAAGGGAACCCAAGTAATAAGGTCCCGGGTATGATCCCTCAAACGATAAACGAGAACGAAAGTTAAGCGAACCGTATAACAGATCAACGGTCATTAGGAAAGCATTTAAGAGTTAATCAAGGAGGTTAGGGATGATGATGTCATCAAACCAACAAGAAGAGGACAAGTGTGAGAGGGTGACATCACATGATGACCTAAGCATGACATAAGGGAAGGAGGTGTGGTTGATTAATAACCACATAATTTTTCATGGTTAAAAAGGTAATTAATCAAAAACAAAAGCTAGCAACCAAGCAAACAAATCACAAAACACAAAAACACAAAGTTTATTTCACTTTCTTCATCAAGCTCTCGGCTTTCCTTCATTTTCAAGGAGAAAAAAAATCAAAATCCAAGATCCAAGCATTGTTAAATCATGAGGTAATTATCCAAGGTTCCTTATACATAGATATAGCTATCCCATGAATCTAAGCTTCAATTTCCTTCAAAATCTCTTCCTAAAAATCATGGAAGAAGAGGGTGAATAGTGTTTTTCAAGAACTTAAATTTTTGTTCTTGAATTTTTGTTTAGATTAAGCTTGGATAAGGACTTTCAAGGGTGATTCCAAGTTAATTAGTTACTCCCACTCAGAAGGAAGGTATAATCTCTTAACCTAGCTTTGTTATTGAATGTTAAGAGCATAATATAAGTATTATAGTTCATGAGAGGCTTGATTGTTGTGTATGTAGAGATTAGTTGGTTTTGTGGTGTTTTTGGAGTTGTAAATCTTGATAATTAGTTAAAGAACTTAAGTAAGCTTTTAGTTCATGATTGGGAAGTAGTACAAGTTGATAATATTGAGTTGTTGGGGCTATTATGGTGAAGTATGGATGGAGTTTGGTTGTGATGTTGATTGTGGGTTGATTTGGAGTGGTATAAATTTGGGTAATCGCGTAAACATAGCCATCGTAATGCCCGATTTACCGTAGACTGTTTTTGTTCTTACAATCAGAACCCTTGAACTCACTGTTAGGTTTTGACCATTGCCATGTTTAGATAGTTCATGTTACAAACTTCGTTTTGATATGTGGTACGCTTGAATCCGATGTACGGTTTAGGAGAAACGATTGTTTTAAGTAACGGCGTTTCGCGACCAAACCATTACCCCTCGCCTTATTTTGAAACCTTGGTTAAGGAATTTAAATGACTATTTGGGGGTATGAAACATTTATGTAAAGTGGATTAGGGAGTTTGTAAGGTGCTCGCGAAAGAATCGCCTTAAAACTCTTAATGGTTAATTTATTAAAAATGGTGGAGCCGAGGGTACACGAGCGACTTAAGTGACTCGTTAAGCGCTAAAGCAAACGTTAGGGTTCAATTGGTTAAAGTCTAGTTTCTTAAGCGACCGGGGTTTAATTCCGATTTATGTTGTTGTTCATAGGTTATCGGACCCACTCTAAGCTTAAGTCTATCCGGGAGCACTCAGGCAAGTTTTCTACCCGTTATACTGTTGTTGTGATGTATACATATGTATATGCATTATCTTATGATAGATGCATGATGGTTAATTAGCAAATTCTTGCGATATATTGTAGCATGTGATATGGTATATATGCATGCCTGTTTCGTATTCTTGATACATATATCTGTTGATTCAGTTGATAATGCCTATGTTAGAGATAAGCGGTAAATTGCATATACCCTTAGTATAGGGGATCCAAAGGTGAACATTTTTCTAAAACCGGGAGTCGATGCTCCCGAGTATAATATATATATATATATATATATATATATTTATATATATATATATTTATATATATATATATATTTATATATATATGAATAGTTTTTAAAACTATGAATCAAATAAGGTTTATTCGATGACTTTATTTTATTAATAAATATTATTTTGAATATTCATTCGAGGGCTTATGACCCCATTTATTTTATTATTGAATATTATTTTGAATATTCATTCGAGGGCTTATGACTCCGTTGATTTTATTATTGAATATTATTTTGAATATTCATTCGAGGGCTTATGACTCCGTTTATTTTATTAATGAATATTATTTTGAATATTCATTCGAGGACTTATGACTCCGATTATTTACTAATTATTATTCTTTATTTTATTAAGGAATAATGTGTCGATGATCAAACTCGCTTTTGATTCTTCAAATAAAGATAGTACTTTCGTATAAGTATATCTTTGGTTATTTAATATTCATTGCAAGTATAAGTTTTAAAACTCCTACTTCAAATATTTTTATAAAGATTATTCTTTACGAGGATATTATTTAAATAATAATATTATGATATTTC
This sequence comes from Apium graveolens, assembly GCF_009905375.1. Taxonomy (NCBI): domain Eukaryota; kingdom Viridiplantae; phylum Streptophyta; class Magnoliopsida; order Apiales; family Apiaceae; genus Apium; species Apium graveolens. The sequence goes on from NC_133656.1 coordinate 85,322,517, forward strand.
CTAATATATTGGGACTGATTTATTTTAGTAAATCAGCATCACTCCAAACATTCCTAATATTCTGATATTCTGTGGTGTGTTTCATATTCGCAACAAGGTTGCTATTTTGATAAAAGAGTTTTTTGATTACTTACCCAACACTCGGGAAGTAAAATTCTTGGAACAAGTTAATCCATTAACAGGCATCGCCTGAGAAATATCGGTGAGTTCTCCTTTCCAACTAGATACGACTTCTTGGTGGAGCCGTATCAACAAGTTTCTACTTGGGGAAAAGGGGGACGAGCTTTACGTTTCAGAGTCATGAATTTCATCTGAACTAGGAGTGGCGTAAGTGGTCGAGTGGCGCCGGCCCAGCCTTATTATATTGGCCCAAATGGCCTGGAAGTTCCGCTAAGACGGTCCATTCCTTAGGAGTCCAGTGTTCGGTTGACAAGTAAATCTGAAATGTTCTCCTCTACATGTAGAAAATGGTGGGGTTGCACTACTGCGACTGATCATCGCGAGTGGTCTTCCTAGCGTGGTAAACTCCCGTAATGAGTTCATCATCCAATTGGATATTTCTGCAATACTACCCAGAGCATTTCGATAGAAAGGCTACGGCTGGGCGATTGTTAAGTGTTGGCAGGGTCGAGGTTTCAAAATGATGTTTTCATCAAATAAAGTATCTCGTAACTTCATTTCATTTTGATGATATTTCAAAGATTGATTCTATACAAGTCATGCCTTGTAGCTTCATATATGTGATGAACTAATTATAACTTGAACGGTTATAGTTCAAGTAGTATTCGGAAAAGATACAAGTATATTGGAGTATCTTGTAACTTCATCTTTTAAACTTATATCTAGTAAATGATTATCTGATGCATGTCAAAGATTTTCAGAAAAACGTTGAGACAAGGTTAGATATATGAGATCACCTTGCAACGATATTTTTATACAGTTATAAACTGGAACTCTGTGTATATTATACATGTCAGAGGATTTCAAAGATTGTGAAAAGTATATATGTAAGTATATACTGAATTTTTTGCGACTTGCTCGCGTTAAGATATCAACTTGGTTCATTTCTTCTTAACCAAGACTTTCTTGAGTACTATGAGAATGCTCATATATTGTAAATTATTATACATACTATTTCGGTGGGCTTGTTGCTCACCCTTGCTTTCTTCTTTCATCACACAACATCAGATAGACAAGATGAACAGGACCAAGCTCCCAATTCGTGAGTAGGTAGGAAATGTTCTGCAGATTCCTATAGGCGTTGATGTCGCTGTAGCTGAGGTAGGAACTACCAATAGGCTAGGCTTTCAACTTTTGATGTACCAGACTTATGTATCGTTATGAATTGTAATAATAGCAAGGAAATGTAAATTTATTCAGAAACCCTTTTAAGGTGTATTGGCATATAATTGTGGAATAAAATGACTCGTGATTATTTTTGCATATTCATCTCTGAGACTATAACTTGTGGTGTGTGTGTTTATTGTGGGGTCACAGTACAGAGTAGTTGATTATTTATTAAGATTGAGTGTTATTAAGGGAAATGGAACTCGCGACAACCCGGATCCCCGACCCCGGATTTGGGGGTGTTACATCTACCACATACTGATTTCTGATATTGAATTTCTGACATACCAACCCTTATTCCTTGTTTAACAGAAGACCAATCCTTGGAACCCTTGAACCCCTAGTCTTCTACTTTCTGATTCTTTCCTTGATTGAAAGCCAATTTTTTTGAATTCCTTGTTAAACCTTCATGGTATTATGAATCACCCTATACTTCAAGATAAATGTTGTTAATGATTAAGCTTATTGAATTACATTGGTTATCATATTGAATTGTTTTAGAATTGGATGGTTTTATAAATATGGACCAGATTCGTGGTCGGACCATATTCGTAGTCATACTAGGCCAATGTGTGCCTTGGATCCAGTATATTGAGCAAAGCTGGGAGCCTTGCTCGGGGTTAGTGCGTGATTGATCAGCAGCCTAACCTTGGTTTTTAAAATAGAAAGTGAATATCCAATTATAATCATTGCTTATTTAGAAACTTGATTCTTCTGAATCATTTCAATTGATAATTGTTTAACCTCAGTTATTGCTATTATGACTTGCTGAGCTAGTTAGCTCACTCTTGCAAACCTTTTTATGTTTTCAACAGTTGAAAAGGAAATTGATGGTAACGAGGATTCCCAATCTAGTGTGCGAGATAGGATTCTAGGTTAAGTCGGTTCGAGCTAGCAAGAGTTTATATTGTAGATGAGTTATGCAAGATTGTAAGAACGATATCATTAGCAATTGTAAGTTGAACTAATTGGGTTTTGTTACGATGTAATAAAAGTTAAGGTTGTGGCTTGTTTTCATACTTTAACCTGTTGCGATATGTGGTTGTGTAAAGAAGGGTCAATGCATATTATATTTTATATACAGGTTTATATATTGTGATGTGTGTTGTGATCCCCAAACTTCTGGCCCGGGTTTGGAGGGCGTTACAATTATGACTTATCGATAACTCATTGTAGAGATCTCTATAAGTGTTAACTCACAGAGTTCTCTACAAGTATAAATTTTAGACTTATCAATAACTCAGAAATGAGATAATTTAATTTAATAAATTATTTTGGTAAAATACTTTTGACAAAATTATTCTTATTTTATTTTCATTTCTCGATAAGAGTCAGGAAAATGACATATCGATATGTATCTATTATCTCAATATGACTTCTTGATAAGCAAATTCCAACCATCCATTTTTAGTTCTCGATGAGGCATTTACCATTTACTATAAATACCCAGATATCTCGACATACACCTCTTTACACTTTCGAGATCTCTGAGTGACCTAATTTTTCCAATATTTAACCGCTCTCTCTTGTTTCAATTTTCTAATAAGAATCAGGAAAATGACATTTCGATATGTATCGATAAAATTATTTTAAAGTCAGATTCAGGTGTTCGAACCCTATTGTTTAATTATAAAATGATTCGGAGTCTCGTTTTAAATCCGAAAAATGTTCAAAAATTTGATATTAAATACCTGAAAAATCATTTTAACCCCGAATCTTCATTGAAAAAAAAATTATTTTGATTGAATATCTTGCATGCTATATGCTACGTGTTATCTGATTAATGTGCTATATGCCTACGTGGTTATTGTTTGACTGTTTTGGTCATAACTTTCAATTCGTAAATCGGATTTAGGTAAAACGAAGGGTAGATAAAAGCTTATGACGTCTATGTGACGATTCGAATAATATGAGATTGAATATTAAAAGATACTTGTGATGCCTAGCAGAGTCAGCGAGGCATAAAAAAGGGAAATCAGTGATCCATAAATAGAATGGAAGTGTAGAAAGATATGGCAAGTGATTGATGAAGAAAAGAAAGGCATAGAAAGAAAAAGGAAAGTGATTGATGAGTAAAACGGTTAGATGAGTACAAGTAAAGTTGGAAGTCATCTGTGATGAGGCAAGTACTTCTGAACCTTCTTCAAGATATATTGCAAATATTTTCTAACTTTCTCAAAACATGTTGCTAGTATTCAAGATAAATCCTGTTTTATATTACAAGCACTTTAAACTAGTCAATGTTGAACCCTGATTCTTATTGATCTTGAGCTATAAGCCTTATTCTTGATAGACCATTGATTGTTGAATTCTCAGATATGAGCCAGACATATACAATACTACTCCATAAATACATACATACCACATATTGATTTCTGATATTGAATTGCTTGACATACCAACCCTTATTCGTTGTTTAACAGAAGACCAATCCTTGGAACCCTTGAACCCTTGGTATTCTACTTTCTGATTCTTTCCTTGATTGAAAGCCAATCTTTTTGAATTACTTGTTATACCTTCATGGTATTGTGAATCACCCGATGCTTCAAGATAAATGTTGTTTATGATTCAACTTATTGATTTACATTGGTAATCATATTGAATTGTTTTAGAATTGGATGGTTTTATAAATCTGGACCAGATTCGTGGTTGGACCAGATTCTTGGTCATACTAGGCCAATGCATTCCATGTATCCAGTATACAGAGCAAAAATTGTGGTTTTTGACATCTCGACAAGTCATTTTCTAATTTTTCCAATTTTTAACCACTCTCTCTCATTTCAAACTCTTTCTCTCTACTTTTTCTTACCCACTCAAATTCAGATTATTTCAATGGCATCAAAAACAGTTACACCTTTCATTCCAAAGGAGGGCACCAATTACCTCGCTTTTACTGATGCAAATCGTAATATCCGGGATATCGCGTGTAATTATTTTATCAATAAATAATTTTTATATGGTTATTATGTGATTTTTGGTGAATTATCTGATGATTGATGTGGATATGTGAATGCTTATATGTGGTAAAGTATAAGTATGTTAATTTTATTATGACCAGAATAAAATATAGATAATTACGGTATTTGTCTGGTAATTTTTGGACTGTTATATGATTTCATATTGATTTATGAATTTATTAATTATTTTCTAAATAATTACAAAATTATTTTATAAAGTCGGGAATCATCCAACTTTAACCGTTTTTACGTTTTTACAACCCAAAACTCTTCGTAATTCCGGACATTTTCCATGTTTTGAATTTTTCAATCCAGATTACAGTTTGACCCGTGCGCGGCCCGAAACAAGATTTTCGATACGATAATCATTTCGGTGATTCAACAAAACCCGTATTCTCGAAATACGGGATACTATTACGTTATTTTCATATAAAGGGTTTTATAAGAAGCCTGGTTTGGATAATTATCCAATACGGGTATCAAATCAGATCATTTTTACAGTTACTTGACGGCTAAGTAACTAATTTAGCGATCCAAAACGATCCAATACGAACCAGTATTCTATAAATATACCCCTTTTATTATTTCATTTTATTCGTATAATCATAATCGATCAGTAAAAATATTGAAAATACAGAGAAAAACCCTAAAAATGTTACGTTCTTGAGAATCAAACGTACGAACGAAGGCGTTATCGAACTCCGATTTGGGCGTGCTATATATCAAATCGAAGCTCTCGAAAAGACCAATTTGAATCAATCAACTATTTTGGTGTAGAAATCAAGGTATTTCTCTTATTTAATTGTTTTATTTCGAATTTATTAAAGATTAAATTATGAAAAAAAATTCATGATGTTGTTGATATGATTTGATGATTCCATCGTGTAGAAAATATTTTCCTGGTCATTTTGGTATATTATATGTCAAAAATCGAGTTCAATAACATGTCAAAATTGTTGTTTGATTCTCGGATTAAAAACTAGGGTTTATGTTCTTGAATATTTTTAATTCGAAATTGGGGGTTTCAATTTCGTTGATTCGGGGTAAAATATGTTACCACCAACACACTAAGGACGTTCCCAGGAATCGATTTGTGATTTTTGTTTGATTTGAGGAGTCCGATTTCGATCAGATTGGAAAATTGAAGACTCGCCGGGGACGGCGAGTTTTTTCAACATATTCCGACTGATTTCGTGCATGTTTGCCAAGTTTGATTGAACCGATGAATTCCTGGTGGTTCCTTCTCGAGTTCTGGCAAGTCTGGTGGCTGCTCGAAGCCGTTTGATCGGTTTTCGGTGAGACACGGGGTCGCCGGCGATAAATTGCAGTTAGGCCCCCTGGTTTTCAAAGATGTTGACTTTAAGTCACCGAAATTTCAAAAGTTTGCAAAAATCAGACTTACGTTTTAAAAATTTTCAAAAACCGGATTGTTGTTTTGTTTGTTTTCAAAAATAATATTCTGCTTATTTTTATTTTTCAAAAAATTGTTTTAATTATTTAAAAATCCAAAAAATTCATTATTTAATTTCTGAAAATTATTTTTTATTTATTTAAAAATAAATCTTAATTATTTAAATAATTTATTTTAGTTGATAATTAATTATTTAATTAGTCAATTAATTTAAATATTAACTGATTAATTAATTTAATTAGTTATTAATTAATTTTAATTGATTTAATAATTAGATTTAATTATTTAAAATTGATTTAAAAAAATCCGAAAAATAGTTTCGAGCTTTAAAATATTATTTTAAATTATTTTCGAAGCTCGTCAATTATTATAAAATTATTTTAAAGTCAGATTCGGGTGTTCGAACCCTATTGTTTAATTATAAAATGATTCGGAGTCCCGTTTTAATTCCGAAAAATGTTCAAAAATTCGATATTAAATACCTGGAAAATCATTTTAACCCCGAATCTTCTTTGAAAAAAAATAATATTTTGATTGAATATTTTCCTTTCTATGTGCTACGTGCTATTGGATTAATATGTTATATGCCTACTTGGTTATTGTTTGACTGTTTTGGTCATAACTTTCAATCCGTAAATCGGATTTGGGTAAAATGAAGGGTAGATAAAAGCTTATGACGTTTATGTGACGATTAGAATAATATGAGATTGAATATTAAAAGGTACCTGTGATGCCTAGCAGACTCAGCGAGACATAAGAAAGGGAAACCAGTGATCTATAAATAGAATCGAAGCGTAGAAAGAGAAGGAAAGTGATTGATGAAGAAAAGTAATGCATAAAAAGAAAAGGAAAGTGATTGATGAGTAAAACGGTTAGATGAGTACAAGTAAAGTTTGAAATCATCTGTGATAAGGCAAGTACTTCTGAACCTTCTTTAAGATATATTGCAAATATTTTGAAACTTTCTCATAACATGTTACTAGTATTCAAGATAAATCATGTTTTATATTACAAGCACTTTAAACTATTCAACCTTGAACCCTGATTCTTATTGATCTTGAGCCATAAGCCTTATTCTTCATAAACCATTGATTGTTGAATTCTTAGATACGAGCCAGACACATATAATACTAATTTACAAATACATATCTACCACATACTAATTTCTAATATTGAATTGCTTGACATACCAACCCTCATACCTTGTTTAACAGAAGACCAATCCTGGGAACCCTTGAACCCTTGGTATTCTACTTTCTGATTCTTTTTTTGATTAAAAGCCAATCTTTTTGAATTCCTTGTTATACCTTCATGATGTTGTGAATCACCCTATGCTTCAAGATAAATATTGTTTATGATTCAGCTTATTGAATTACATTGGTTATCATATTGAATTGTTTTAGAATTGAATGGTTTTATAAATATGGACCAGATTCGTGGTCGGACCAGATTCGTGGTCATAATAGGCCAATGCGTGCCTTGGATCCAGTATATAGAGCAAAGCTGAGAGCCTTGCTCGGGGTTAGTGTGTGACTGATCTGCAGCCTAACCTTGGTTTTTAAAATGAAAAGTGAATATCCAATTCTAATTATTGCTTATTCAGAAACTTGATTCTTTTGAATCATTTCAATTTATCATTGTTTAACCTCAGTTATTGCTATTATGACTTGCTGAGCTAGTTAGCTCACTCTTGCAAACCTTTTTATGTTTTCAAGAGTTCAAAAAGCAAATTGTTGGTAACTAGAATTTCCAGTCCAATGTGCGAGCTAGGATTCCAGGTTAAGTTGGATCGAGCTAGCAGGAGCTTTATATTGTAGATGAGTTTTGCAAGATTGTAAGAACGATATCATTATCAATTGTAAGTTGAACTAGTTAGGATTTGGTACGATGTAATAAAAGTTAAGGTTGTGTCTTGCTTTAATACTTTAACCTGCGATCTGTGGTTGTGTAAAGAAGGGTCAATGCATATAATATTTTTTATACAGGTTTATATATTGTGGTGTGTGTATTATGAGCCCCAATCTTCTGACCCGGGTTTGGAGGGCGTCACACAAATCAGGCTCCTGTTGCTTTCAAATTTTTTTTGAAGTTTCTTTGTGAAACTTACTTTGCAGGTGCTTTGACATAAAATCCAGTTCTGTACTTGGATGTTCTGGGGGATTTTTGGAACACGGCTGTGGTAAGGACTGTAATGCATGAAAACCAGGTTGTATCTATTGTGGTCAATTGCTCTGTAAGAGGCCAGCAAGTGGAATTTTCTGAAGATGATGTCAATATAGCTTTGGGCATCCCAACTGAAAAATTGGTGGAGGTTCCAACACAGGATGAGCTAGCTGAGTTCATGGACTTCATCAATTATAGTGAAAGAATCAACCTGGCTAGCCTGAACAAGAAGTTTCTCATGAGAGAATGGTCTTTCTTGTTTGACTCCATTGTGAGGGCCTTCACATGTAGAAAGACAGGATACGACAACATCTCTGGTGTTGTTCAGAAGCTGGTGTTCTCAATGGCACACAACACAAACCTCAATGTAGGTCATCTTATCATAGAGGAGCTAAGCACCAGGCTCATTATGCCTTTGACAGCCAGAGCTAAAGAAAATTTTCTTCCTGGATTTATAATGTCTGCTTTAAATCATAAAGTGCATGACATTCATATGCTTAATGGTATAGATATGACTAAAATAGACAATTGTAAACAAGTGTCCAAAGTTTTGTTTGGTACACTTACTACTAAAAACAAGGTACCTGTAAGTCTTAAACTCAATCCATTTATGATTGAGAGATTTAGGACTTACCCTTACCCTATGTCTAACATGAGTCTAAAATTGTCTAGTACAATAATGGCTCATATCCCTATGGAAGCACAAACACGAGACAACCAACATGGGCCTTCCCAAGTTGAGACCATTTCTTCTGTACCATTAGAAGCTAGGAAACCAACTACTTCTTCCTCTTAAAAGTGTGAAATGAGTAAAAAGAAGAGAAATCATGCACCTTTAGCAATAATAAATGAGAGTGGTGAGGACCAAACAGAACAAGAGTCACCCTTGGTCAAGAAAATAATGAAGGTAAAACAAAATAAGGCTGACCAATCAAGCCACCTCTGCATTCTCCCAAAAGGATGTAGTTGTAAAACAGTGACTTAAACAGACTCTAGAGGCATCTTTTCGATAGGGTGTCTCTATTGAACAAAGCATCCACCCTAATGCACCTTGTACAGAGTCTGCACTATCACTTGAACACATTCAAGTGTATGGAAGGAGAAATAAAGAAGACACACATAAAGAGAGCACATCTCTTGAAGCTCCCCCATTAATTCAGGGGGAGCTGCCAAAACTCAACTTTGAAATTCAAACTATAATTTCTCAAATTTCTTCTTTATTTAATCGTACTCTTGAATCTGATTCTCAAGAGTTACCAACATCAAGTGACGTGGTTCAAGAAACCGTGTTCACCACCTAGGAACCAAACTTAGTTGGTGAGAGGCTTTATGCTGGAGTAGACCTTGATGACACCAACACAAACACAGGGGTTTCTTCATTTTTCTTTGAAGACCCTGTGGTGGGTACAAATGCACCTTTATGTGCAAATCAACCTTCATATATTGTAAGGATTGAGGGTAGTACTCCTGAGAGGGGCTATCTAAATCCCCTCCAATTCAATTGGAGCTTTCTCTTGTTGGAACAACTCCCTTTGTTAGTCGCTAAACATGCGCTAATAGTATACGCAAGTATACGAGTTCGCAAGTAGTATAGAATCTTTTCGAGTTCGTTCCCACAGAGACTGTATTGGTTAACTAATTAATTCACGCACTTAACAACAATGTATGGTTATTATTGAATGCCAAGACGATGACAAATTGAGGTTGTTATGACTAAGAATTAAACTAATGATTATAACTACAAAAATAAGATTGATTGAATTAATATATATGACAAACATGGGATTCTAACTTCATTAAATACTTCATTCAATAGCCTTATTGTCCTTAACCTTAACATGCATTGGTGATGACCCTAATCAGACAACACAAAACTGATAAATGCCAACTATCATTGCACGAGTACCATACTACCAGACATCCAAAAAAGAGATAGAAGCTGAATAGACACCAATTATATTGAGACCCTATATGTCTATAGAATTTGACAACATAACGGTTTAAGCACAAGCTATCTATCTTGATTACACAAGGCAAGTAAGATGGTTAAAATTACCTACGAATCATGCATATCGAATACATTAACCTATGCTAGCATGGCAAGTTCTAAATCCTTAAATTCACTTTCGCTTCATTAAGAATTAACACACTATCTTATAAGTTCGTGATGCTCATAAGACGAATATGCACAACCAATACTAGGATATCATATAATCACCACATACTAAGGCATTAAACAATTTAACTAAAGAAATCTATAAATAAATCCGCTAGAACCCCACGATAACGATTAGCCCATAATCGGACTCATCATCAACATGGGTTCCGATGAAAGTATGATATATAAAATGTAGTCTTTATAACGAATAAACAAAACCAAGTACAAAACAAGATTAAGGTACACAAATTAGAAAACTAGCATCCAAATACAACTTAAACAAAGTTTCACAAGTAAAAACAAGATCTTCTTCGTCGAATCGTGCTAAAACGGTCTTCTTACGCTCTCCTTGATATGTCTCTGGCTTGATTACTTATTCAAAACGACCTAGAGTTATTTATATAGCAGCCCCATGCAATATAGAAGTCTCCCAATTCGAATTAGAATAGAATCAGAATTCTGCATCCCGACACGGCGCGGCCGCGTGCTTGATCAGCGCGGGCGCGCTAGCATTTTGTACTTCGGCGCGGCCGCGCGCTTGATCAGCGCGGGCGCGATGGGCTTCTGCCAAAACTTACTTCTTTATTTTTCTTGCAGCTTTGAGCCGGCTTTCAACGAGCTTTAATTCCAACACCACCTTGACACCAAATTAGCCCCAAAATAATGTTAATGCCGGAAATGCAAAACACTCGAAAACACGTTAAAACACTTTACAACTTAAGTACAAAGGCATCAATTCAAAGCTTATTAGAGCATTATATTGTAATAACCCCAAAATTTTTGAACTTTTTTTAACCCTTATGAATAGTATTTTTGCTGATTATTCTGAATAAGAAAACTTTTCATGCCACACTATGTAGGGGTTCTTCTATTGTTATTCTGAGATCTTATTAACACTCTATATGGGATATAAGTGTATGTAAAGATCGTCAGAATCCAAATTCGAACACTTTGATTTTTCCCGAAAATCCACCAGATACCGAAAGAATTGAGTATAAGGTAACAGGATAAAAAGGATTTAAATTCAAGGATTATAAGAGAGGATCATAAAAGGAATATAATGTATTGAGAAAGGTTAAGGAAACCCAAGTAATAAGATCCCGGGTATGATCCCTCAAACGATAAACAAGAACGAAAGTTAAGCGAACCGTATAACAGATCAGCGGTCATTAGCCAAGTAATTAGGAGCTGATCAAAGAGGTTAGTGATGATGATGTCACCACACTAACAAGAAGAGGAAAAGTGTGGGAAGATGACATAGGAGAGTGACATAAGCATGACAAAAAGAAGTGTATTGTTGGTTGATTCTAAGCCACACAAAATTTACCATGGTTAAAAGGTTAATTATCAAACAAAACAACATCAACCAAGCCAAAACAAAATCATAACACAAAAATAGAAGTTGACATTTCTTTTTTAAGAACAATAGCTCTCGGCTCTTTTCTTAAGAAATGGGAAGTCCAAGCTCCTCCACTTGCTAATTTACAAGGTAATTATCCTAGCTTCTCCTAGTTAAGTTACATACTTTCTAGGAATCTTAGCTTCAAAATCCTTTCCTAGCATTTCCTATAAATCATTCAAGAAGATGGTGAATAGTCCTTTCTTGAAATTAATTTTTGTGTTCTTGATTTCTTTGAAAGATCAAGCTTGTAGGAGGTTAGATCAAGTGTAACACCCCCAGATCCGGGGTCGGGGATCCGGGTCGTCACGAGTTCCATATTCCTTAATAATACTTAATCTTAACAATCAACCAACTGATGCGTACTATGACCCCATAATATACACACACACACACACACCACAAGTTATAGTCGCAGAGATGAATACCGAAAATAATACAAGTCATTTTATTCCACAATTAAAAGCCATTACACTTTAAAAGGGTTCTGAATAAATTTACATATTCCTTGCCATTATTACAATTCATATTATACATAAGTCTGGTTCATCGATAGTTGAAAACCTAGCCTATTGGTAGCTCCTACCTCAGCTACGGCGGCATCAACACTTCCAGAAAACTGCGGAACGTTTCCTAACTGCTTGCGAATTGGGAGCTTGGTCCTGTTCATCCTTTCTATTTGTTGTTGTGTGATGAAAGAAGAAAGCAAGGGTGAGCAACAAGCCCACCGAAATAATATGCATAATAATTAACAATATATGAGCATTCTCATAGTACTCATGAAAGTCTTGGTCAAAAAGAAATGAACCAAGTTTGTTATCTTAACGCGACCAAGTCGCAAAATATTCTGTATATATATACATATATACTTTTCACAATCTTTGAAATCCTCTCCCATGTATAATATACACAGAGTTCCAGTTTATAACTGTATAAAAATATCGTTGCAAGGTGATCTCATATATCTAACCTTGTCTCAACGTTTTTCTGAAAATCTTTGTCATGCATAAGATAATCATTTACTAGATATAAGTTGAAAAGATGAAGTTACAAGATACTCCAATATACTTATATGATTTCTGAATACTACTTGAACTACCACCGTTCAAGGTATAAGTAGTTCATCACATATATGGAGCTACAAGGCATAACTTGTATAGAATCAATCTTTGAAATATCATTCAAAAGAAATAAGGTTACGAGATACTTCATTTGATGGAAACATCATTTTGAAAACTCGACCCTGCCAACACTCAACAATCGCCCAACCGTAGCCTTTCTATCGAAGTGCTCTGGGTAGTGTTGCAGAAATATCCAACTGGATGATGAACTCATTACGGGAGTTTACCGCACCAGGAATACCACTTACGATGATCAGTCATAGTAGTGCAACCCGACCATTTTCTACATGTAGAGGAGAACCTGTCGGATTTACTTGTCAACCGAACACTGGACTCCTAAGGAATGGACCGTCTTAGCGGAACTTCCAGGCCATTTGGGCCAATATAATTAGTTCAGATGAAATCCATGACTCTGAAACGTAAAGCTCGTCCCCCCTTTCCCAAGTAGAAACTTGTTGATACGGCTCCACCAAGAAGTCGTATCTAGTTGGAAAGGAAAACTCACCGATATTTCTCAGGCGATGCCTGTTAATGGATTAACTTGTTGCAAGAGTTTTACTTCCCGAGTGTTGGTAAGTAATTAAAAACTCTTTGATCAATATAGCAACCTTGTTGCGAATATAAAACACACCACAGAGCCGGATCCCTCGGGTTTTGAACGAGTATTTAAATCCCCTTCGAAAGGAAGATCTTAAATATAAAAATGAGTTTTGGGATCCGCTCTAATCTTTTAAAAATCATTTTGAAGACTCGAAAACATTTTTAAGAATGTTTGGAGTGATGCTGATTTAAAGAAATAAATCAGTCCCGATATATTAGAAAATATCTGAATATTATTATTTAAATAATATTCCCATAAGGATAATCCTTATAAAAATAATCGAAGTAGAAGTTTTAAAACTCATACTTGAACTGAATAATAAATAACCAAAGATATACTTATACGAAAGTACGATCTTTATTTGAATAATCGAAAATAAGTTTGATTATCGAAACATTATTCTTTAATAAAATAAAGAATATTATTTAATAATAAGCGGAGTCATAAGTCCTCAAATGAATATTCAAAATAATATTCAGTAAATAAAATAAACGTAGTCTTAAGTCCTCGAATGAATATTCAAAATAATATTCATTAAATAAACTAAACGGAGTCATAAGTCCTCGAATGAATATTCAAAATAATATTCATTAAATAAAATAAAGTTATCGAATAAACCTTATTCGATTAATAGTTTTGAAAACTATATCTATATATATATAAAAATATATATATATATATATATTATACTCGGGAACATCGACTCCCGGTTTTAGAAAATGTTCACCTTTGGGTCCCCTATACTAAGGGTATACGCAATTACTTCTTATCCCTAGCATAGGTATTATTCAACTAATAAGCATTTGAATCAACAAATATATATCAAGATTACGAAACAGACATGCATATATACCATATCACATGCTCCAATATATCGTAAGATTTGCTAATTAACCATCATGCATCTATCACAAGATAATGCATATACATATGTATACATCACAACAACAGTATAACGGGTAGAAAACTTGCCTGAGCGACTGGGGGCGGTAAAAGTCCTGGGATGAGTCTGGTAACCTATAAACCACATATAAGTTGGAATTAAAACAAAGTCGCTTATGAATCTATACTTTAACCAATTAGACTATAACGCTCGCTTTGCGCTCAACGATTCTCTTAAGTCGCTCGAGTACCCTCGGCTCCACCATTTTTAATAAATTAACCATTAAGAGTTTTAAGGCGATTCTTTCGCGAGTACCTTACCAACTGCCTAATCCACTTAACATAATTTTTTCATACCCCAATTAGTCATTTAAAGTCCTTAACTAAGGTTTCAAAGTAAGGCGAGGGGTAATGGTTCGGTCGTGAAACGCCGTTACTTAAAACGGTCGTTTCTCCTAAATCGTACATCGGATTCAAGCGAACCACATATCAAAATGAAGATCGTAACATGAACTATCTAATCATGGCAATGGTCAAAACCTAACAGTGAGTTCATGGGTCCTGATGTTAAGAACAAAAACAGTATAAAGTAAATCGGGCATTACGACGGCTATTTTTACGCGATTACCAAATTTTATCCTACTCCAAATCAACCACAAATCAATCACAATTCAACCATACAACCAAACTCCATCCATACATCACTACAACAGCCCCAGAACCTCAATTTTTCCAATTTATATTATTCTCAAACATGAACTAAAACTATTCTTAAGTTCATTAACTAATAACCAAGATTTACAACTCCAAAAACATCACAAAACCAACTAATCTCTACATATCCAATCACCATGCTTCTCATGAACTATCCTACTCATAATAAGCTCTTAATATTCAATAACAATGCTAGGTTAAGAGATTATACCTTCCTTGCTGAGTAAGAGTAACTAAGGAGCTTGGAATCACCCTTGAAAGTCCTTACCAAAGCTTAATCTAACCAAAAACACAAGATCAAACAATTTAAATTTCTTGAAAACACTATTCACTCTCTTCTTAAATGATTTATTGAAAGACATTGTGAAGGAATTTGGAGCTTAAACTCCTAGGATAGCCATAACTAATCATAAGGAACCTTGGATAATTACCTTGCAATTTAACAATGGTTGGATCTTGGATTTTGAAATTTTTCTCTTTGAAAAGCAAGAAAAGCCGAGAGCTTCTCTTGAATAATGAGAGTCAACTTTGTTTTTGTGTTTTTTGATTTGTTTGGCTTGGTTGATCCACTTTTGTTTTGATTTATTACCTTTTAACCATGGTGAATTTTGTGTGGTTTATAATCAACCAACCTTCCTTCCTTTTTGGTCATGCTTAGGTCATCATTCTTATGTCATCTTCCCATGCTTGTCCTCTTCTTATTGGTTTGATGACATCATCCTCACTAACCTCTTTGATTAGCTCCTAAATACTTGGCTAATGACCGCTGATATGTTATACGATTCGCTTAACTTTCGTTTTCGTTTATCGTTGGAGGGATCATACCCGGGATCTTATTACTTGGGTTCCCTTAACCTTTCTCAATACATTATATTCCTTTTATGATCCCCTCTTATAATCCTTGAATTTAAATCCTTTTTATCCTGTTTCCGTATACTCAATTCTTTCGGTATCTGGTGGATTTTGGGGAAAAATCAAAGTGTTCGAATTTGGATTTTGACGATCTTTACATACACTTATTGTTGGGAACCACGAACTTAGGGTGTTACTACGTTTTACGATAAAGATTACGAAAAGAGGATTACCTTGTTAATGGTTGATTCCACGCTCTTCTATTGTATTCCCAAATTCCCTTGAGCGAAGTGTGGCCTCCGTCTTCTCAAGTTATCCTCTCTTTTTGCTCCTTGATGGCTACAATATGTTTTCACACAATCCCAAGCAAGAAGAGAATAAGAATATATATAGGCTACAATAGGGACCATGGATAATTAGGTTGGGCCTTCTAATTACATCTTGAGCCTAGCCCAATGTAATTAAATATTAATTCAATCCACTAAAGAATTAATATTTGCACTACCTTTCCTAATACCGTAATTTAATTAATTCGGTTCCAATATTATTTGCTTATTAAATTCCCCATGTTTAAAATATCATATGTCCATTAATTAAATAAATTACTGATAATTTATTTAATTAATATCTTTTATCCTTGATCATCCACTCAACCTTTATTTAATTATGCCTGAATAAATTCCACCTGCAGGGTATCACATAATTAAATCTTTTTGAGCTTTCAAGGGGACATCATTAACCCGAATATTATCAGGACATGAATTCCTTCAATAAATAATATCCACCATGTATATAATTCCATCACCCAAAATATAATGATATAATTCAAAAGAATTATTTCATATATAAATCAACGCATGTAAATAATATACACGTGTCAATTACTATTTTCGGATTAAGAACCTAAGCATTAATAATAACATAGAATCTTAGTTCTCCTTCTTAATCAGTATTAAGGGAACAATTCTAAATTTGATCCTGTTCAATATACACAAAGTATACTAGTATTATTTATTAGTCAATATAAACTAATCTAAATAATACTACAGCCATATCAGTGGATTGTCCAACACCACCTGTGCTATGAACCTTATTATATTATATAACCGTATTTAACAATCTAATATTCTGTATCCCATTTGATACTAGATTGTTCACAATATATAATATTAGACAACATGTAAACATTCAAATGATTCTCAAATAAATTGGCCAAAAATAAATGTACATACTTCAAATAAATATTTTCAGTATACACTAACACTTATATCCCATATAAAGTACTAATACGATCTCAGAATAACAATAGAAGAACCCCTACATAGTGTGGCATGGAAAGTTTTCTTATTTAGCATAATCAGCAAAACACTATTCATAAGGGTTACTAAAAGTTCAAAAATTTTGGGGTTATTACATCAAGGCTCCTTAAGGCTTCCTAGTTACTTATCACTCACCAAGGAAGGTAAAACCTCATACCCTAGCTTTACTTTTGAATATTTAGGAGTGGTTTTGATTGTTATAGTTTATGAGAAGCATGATTCTTGGTTGTTTAAAGTTTGGTTGAGTTTGTAGAGAGTTTGATGGTTAAATCTTGATTAAATAGTTAATGAACTTAAGTAAGCTCTTAGTTCATGATTGAGAAGTAGTATAAAGTGGAAATCTTGAGTTGTTGTGGCTGTTGTAGTAGTGTATGGATGAATTTTGGTTGTAACAATGATTGAGGGTTGATTGTGGATTGATTTGGAGTTGTACAAGTTTGGGAAATCGCGTAAACATAGCCGTCGTAATGTCCGATTTACCCTAGACTGCTTTTGTTCTTAACATCAGGACCCGTGAACTCACTGTTAGGTTTTGACCATTGCCATGATTAGATAGTTCATGTTACGAGCTTCGTTTTGATATGTGGTTCGTTTGAATCCGATGTACGGTTTAGGAGAAACGACCGTTTAAAGTAACGACGTTTCGCGAACGAACCATTACCCCTCGCCTTACTTTGAAACATTGGTTATGGACCATAAATGACTAATTGGGGTATGAAACATTTATGTAAAGTGGATTAGGCAGTTGGTAAGGTACTCGCGAAAGAATCGCCTTAAAACTCTTAATGGTTAATTTATTAAAAATGGTGGAGCTGAGGGTACTCGAGCGACTTAAGAGAATCATTAAGCGCAAAACGAGCGTTAGAGTCTAATTGGTTAAACTATAGATTCATAAGCGACTTTGGTTTAATTCCAACTTATATGTGGTTTATAGGTTACCAGACTCATTCCAGGACTTTTACCACCCCCAGTCGCTCAATCAAGTTTTCTACCAGTTATACTGTTGTTGTGATGTAAATATATGTATATGCATTATCACGTGATAAGTGCATGATTGTTATTAGCAAATCTTGCGATATATTGGAGCATGCTGATATGGTATATATGCATGTCTGTTTCGTAATCTTGATATCAAATTGTTGATTCAAATGCTTATAAACTGCATAATACCTATGCTAGAGATAAGCAGTAGTTGCGTATACCCTTAGTATAGGGGACCCAAAGGTGAACATTTTTCTAAACCGGGAGTCGATGTTCCTGAGTATAATATATATATTTTATATATATATGGTTATAGTTTTCAAAACTATTAATCGAATAAGGTTTATTTGATAACTTTATTTTTATTTTATTTAATGAATATTAGTTGAATATTCATTCGAGGACTTATGACTCCGTTTATTTTATTTAATGAATATTAGTTGATTATTCATTCGAGGACTTATGACTCCGTTTATTTTATTTAATGAATATTATTTTGAATATTCATTCGAGGACTTATGACTCCGCTTATTTATTAAATAATATTCTTTATTTTATTAAAGAATAGTGTTTCGATAATCAAACTTATTTTCGATTATTCAAATAAAGATCGTACTTTCGTATAAGTATATCTTTGGTTATTTATTATTCATTTCAAGTATGAGTTTTAAAACTTCTACTTCAACTTATTTATATAGAGATTATCCTTATGGGAATATTATTTAAATAATAATATTCAGATATTTTCTAATATATCGGGTCTGATTTATTTCATTAAATAAACATTACTCCAAACATTCTTAAAAATGTTTTCGAGTCTTCAATATGATTTTTAAAAGTTAGAGCGGATCCCAAAACTCATTTTTATATTTAAGATCTTCCTTTCGAATGAGATTTAAATACTCGCTCAAAACCTGAGGGATCCGGCTCAGTGGTGTATTTTACATTCACAATGAGGTTGTTGTTTTGAGAAAACATCTTGATTACTTGCCCATCGTTCGGGAAGTAAGTTCATCTATTTGAGTCGGCATAAGCAACATGGGCTCAGTGGGCGTCCATGAAAGTGTAAGTAGCTCAGTGGGAGTCTATCAAATGCGTATGTGGCTGAGTGCCAGTCCAGCATAAGGTCCTATTGCGGCCAGGGTGATGACCACTGGGGAATTCGTCCATCTACTAGTAGAAAAGGTTACTTATTGGTATCTTTGCCTGATCAGCAAGATATCAGGTTTATGCCAAAGTTTTCTCCTTTCTAAATTCATTGGATATTGCAACTCTGTTTATAATTTTCATAACAGAGGTTTTCAAGGAGTGTATGAAATGTATATATATATAGGTGTATATATATCGGGACTTAATGAAGTATCTCGTAACTTCATTTCTTTCAAATGGTATTTCAAAGATTGAATCTATTCAAGTCTTATCTTGTAGTCTCATCAGTGTGATGAACTTTTGAAACTGATTATAACTTGAACGGTGGTAGTTCAAGTAGTATTTGGAAAAGATATAAGTATATTGGAGTATCTTGTAACTTCATCTTTTAAACTTATATCTAGTAAATGATTATCTTATGCATGTCAAAGATTTTCAGAAAAACGTTGAGACAAGGTTAGATATATGAGATCACCTTGCAACGATATTTTTACACAGTTATAAACTGGAACTCTGTGTATATTATACATGTCAGAGGATTTCAAAGATTGTGAAAAGTATATATGTATATATATACTGAATATTTTTGCGACTTGGTCGCGTTAAGATAACAAACTTGGTTCATTTCTTTTTGACCAAGACTTTCATGAGTACTATGAGAATGCTCATATATTGTTAATTATTATACATATTATTTCGGTGGGCTTGTTGCTCACCCTTGCTTTCTTCTTTCATCACACAACAACAGATAGACAAGATGAATAGGATCAAGCTCCCAATTCGTGAGCGGTTAGGAAACGTTCCGCAGTTTCCTGTAGGCGTTGATGGCGTTGTAGCTGAGGTAGGAGCTACCAGTAGGCTAGGCTTTCAAATTTTGTTGTGCAGACTTATGTATATTTATGAATTGTAATAATGGAAAAGAATATGTAAACTATTCAGAAACCCTTTTTATGGTGAAATGGTTTATAATTGTGGAATAAAATGACTTGTATTATTTTTGGTATTCATCTCTGAGACTATAACTTGTGGTGTGTGTGTGTATATTGTGGGGTCACAGTACGCAGTAGTTGGTTGACTGTTAAGATTAAGTATTGATAAGGGAAATGAAACTCGTGACAACCCGAATCCCCGACCCCGGATTTGGGGGTGTTACATTATATAGTGTCATAAATGCCACTCAACATACCCCCAAACTTGAATCGATGGTTGTCCTCAAGCATAAACAGACTCAAAGAATAAGAAATAAAAATGCATGAATGTAACTATACATACACTTACACTTTCTCTCCTTTTTTTCTATTTTTTCTATTTTTTTCTCTTTCTTTTTTTCCAAAAATTTTTGAATGAGTGCATTTCACTTCATCTCATTCAACCCTAGACTACTCATAAAAATATGAGTCGGCTACTAGCCATTTGACATCTAGCCACATAACTAGTAATAAAATCCAATTTTCTCCAATTTTTAAATATCCATGTCTTTTATTACGAAGAGAATATCCTAAATTCCAAATATAAACAAACGATTAAACCTTGACAAATAAACAAACCATGACTATGATCTAGCACTCTAGCAACCTATAAGACTTAGTGAAATACAAGTGTCTCTAGCATGCAAATCAATCCAATAAGACTCAACATTACTAAATACGACATCACTACACTAGCATCAATATCACAAGTCAATCGGAAAATTATCTAAGGGATCATGTTATAATGCAAATGCATGAAACTACATGAACAAAATATCATAAAACTAACAAAAATAAAATTGAAAAAACTACATGGCAAAATATGCAACTATATGAAATAAAACTATCATGAATACACAATTATATGAGACTCACACAAACTATATTCCTTTAACTACTACCCCCAAACTTAAAATATTCACTGTCCTCGGTAAAGTAATAGTAAGGAATCAGGCATACCTACTGTGAATCAGAATCCTCACCCTCAACAGGTGGAGTGTCAGGCGTGTCCGAAGGCGGATACACGGAATCCTCACCAAATACTGGCCACTGGATGTCAACACCGGTGGCTCTGAAAGCTGTCCTAAGTGCCTGGGTGAGATCGTGTAAAAATCGACTATGGATGTCGTGCACCGCATATGTCCTCCTCGCGAGATGCCTATACTGCGTCGAACTCAAACCAGCTCCCATCTCTGCTCCTGCTGCCTCCTGATGCTGCTGCTGCTGTGACGAACCAGCCTCCTCTCCATACCGTGCTCTCCAAGTTGCTCGGGGGGGATGCTGAGAACCTCCTGCAGTAGCAGCCTCCATGGGCACACCACCTGGCAGATGATCATATGAATAACCAAGCCCCTTAGGATCAGGATTCCCTCCATACCACTCATGCATGCTCTACAGCGTAGAACTATCAATAGGAGCAATGGGAAGCTGCAACTGCTCATGTGCTGGCCAATGAACACCAATTACCACGCACAACTTCGTCACAATTGACATATAAAGAATAGCACCTGTAGTTCCGCCTCTTAAAAATCTCAAAATCCCCTGATATATTACCATCCCCAAGTCAATGTAATCACCCTGCAGAATCCCCGACAGCAGACGAGCATGCTCCACAGTAATCTCATGCACATGCGAAGATGGCATGATGTTAGCACAAATAAACGAGTTCTAAGCCCATGCAAACCTGTTCATGCATGGCGCAGGGAACGTGGAGTAATCAGTAGTGCCCCTCTTGAACTTTCAATGAGTCTCAGGCACACAGAGAGTAGCAACGATAAGATCCAAATCAAAGTCCTCCGGAGCCTTATTGTTCTAAGTATCCTGACCCACCTTCCTCGCGGGCAGCTCAATCACCGCCCTGATGGCATCAACACTGTACTCTACAGTTCTCCCCCTCACCACCATGAAGCCATTCTTCTCTGCCTTGGCATTTGCATAGAACTCCTGCACAACACTTATGGGCACAGCAGTGGACGCCTCATAAAAAGAAACCCAGTCCATCTCGAGAATCATCTCTAACAGCTTACCATCCTTCCCTGATGGTAGAAAACCTTGCTCCTTAGCAATAGGCTTCGAGAGAATCCTAGTGTACTCCTCCTCAGCCTCAGGAGTAGAAAACCTGAGCCTCACACCACCTGCAGATGAAGAATCGGTGGTGCTACTTCCAACTTGTGTTCTTTGTCTCTTGGGTGCCATCGGAATAGAAGAAGAGAGAATAAAACTTTAAGTGTTTAGAGAGAATTTGTGTTTGAGAGTTTGTGAATTGGTGGAGAAATTGTGTGTAAGTGTATGTATTTATAGGTGGAGAGGTGTGAATTCTATACGGAATAGAAGTGGGGATTAATTATGGGAACCGTGGGAATAATGGAATTGATTAGGAGAGGGAATTATGGGATGTGGAAGAATAAAAATTGGGTTGGAATTGATTTTTAGTTAAAAATCCCGATTTTCTCTTAAAACTGTCATTTTTATATTTTTTTCGATCAGGGACCCGGCGCGGCCGCGCGCTAGGACAGCGCGGGCGCCCTTGGTTTCTGGAAAAACGGCGCGCCCGTGCGCTTGGTCAGAGCGGGCGCGCCCAACTTCTGTAGTTGGCCCTGAATTTTTTTCTTTTTCTGATTTTTTTTTGTGTTTTTTCCTTTCTTCTTGCTTCTTCTACCTACTAATATACAACATACTTGGGTTGCCTCCCAAAAAGTGCTTCTTTTATGTCGCTAGCTTGACGTAGAATCTCGAGATCAAATGGACAATAAAATGGCACTAACCACTTCGGGGTTTGCCGTGTCACCATAGTAATGCTTCAACCTCTGACCATTTACCTTGAATGCTTTGCCCGGATCATTATCAAAAATTTCCACCGCTCCATGTGGAAACACAGTTTTGACACTAAACGGCCCTGACCATCTTGACTTCAACTTTCCAGGTAAAAGACGGAGACGAGAGTTAAACAAAAGAACTTGTTGCCCCGGCACAAATGACTTGAGCACTAAACCCCGATCGTGCCACCTCTTTACTTTCTCCTTATACATTTTGTTGTTCTCATAAGCTTGAAGTTGAAATTCATCGAGTTCATTCAATTGAAGCATACTCTTCTTTCCAGCTGCATCCAAGTCCAGATTCAACTTCTTCAAAGCCCAATATGCCTTATGCTTGAGCTCCACAGGCAAATGACACCCCTTACCATAGACCAACTGGTACGGCGATATTCCCAATGGAGTCTTATATGTTGTTCTATATGCCCAAACAGCTTCATCAAGCTTCAAAGACCAATCTTTCTTTGATTGACACACCACGGTCTCCAAAATACATTTGATCTCTCTGTTAGATACCCCAGCTTGACCATTTGTCTGAGGATGATAAGCTGTGGTAATGTGATGATTCAAATTATACCTTTTCATCATAGCAGTGAACTTGCGATTGCAAAAATGAGACCCTCGTCACTGATTATGACTCTTGGAGTTCCAAACCTTATGAATATCTGCTTGTGAAGAAAATTAAGCACCACTTTCGCATCGTTCGTTGGCAACGCCTTAACTTCAACCCATTTCGACACGTAATCAACCGCTAACAAGATATATTGATTGTTACAAAATGAGACAAATGGCCCCATGAAGTCAATTTCTAAAACATCGAAAACCTCAACCTCGAGAAGCACATTAAGAGGCATCTCATCCCTTTTGGACATATTACCCACACGTTGACATCGATCACATTTCAAAATGAACTGATGAGCATCTTTGAACAAGGTTGGCCAAAAGAAACCTGCTTGAAGAACATGAGTTGTTGTCTTTTCTCCACCATAATGTCCCCATAAGCCGTCGATCCCCCACCCCCATTTTGCTGTAAGGAATACATCTCCTGATGATTTGGTCAGCTCCTTGTCGAAAAAGAAACGGCTCATCCCATATATACCACTTCACTTCATGTAGAAACTTCTTCCTTCGAGCATATAAGTCGGGAGGCATGATATTACTCACAAGGTAGTTTATAATGTCTGCAAACCACGGTTCTTCTTCTTGCACCCCAAATAGCTGCTCGTCAGGAAAAGACTCATTTATCAATGTCTAATCCAATGAAGTTGCATTAGGATTTTCTAAACGTGAGAGATGATCAGCGACTTGATTCTCAGTTCCTCTTATGTCCTTGATCTCTAGTTCAAATTCTTGGAGCAAAAGTACCCATCTAATTAATCTAGGCTTCGAGTCCTTCTTTGAGATGAGATACCGAATTGCAGCATGATCAGTGAAAACTGTCACCTTAGTCCCAAGTAGATAAGATCGAAATTTCTCAAACCCATAGACAAAAGCTAAAAGCTCTTTCTACATAGTAGTATAATTCAGTTGAGCACCATTTAGGGTCTTATTGGTATAGTAGACCACATGAAATATGTTGTTCTTCCTCTGCCCAAGAACTGCTCCAACTGCATAGTCACTTGCATCGCACATCATCTCAAAAGGCTCATTCCAATCAGGTGCAGTTATGACCGGTGCCGTGATTAAACTGTTCTTTAATGTCTCAAAATCTACAAGGCACTCGTCATCAAACTTGAAAGGCACATCTTTCTCTAACAGACTACACAAAGGCTTTGAAATTTTCGAGAAGTCTTTGATGAAACGCCTGTAGAAACCCGCATGACCAAGAAAACTGTGAATTCCTTTAACAGAAATAGGTGGAGGGAGATTCTCAATGACCCCCACCTTGGCCTTGTCCACCTCTAGACCTTTACTAGAAACTTTATGCCCGAGAATAATGTCCAAGATTTTGCAAGCATTCATCAAAAGAATCGCCAAAGACTGAGAAGTCGTCCATGAACACCTCCATATTCTGGACAATCATGTCAGAAAAGATGGCCAAAATACATCTCTGAAAAGTGGCTGGTGCACCATACAGACCAAAAGAAACTCGTCTGAAAGTGAAAGTACCAAATGGACAAGTGAAGATAGTTTTCTCCTGATCTTCTGGAGCGATACAAATCTGATTATAATTGGAATAGCCATCTAGAAGACAATAGTACTCATTACCAGCCAACCTGTCGAGCATTTGATCAATGAAGAGCAAAGGGAAGTGATCTTTCCTAGTGGCTTTGTTCAGCTTCCTGTAGTCCATGCAAACTCTCCACCCCGTGACTGTCCTTGTAGGAATAAGCTCATTCTTCTCATTTGCTACCACAGTAATTCCACCTTTCTTTGGCACACATTGAACTGGGCTTACCCATGAACTGTCAGAAATAGGGTAAATGATCCCTGCATCTAGCCACTTAAGAATTTCCTTCTTCACTACTTCCTTCATGATAGGATTAAGTCTTCTTTGTTTCTCGACCGTAGGCTTGCTACCTTCATCTAGCAGAATTTTATGCATGCAATAAGAAGGGCTGATTCCCTTGATATCTGCTATAGTCCATCCAATTGCCGATTTGAACTCTCTTAGAATACTCAAAAGCTTTTCCTCATCACTACCTGAAAGGTCAGATGCAATAATAACAAGAAGAGTAGATGCATCACCTAAAAACGTATACTCAAATGCTCAAGTAAAGGCTTAAGCTCAAGAGTGGGAGCTTCCTCAATATATGGCTTGAGGCGTTTAGGAGCTTTTTTCAATATCTCTATTCCAAGAGATTCAAAAGGCATATCTATCTTCCTTTTCCAGGGAGAAGCATTCAAATATTGTAATTGTTCTTCACCTTCGTCATCTTCACTATCTGAATTCCCCAACAAGGCTTTCTCTAAGGCATCGGACCTTAGCAATTGATTGAGTTCCGATGTGACCACCGAATCGACCAACTCAACTTTTAAGCACTCCTCATTATCAGTAGGGAATTTCATAGCCATTAACATATTAAAGGTAACATCCTGATCCAAAACTCACATTGTGAGCTCACCCTTCTACACATCGATCAAAGTTCGGCCAGTCGCCAAGAAAGGTCTCCCCAAGATTATGAGAATCTTCTTGTCCTCCTTGAAATTAAGAATGAAGAAATCGGCAGGGAAGATGAGTTTATCAACCTTGACCAAGACATCCTCCTCAATACCTCGCGGATATGTAATAGAACGGTCGGCCAACTGCAAGGTCATATAAGTCGGTTTGGGATCAGGTCAGTCCAACTGCTTGAAAATTGACAAAGGCATCAGATTGATGCTAGCTCCCAAGTCACATAGGCATCTATCAAAAGACACTTTTCCAATAGTACATGGAATAGTGAAGCTTCCTGGATCTTTAAGCTTCGGAGCCAACTTATGTTGAAGCACAACACTGCATTCCTCCGTGAGAGCGACCGTCTCTAAATCATCTAGCTTCACCTTCCGAGAGAGAATACCTTCCATAAACTTTGCGTAGCTAGGCATCTGCTCAAGAGCCTCGGTAAAAGGTATGTTGATATGAAGTTTCTTGAACACCTCCAGAAACTTCTGAAATTGCTTTTCCAACTTTTTCTTCTATAGCCGCTTGGGAAAAGGAGGTGGAGGATAGATCTGTTTCTCCCCTGTATTACCCTCAGGCGGAGTGTGCTCAACAGTAGTCTTCCTTGGTTCCACTTCTTTATCCTGTTACTCTACTTCTTTCTCAGCCTCAGCTTCTTCAGTCAACTCTTGAGTTTGTTCGGGATTCGAAACCTTTCCAGACCTTAAAGTGATTGCATTTACCTGTTCTTTAGCTTCCCTCTTTCCTGGCACTTCAGTGTCACTAAGTAGTGTACCAGACTGATGGTTTAGCAAGGCATTGGCAATTTGCCCAATTTGTTTTTCCAAGGTGTTGATAGAAACAACTTGACTCTTGCACATAAGCTTCAACTCCTCTAATTCATATTTTTCATTGGCTTGTTGCAGTTGGAGTTGCTGTCTAGGTGCATACTGTGGTTGCTGAAAATCAGGGGTTGTACTACTTAGCCGGGTACTGCTGTTGAACCACATTCTGAGCATTGCTCCAACTGAAATTAGGATGATTGCGGTTGTTGGGATGATAGGTGGCTGGCACTGGTTGCTGCGATCTCTGGAAGTTGCTCACAAATTGAGCTGATTCACTAGAAATTACGCACTGATCAGTCTCATGGGCACCAACACAAAGTTCACAGATACTGGCGATTTGATTAACTCCATAATTAGCCAAAGTGTCCACCTTCATCATCAAAGCCTTAAGTTGGACAGCAATAGCAGTTGCTGCGTCCAACTCCAAAATTTCTGCGACTTTCCCCTGAGTCGGTCTCTGGGAAGGATTATGGTACTCATTAGCAGCCATCAGTTCAATAAGTTCAGAAGCTTCATCATAGCTCTTAGCCCACAAGGCTCCTCCTGATGCTGCATCAAGCATGGGTCTAGAAGTAGCACCCAATCCATTGTAGAAACAATTAATAATCATCCAATCAGGCATGCCATGGTGTGGGGACTTCCTTTGCATCTCCTTATATCGATCCTAAGCCTCACACAGAGATTCCCCAGTTTGCTGAGCAAATTGGGTAAGAGCATTCCTGATTGCAACAGTCTTCACTATGGGGAAGAATTTAGGGAGAAACTTTTGCGCGAGATTCTCCCAAGTGGTGATAGATCCTGCCGATAGAGAGTGTAACCAGCACTTAGCCTTGTCCTTCAGAGAAAATGGGAAAAGGCATAGCTTGATAGCATCTTCAGTCAGATCATTGAATTTGAAAGTGTCGCAGATCTCGATGAAATCCCTGATGTACATGTTGGGGTCTTCAGTAGGAGAACCCCCAAACTAAACTGAGTTATGTGTCATCTGAATCGTGCTTGACTTGATCTCAAAAGTGTTAGCCCTGATGGCTGGTTTGATGATGCTTGACTGAATGTCATTAAACTTGGGCTGAGAATAGTCCATCAAAGCCTTTGGATTTTACGCTTGATCACCCATCGCTGCTACAACTGGTTCTTCGACTTTCTCTTCTCCCACTACCTTCTTTTCTTCCTCAAAAACTTCCTTACGAACTACCACAACTTCTTCCTCGGTTTATCCAGTGTTCTCTTACGAGTATGCGAACGCGTATGCATACACCCTCGCTAGAGTACCTGAAATAAGATAAGGAAACAAATAAGTAACAATGTCCGAGTCAATGAACTTTAACGACCACTGATGGAAAGCATATAAACTATCAATTAACACTGCGGTCCCCGGTAGCGGAGCTAAAAACTTGTTAGTCGCTAAACACGCGCTAATAATACACGCAATTATACGAGTTCACAAGTAGTATAGAATCTTTTCTAGTTCATTCCCACAGACACTGTATTGGTTAACTAATTAATTCACGCGCTTAAGCAACACTGTATGGTTATTATTCAATGTTAAGTTGATGACAAATTGAGGTTGTTATAACTAAGAATTAAACTAATGATTATAACTATGAAAATAAGATTGATTGAATTAATATATATGACAAACATGGGATTCTAACTTCATTAAATACTTCATTCAATAGCCTTATTGTCCTTAACCTTAACATGCAATGGTGATGACCCTAATCAGACAACACGAAACTGATAAACGCCAACTTTCTTTGCACGAGTACCATACTACCAGACATCCACAAAAGAGATAGAAGCTGAATAGACACCAATTATATTTAGACCCTATATCTCTATAGAATTTGACAACATAACGGTTTAAGCACAAGTTATCTATCTTGATTACAAAGGGCAAGTAAGATGGTTCAAATTACCTACGAATCATGCATATCGAATACATGAACCTATGCTAGCATGGCAAGTTCTAAATCCTTAAATTCACTTTCACTTCATTAAAAATTAGCACACTATCTTATAAGTTCACGATGCTCATAAAACGAATACGCACAACCAATACTAGGATATCATACAATCACCACATACTAAGGCATTAAATAATTTAACTAAATAAATCCATAAATAAATTCGCTAGAACCCCACGATAACGATTAGCCCATAATCAGACTCATCATCAACGTGAGTTTCGATGAAAGCATGATATATAAAACGTTGTCTTTATAACGAATAAATAAAACCAAGTACAAAACAAGATTAAGGTTCACAAAAAAGAAAACTAGCATCCAAATACAACTTAAACAAAGGTTCATAAGTAAAAACAAGACCTTCTTCGTCTACATTGAATCGTGCTAAAACGGTCTTTATACGCTCTCCTTGATATGTCTCTGGCTTGATTACTTATTAAAAACGACCTAGAGTTGTTTATAAAGCAGCCCCATGCAGCATAGAAGTCTCCCAATTCGAATTAGAGTAGAATAAGAATTCTGCATCCCGACACGGCGCGGGCGCGCGCTTGATCAGCGCGGGCGTGCGGGCTTCTGCCAAAACTGACTTCTTTATTTTTCTTGAAGCTTTGAGCCAGCTTTCAACGAGCTTTAATTCCAACACCACCTTGACACCAAATTAGCCCCAAAATAATGCTAATGCACCTGATTACCGAGATAATGCCTGAAATGCAAAAACACTTGAAAACACGTTAAAACACTTAACAACTTGAGTACAAAGGCATCAATTAAAATCTTATTAGAGCATTATAAAGTGTCATAAATAGCACTCAACACCCTTCAAACCCCTAACTGAGATTGCACTCATAATTGAAGCTAGGAGTTCAATTTCCAATGATCCTGCTATGGGGGAGGCAAGTACATCACTTTCAAGTGACAATGTTTTGAAAGAAACACAAGGGTTTGAGACTAAAGTACATGACATCAACCTAGTTAACTCCCCTTCAACTTCAATGGAGGTTCCCACCAAAATGGAGAACAATAAACTATTATAACCACATCTCATCCTGTGAATTAAACTGTGACATCTGTCACAGGTGGTTCTATATCAGATCAACCCTCCACATCACAATTTATAGACATTCGTTCAACATCCATCCCATCTCAACAACCATCTCACCCAATCTAATAGTGGTTACAAAATGCTCAATCTCAACCAATCACAGTAGATGACCTTCTGATTGATCAAATTTCAGGTCTTGCTAACATATCACAACATCTGCTCACTTCAGAAATGACAAATCAAGACCATCAGACAATTCTGCTCACTTATAATGAAGATATTGAGAAACAAAAGTAGAAAATAGTGAATAAACCTGAGTGTTAAGTGGCATTTATGTCCACTTAGAATGCTCTTTAAAGGCTTGAATTGATTTTTTGTACTTGAGTTATTTATGTATTTGATGTGTTTTTGTAGTGTTTTTGCATTTCATGCATAAATAAAAGAATCAAGAGATTTAGCATTGTTTTGGTGCTAAATTGGTGTTAGGATGGTGCTCAGGAAGATTGCTCGAGGATTGCCAACTCAAACCAGGCAAGAAAACAAGAATTTAAAGATTTTCCAGAAGGTCAGCGTGCCCGCGCTGTGGTAGCGCGCGCCCGCGCTGAAGATGCAGGATTGCAGCGCGCCTGCGATGGTGAAGCACGCGGCCGCGCCGAGTTGATTTCCAGGATTCCTGTTTCTACTATAATTCTGATTTTCTTGACTTCTAACCTGTATGGGCTGCTATATAATAACAACTTAAGATCGTTTTTCAATAACAAGACGTACCAGAGCTTAAGGAGAAGACATAAGTAGACCGTGTAGCACAATTCAACCAAGGCAAAGAGGATCTAGTTTATTCTTATGATTCTTTGTTTTAAGTTGTAATCTTGGATGCTAGTTTTCTTATTTGTTGACCCTATACTCTTGTTAACGTACTTTGTTTATTATTCATTTTATAAAGACCTAGTTTATTATACCATGCTTTCATCGGAACCCACGTTGATGATGAGTCCGATTTTGGATTAATCGTTATTGTGGGGTTCTAGAGGATTTTCTTATGGATTTCTTTAGTTAATTGTTTTGATACCTTAGTGTGTGGTGATTGTATGATATCCTAGTATTGGTTGTGCTTATTCCTCTTATGAGCATCGTGAGCTTATAAGATAGCGTGTTAATCTCTATTGAAGCGACAGTGAATATAGGGGTTTAGAACTTGCCATGCTAGCATAGGTTCATGTAATCGATATGCACAATTTATAGGTAATTTTAATCATCTTACTTGCCCTGTGTAATCAACATAGATAACTTGTGCATTAAACCATTATGTTGTCAAATTCTATAGACATATAAAGTCTCAATATAATTGGTGTCTATTCAGCTTCTATCTCTTTTGTGGATGTCTGGTAGTAGGGTATTCGTCCAACGAAAGTTGGCGCTTACTAGTTTCATGTTATCTGATTAGTGTCATCACCATTGCATGCTAAGGTTAAGAACAAAAAGGCTATTGAATAAAGTAGTAAAGAATTTAGAATCCCATGTTTGTGTTATATAAGTAAATCAACCTTTTTACTCTCTTAGCTAATTGCATGCTAGTTAATATCTTAGGTATAAACAATCTCAATTTGTTATTCGTCCTAACATTGAATAATAGCCATACCATTGTTGTATAAGTACATTGATTGAAATTAACCTAAACCAGTCTATGTGGGAACGTGCTAGAATTGATTCTATATTACTTGCGATCGTGTATACTTGCATAAATATTAGCGCGTGTTTTCGTCCTAACAAGTTTTTCGCGCCACTGCCGGGGACTCGGTGTTAATTTTTAGTTTATGTGTTCGTCATCAGTGGTCGTTAAAGTTCATTGACTCGGACATTGTTATTTACTTATTTCCTTGTCATGTTTCAGGTACTCTAGAGAGCGTGTATGCATATGTGTACTCGGTCTCGTAAGAGAACACTTGATCAAGCTGAGGAAGAAGTTGTAGTAGCTAAGGAAGTTTTTGAAGAAGCTCTTATTGCGATAGGAGAACCAGAAGTGAATACGAAGGCTTTGATGGATTATTCTCAACTGAAGATTAATGATATTCAGTCTAGCATTGTCCGACCAGCCATCTCGGCTAACACCTTTGAGATCAAGTCAAGCACGATTCAGATTATATAGAACTCAGTTCAGTTTAGGGTTTCTACGACAGAAGACCCCAACATGCACATAAGAGATTTCATCGAGATCTGTGACACTTTCAAGTTCAATGGATTTTCTGAAGATGTTATTAAGTTGAGGCTTTTCCCATTCTCTCTGTAGGATAAAGCTAAGTGTTGGTTACATTCTCTACCATCAGGGTCTATCACCAAATGGGAGGATCTTGCCCAAAAAGTTCCTAACTAAATTCTTACCTATGGCGAAGACTGTTGCAATCAGAAATGCACTTACTAAATTTGCTCAGCAATCTGGAGAATCTTTATGTGAGGCTTGAGATCGCTACAAAGAGATGCTTAGAAAGTGTCCTCACCATGGGAAGCCTAAATGGATGATCATTAACTGCTTTTATAATGGATTGGGTGCTATTTATAGACCTATACTTGGTGCAGCATCAGGAGGAGCCTTATGGGCTAAAAGCTATTATGAAGCTTATGAATTGATCGAGCTGATGGCTACCAATGAATACCAGAACCCAACTCAGAGACTACCTCAGGGTAAGGTAGCATGCATTCTGGAGGTAGATACAGCTACTTCTATAGCTGCTCAGCTTAAGGCTTTGACGATGACGGTGGATTCTTTGGCTAAGTATGGAGTTAATCAGATCACTAGTGTCTGTGAGCTTTGTGCTGGTGTCCATGAGACGGAGCAGTGTCCTATTTCTAGTGAATCAGCTTAGTTTGTGAGCAACTTTTAGAGGTCGCAACAACCAGTTCCAGCCACCTATCATCCCAACAACCGTAATTATCCCAACTTCAGCTAGAGCAATACTCAGAATGCGGTTCTGCAGCCTTATCAGCACTAAGCAGCAAAACAATACAACTCTCCTGGTTTTCAGCAAATGCAATATGCACCAAGACAACAACTCCAGCTACCTCAATCTAATGAAAAATATGAACTAGAGGAGTTGAGGCTCAAGTGCAAGAGCCAAGCAGTTTCTATCAAGACCATGAAGAATCAAATTGGGCAAATTGTTAATGCTTTGCTAAATCGACAACCTGGTACACTCCCTAGTGACACTGAAGTACCAGGCAAAAGGGAAGCAAAAGAGCAGGTTAAGGCAATCACATTGAGGTCTGGGAAGGTTGCAAATCCCGAAAAATCTCAAGTTTCGGAAGAAGAAGTTGTGGCTGAGGAAGAAGTGCAGAAGAAAGGATAAGTGGAACCAAGGAAGACTACTATGGAACACACTCCTCCTGAGGGTAATACAGGGGAGAAACAGATCTATCATCCACCTCATTTTCCTAAGAGGCTGTAGAAGAAAAAGCTGGATAAGCAGTTTGAGAAGTTTCTGGAGGTGTTCAAGAAACTTCATATCAACATACCTTTCGCTGAAGCTCTTGAACAAATGCCTAGCTTTGCGAAGTTTATGAAAGGCATTCTCTCTTCAAAAGTGAAGCTAGATGACTTAGAGACCGTTTCTCTCACAAAGAAATGCAACGCTGTGATGCAACAGAAGTTGCCTCTGAAGCTTAAAGATCCTAGAAGCTTCATTATTCCCTGCACTATCGGAAACTTATCGTTCGACAAGTGTTTATGTGATTTGGGAGTTAGTATCAATCTGATCCCTTTGTCTGTCTTCAAGAAGTTGGATTTTCCTGATCCAAAGCCTACTTATATGACCTTGCAATTGGCCGATCATTCTATTACATATCCACGAGGCATTATGGAGGATGTATTGGTCAAGGTGGATAAACTCATCTTTCCTGCTGATTTTGTAATTCTTGATTTCGAGGAGGATAAGAAAATTCCAATAATCTTGGGAAGACCATTCTTGGCTACTGGCCGAACCTTGATTGATGTGCAGAAGGGTGAGCTTACTATGCGAGTGCTGGATCAGGATGTGACGTTCAATATTTTAAATGCCATGAAATTCCTGACTGAAAACGAGGAGTGCTTAAAAGTTGAGTTGGTCGATTCTGTGGTTACTTCAGAACTTGATCAAATGCTAAGGTCTGATGCCTTAAGGAAGGCTTTGTTGGGGAATTCAGATAGTGAAGATGATGAAGGTGACGAACAGTTGCAGTATTTGAATGCTTCCCCTTGAAGTGAAGGATAGATATGCCTTTTGAATCTCTTGGATCGGAGGAGTTGAACAAATCTTCAAAGCGCCTCAAGCCATCTATTGAGGAAGCTCCTACACTAGAGCTTAAACCATTGCCTGAACATTTAAGGTATACTTTTTTAGGTGATGCATCTACTTTGCATGTTATTATTGCATCTGACCTTTCAAGTAGTGATGAGGAAAAGCTCTTAAGAATTCTAAGAGAGTTCAAGTCAGAAATTGGATGGACTATAGAAGATATCAAGGGCATCAACCCTTCTTATTGTATGCATAAAATTCTGCTAGAGGAAGGTAGTAAGCCTACTATTGTGCAATAGAGAAGGCTTAATCCGATCATGAAAGAAGTTGTGAAGAAAGATTTTCTCAAGTGGCTAGATGCAGGGATCACTTATCCCATTTCTGACAGTTCTTAGGTGAGTCCAATTCAGTGTGTGTCGAAGAAAGGAGGTATCATAGTTGTTGCAAATGAAAAGAATGAGCTCATTCCTACTCGAACAGTCACTGTGTGGAGAGTTTGCATGGATTACAGGAAGCTGAACAAGGCTACAAGGAAGGATATTCTCCCTCTTCCGTTTATTGATCAGATGCTTGACATATTGGTTGGGCATGAGTACTACTGTCTTCTGGATGGCTATTCAGGTTTTAATCAGATTTTTATTGCTCCAAAAGATAATGAAAATACTACCTTCACTTGTCCATTTGGGACTTTTGCCTTCAGAAGAGTTTCTTTTGGGTTATGTGGTGCACCTGCCACATTTCAGATATGCATGATGGCTATCTTCTCTGACATGATTGGTCAGAATGTGGAGGTGTTCATGGATGCTTTCTCTGTGTTTGGTGATTCTTTTGTCGAATGCTTGCAAAATCTTGGCGCCGTCCTTAAAAGGTGTGTCGAGACTAATCCGGTTCTCAACTGGGAGAAATGTCATTTTATGGTGAGAGAGGACATTATTCTTGGGCACAAGATCTCTAGTAAAGGTCTTGAGGTGGACAAAGCCAAGGTGGGGGTTATCGAAAATTTTCCTCCACCAATTTCTGTTAAGGGAGTTCACAGCTTTGTTGGTCATGCGGGTTTTTATAGGCGGTTTATCAAGGACTTTACTAAAATCTCTAAACCCTTGTGCAATCTTCTAGAGAAAGATGTCCCATTTAAGTTTAATGATGAGTTCCTCGCTGCTTTTGAGATCTTAAAAAAGAGTGTAATCACGGCACCTGTCATAATGACACCTAATTGGGATGAACCTTTTGAGATGATGTACGATGCAAGTGATTATGCAGTTGGAACAGTTCTTGGGCAGAGAAATAACAACATATTTCATGTGGTCTACTATGCTAGTAAGACCCTTAATGGTGCTCAACTGAACTATACCACTACTGAGAACGAGCTATTGGCTATTGTCTATGGTTTTGAGAAGTTTCGATCTTATTTGCTTGGGACAAAAATGACAGATTTTACTGATCATGCTGCGATTCGCTATCTCGTCTCGAAGAAGGACTCGAAGCCTAGATTGATTCGATGGGTTCTTTTACTTCAGGAATTTGAGTTAGAGATCAAGGACAAGAAAGGTACTGAGAATGAAGTCGCTGATCATATCTCTCGTTTGGAAGATCCAAGTGCAACTTCAGAAGATAAGACATTGATTAATAATTCTTTTCCCGATGAGCAGCTATTTGGGGTACATGAGGAAGAACCGTGGTTCGCAGACATTGTGAACTACCCGGTGAGCAATATTATGCCTCCAGACTTGTCTTCTGCTCAAAGGAAGAAGTTTCTTCATGAGGTGAAGTGGTACATATGGGATGAGCTATTTTGGTTTAGGCAAGGAGCTGACCAAATCATCTAGAGATGTATTCCGTACAGTGAAACGGGGGGGGGGGGGGATCTTGCGAGATTTCCATTCGACTGCTTATGGAGGCCACTATGGTGGAGAAAAAACGGCAGCTCGTATTCTTCAAGCGGGAATATTCTGGCCTATAGTGTTTAAGGATGTGCATCAATTTGTTTTAAACTGTGATCGATGCTAGCGGGTTGGTAATATGTCCAAAAGGGATGGGATGCCTCTTAATGTACTTCTTGAAGTTGAAGTCTTCGATGTTTGGGGAATTGACTTTATGGGGCCATTTATCTCATCCTGTAATTATTAGTATATCTTGTTGGCGGTTGATTACGTCTCGAAATGGGTTGAAGTCAAGGCTTTGCCGATGAATGATGCGAAGGTAGTGCTTAATTTTCTTCACAAGCAGATATTCACAAGGTTTTGGACTTCAAGAGTCATAATCAGTGACGAGGGATCGCATTTCTGCAATCGCAAGTTCACTGCTATGATGCAGAGATATAATGTGAATCATTGCATTACCACAGCCTACCATCCTCAGACTAATGGTCAAGATGAGGTGTCTAATAGGGAGATCAAGCGTATTCTAGAAAAAGTTGTGTGTTCATCAAGGAAGGATTGGTCTTTGAAGCTGGATGAAGTTGTTTGGGCGTATAAAACAGCATAAAGACTCCGCTTGGCATGTCGCCGCTTCAGTTGGTTTATAGTAAGGGATGTCATTTGCCTGTGGAGCTCAAGCATAAAGTATATTGGGCTTTGAAGAAGTTGAACCTTGATATAGATGCAGCTGGTAAGAAAAGAATGCTTCAATTGAATGAACTCGACGAGTTTTGGCTTCAAGCATATGAGAACAATAAAATGTATAAGGAGAAAGTCAAGAGGTGGCACGATAGGGGTCTTGTGCTCAAATCATTTATGCCGGGGGAACAAGTTCTTTTGTTCAACTCTCGTCTCCGTTTTTTTCCTAGAAAGTTGAAGTCGAGGTGGTCAGGGCCGTTTATTATCAAAACTGTGTTTCCACATGGAGCGGTGGAGATTTTGAGAATGATCCAGGCCAAACATTCAAGGTGAATGGACAGAGGTTGAAGCATTACTATGGGGATACGGAAAACCATGAGGTGGTTAGTGCCGTTTTATTGTCTACTTGATCTTGAGTTTCTACGTCAAGCTAACGATGTAAACCAAGCGCTTCTTAGGAGGCAACCCAAGTTTGTTGTACATTAGTAGATAGAGGAAGAAAAAAACAAGGAAAAAAACACAATCAGAAAAAGAAAATTTTTCAGTATCAACTAGAGAAGCACGGCGCGCCCGCGCTGAGAAGTGGGGCGACCGTGCTAATTTTATTAGTAAGTGTGCGCGCCTGCGCTACCTGGCAGGGTGGCCGCGCTGGATTGACAGAAGCACGGCGTGCCCGCGCTAGGGTAGCGCGCGGCCACACTGGCCCCCTGAAGCTGAAAAAAATTAGAAAAAATCGAAAATTAAAAACAAAAACAGCTTGTAACCGAATTTTTCTCCTCCATTTCTCATATTTCCCTCTCCAAATCAAATTCAATCAACCCTATTAGTAGCATTATTCTCATAATCAATTCCCACTTCTTTTCCATAAATAATTCTCTCGCAAATTCCTATATATACACACACTTATACACAAACTCTTCCATCACTTCTCAAATTCTCAAATACAAATCTCTCTTATACACACATCTCTTATTATCTCTTATTCACTTCCAATGGCACCCAAGAGAAAATGAACCCAAGTTAGCAGCAGCACTACCGATTCTTCTAGTGTTGGTGGTGTGAGGCCTAGGTTTTTAACTCTGAAGGCTGAGGCCGAGTATGCAAGGCTGCTTTCGAAGCTCATAGCGAAGGAGAAGAGTTTTTAGCCATCAGGAAGGGATGGTAAATTGTTGGAGATGATTGTGGAGATGGTGTGGATTGCTTTTTGTGAGGCACCCGGTGCGGTACCTATGAGTGTGGTTTGCGAGTTCTACGCAAATGTAAAGGCGGAAAAGAACGGTTTTACTGTGGTTAGGAGGTTGATGGTGGAGTATGGTGCTAAAGCAATTCAGAGGGTGATTGAGCAGCCCGAGAGGAGGCCAGATCAGGATAACTGGAACGAGAAGACGGGGGATGATTTTAATTTGAATTTGATCGTTACTACACTCTGTGTGCCTGAGACTCACTGGAAGTTTAAGAAGGGCACGAACAAGTATGCCACTTCCCTGCCTCGTGCATGAACAGGTTTGCACGTGCATGGAATTCTTTTATTTGTGCTAACATCATGCCATCTTCTCACGTGCACGATGTTACTATGGAGCGTGCACATTTGTTGTGGGGGATTCTTCAGGTCGACTATGTGGATCTCGGGATGGTGATTCATCAGGGTATCTTGAGATTTCTACGAGGCAGTACTACGGGTTCTATACCCTATGCTTCCATTTTGACGAAGCTGTGTGTGGCGGTTGGAGTTTATTGGCCCTTACACGAGCAGTTGTTGCTTCCTAGTCCCCCGATTGACAGTTCTACACTGTTGAGTATGCATGATTGGTATGGTGGGAAGCTCGATCCTAAAGGGCTTGGTTATTCTTATGACCATCTTCCAGGTGGAAGGCCAGCTCCTCAGGCATATGCTGGTGGCACGACCCAGGCGAGTAGAGTAGCTTGGAGAGCTGAGTTGGGTGAGGCCGGTCCTTCGCAGCAGCAGTACTAGCAGCAGCAGCAGGAAGCACAGGGCAGTGCTGGTATGAGTTCAACGTAGTATAAGTGCTTGATGAGGAGGATGGATGCGATGCATGACATCCACAGTCGGTTTGCACAAGACCTTACCGAGGCGTTGAGGACTGCATTCAGAGCCACATGAGTTGATATCCAGTGGCCAGTATTCGGTGAGAATTTTATGTACCCGCCACCTGACACTCTACCCGTTGAGGGTGATGACTCTGATTCTGAGTAGGTATGCCTGTTTCCTTACTATTACCTTCACCGAGGATAGTGAATAATTTAAATTTGGGGGTAGTAGTTAAAGAATATATGTTTTGCATATTCATGATAGTTTAGTTCATATAGTTGCATATTTGCCATGTAGTAGTTTATTTTATTTATATAGTTTGTTAAAAATAGTTCATGCATTTTCATTATAACATGATCCCTTAGTTTACTTTTCCAACTGATTTGTGATATTGATGCAAGTGTGGTTATGTCGTATTTAGCAATATTAAGTCTTATAGAGTTAATTTGCATGCTAAAATCAATAAAATTTCACTAAGTCTTATAGGTTTCTTGAGTGCTAGATCATGATCATGGTTTATTTGTTTGTCGAGGTTTAATCACTTGTTTATATTTATAATTTAGGATATTCTCTTAATGATAAAATAATATGGATATTAAAAAATTGGAAAAAATTGGATTTCATTGCTAGTTGTTGTGGCTAGGTGTCAAATGGCTAGTAACCAACTCATTTTATATGAGTAGTCTAGGGTTGAACGAGATGGAGCGAAACGCACTTGTTTAAAAATCATGAAAAAAAGAAAAAATAGAAAAGAAAAGAAGGAAAAACAATAAAAGAAAAAAATGTGTTATGTGTAATTGATCACGAGTGGGCTCCTTAATACTCGACTTATTAAGTTCATAGGGGACTTTGTGCCTAGTGACCTAAGGCTTTTATAGTCTGGGATCCACTAACATAACGCTCACTACATGGGTATTATTCTGTAATTCTTTTGTGGACCTAACTCATTGCACGGTCAAATAAGCATATTTGTGTTGTTTATGTGTTATAAATAAAAGCATGAATCCAGGTATAACTCCGACATAAGAATTGAAGTGTTATAAGTCATTTTGAGTTTAGTTATTTGTTCTATTTATAACCTTGTGATTGCCTGGATAAGTAGTGATTCATGATTGTTGATCTAGTTGCGATAGTATATCTGTACGCATTTGCACACATGCACGTTTCTAGTTTGTAAGTTAATTTGTGAGTTTCATTGATCATTGTATGAATAACTGTATTTGTTAAGATGTTGCTCATCCATTGGTTTAGTTAATCTGAGGGGATCGTTGCATTTATATAGTTTACATTCATGCATTTTTATTTCTTGATCTTTGAGTTTATTTATGCTTGAGGACAAGCATCGGTTCAAGTTTGGGGGTGTGTTAAGTGGCATTTATGTCCACTTAGAATGCTCTATAAAGGCTTGAATTGATGTTTTATACTCGAGTTATTTGTGTATTTGATGCGTTTTGCAGTGTTTTTACATTTCATGCATAAATAAAAGAATCAGGAGATTTAGCATTGTTTTGGTGCTAAATTGGTGTTAGGATGGTGCTCAGCAAGATTGCTCGAGGATTGCCAACTCAAACCAGCCAAGAAAAGAAGAAAATAAAGATTTTCCAGAAGGTCAGCGTGCCCGCGCTGTGGTAGCGCACGGACGCGCCGAAGATGGAGAATTGCAGCACGCTCGCATTGGTGAAGCGCGCGGCCGCGCCAGGTCGATTTCCAGAATTCATGTTCCTACTACAATTCTGATTTTCTGGACTTTTAATCTGCATGGGCTGCTATATAATGACAACTTAAGATAGTTTTTCAATAACAAGATGTACCATAGTTTAAGGAGAAGACATAAGAAGACTGTATAGCACAATTAAACCAAAGCGAAGAGGACCTAGTTTATTCTTGTGATTCTTTATTTTAAGTTGTAATCTTGGATGTTAGTTTTGTTATTTGTTGAACCTATACTCTTGTTAACGTACTTTGTTTATTATTCATTTTATAAAGACCTAGTTTATTATACCATGCTTTCATCGGAACCCACGTTGATGATGAGTCCGATTATGGACTAATCGTTATCGTGGGGTTCTAGCGGATTTACTTATGGATTTCTTTAGTTAATTGTTTTGACATCTTAGTGTGTGGAGATTGTATGATATCCTAGTATTGGTTGTGCTTATTCGTCTTATGAGCGTCACGAACTTATAAGATAATGTGTTAATCTCTATAGAAGCGACAGTGAATATAGGGGTTTAGAACTTGCCATGCTAGCATAGGTTCATGTATTTGATATGCATGATTCGTAGGTAATTTTAACCATCTTACTTGCCTTCTGTAATCAAGATAGATAACTTGTGCATTAAACCGTTATTTTGTCAAATTCTATAGACGTATAGGGTGTCAATATAATTGGTGTCTATTCAGCTTCTATCTCTTTTGTGGATGTCTGGTAGTAAGGTATTCGTGCAACGAAAGTTGGCGTTTACTAGTTTCTTGTTATCTGATTAGTGTCATCACCTTTGCATGCTAAGGTTAAGAACAAAAAGGCTATTGAATGAAGTAGTAATGAAGTTAGAATCTCATGTATGTGTTATATAAGTAAATCAACCTTTTTACTCTCTTAGTTAATTATATGCTAGTTAATATCTTAGTTATAAACAATCTCAATTTGTTATTCATCTTAGCATTAAATAATAACCATACCATTGCTGCATAAGTACATTGATTGAAATTAACCTAAACCAGTCTCTGTGGGAACGAACTAGAATTGATTATATATTACTTGTGATCGCGTATACATGCATGAATATTAGTGTGTGTTTTAGTCCTAACACTGAGCATGATGGAAATGTGGATGCTTGGCTGTCTAAAGACTTCACATTGAAGATGGATCAGGTCTTGGCAAGATTTATGGAGGAATATGTCACAATTTTGGGGAATAATGCAAAGGTCCAGACTCCATAAGAAGTGTATGTTGTAGTCAATGAAGTCTACAAGGCTCAAATTAAAGCTTTTCACCTATTTGGTAAAGCACTAGAAGTGATTTTGACTGGTCATCAAGGCAAGATCATAAAATGGTAAGGGAGAAGATGGATGAGATTATCCCTTCACAAGTTCAGATCAAATTAAAATTCCAAACTTTTGCAGAACAGATGGCAAGATTTGATCTCACTTCCATAGATACAAATGTCAAAATCTTAGGCAATCTTTTGTGGCTCTGCATGAAGTGGTTCAACAGCACATCACCAAGTCTAATGACACTAGACTCAAGCTAGACCAATTTTATCAAAGCAGGTATAAGCCATCTGCTCTTTTGATGGAAGGCATCAAGGAAGCTGTGTAAGTCACTTTTGGCACCTCTCTCCCTTCAAGATCTCAACAACCCATCTCTACATCAACAAACTTGCAGATTCAAGCTCTCCAAAATCAAGTCTCCACTCTGCAATCAGCAAATGAGTCTCTAACATCCCAAGTTCCCCAACTCACAGCAATGGTAGTAAGTCAACAGGATGATATTCAGACCTTGGTGGACTCTCACAAGCACTTACAAATGCAAAATTCAGTGTCTTTGGGAGCCATCATGGGTGCACTCAACATTCCCCTGTCTGCACTTCCGGAAGCTGTGAGACCTGAAATCCCTACACCTCTTATCATGCACTACACCATATTTGACCTGTAGCAACACCAAAAAAGTGTTAAAATGGCCAAAAAGTGTTACCTAAAGCAAAAAAATGGGCTTTGGTTACATTTTTTGAAAATTTGGGGGTGTTGGATTTGCCCATACTACAATAGGTGTCTACTATTACACTTTTTGAAATTTTGGTAACATCTTTCAATGTGTTACAATAGAGTACCTATAGTTAAATTTTCTATTTCTATGGTAACAAGTTGAAGGTGTAACCACAGTTCTGTTGTAACACACCTGACCCTTTAGTAACACCAAAAATATGTTGGAATAGACTCTTTTGTAACACAATATTTATTATTGTAACACTCAATTTAATCTTTTGGTAACATTTTTATATCTTATTGTAACATTCTTTTTTAAAACTCTGGTATTTACTGTGACATTTTTTTCAATTTTTACTAACATAAATATATCAATTGGTCACACTTGGAACACTAAAAAATTAAATACTTTAATTAAAAACTCAAAAAAAGTTTAAGTTCAATACAATACAAAGTTCCAAGTCACATATGTGGGAGGAGTTTTATACACGCCCTTAATGTTTATGAAATACAAATCAATTATTTCTTTGAGCATGTAAGTTTCTTCATTGCGAAAGTGGCCAATGCACTTGGACTAGGAGTAATATCCACTAATCTTCCCTTTGAGCTCAAGACATTATTAAAAGTAGACCAACTAACACAT
The DNA here is from genome assembly GCF_009905375.1 of Apium graveolens. Lineage (NCBI taxonomy): Eukaryota > Viridiplantae > Streptophyta > Magnoliopsida > Apiales > Apiaceae > Apium > Apium graveolens. Next base: position 85,365,509 of record NC_133656.1, read on the forward strand.
GTTGTGCAGTGGACCACAACATCATACTTTCTGCCTGATGGACTGATCAAAACTCTACTGGAACAACCTTTATAGTGTGAAGTTCTTCATTAGTTTGACGAATAACCTGATGAAGATTAATAAAATTTAATAAAATAAGCATCTGTAAAAATAGATGTTGCACAAAAAAAAGTACAGGGATGCAAGAGAGATACCAAACACAAAGAGAACTGGGAAATATTCACTTCTTAAATGAAAAGTAAAAAAATCTTATGGACATCCATTGACTTACCACTCATATTTTTTCTTCTTTATCGGCTATGCAAGGCAAAATGGCACATAGAATATCAGCATAGTACGGAACATGCTGGTTCCACCAAATTTCACAAACTCACTTATCTGAAGACAAGTTATAACATTTTGAAGGGGGGGAGCACAGGCCAGGGAAAGCTTAAAAAATGGTAGCTGTTTAGATGAATTCTTTACCTTTCGTAAATAGAAAAGATTGAGTATTCACCTCGATCTTTCTTATACGCGAACATGTCAATATGGTTTGCATAATTTCTTTTAGTAGCAGTAAGAAGCAGTCGTAAAACTAAAATGGTGGCACCTCATACCCTAAAACTAAAATTTTTATAAATAAGCATACATATCATAAAAAATGCCAGGTAATGTACTCCTCTTGTGGGAACTTAAGAGCCTTCTCAAGCTATATTTACACTGAACATTTTTAATTGTTACTTGTCTGAACTTACTTCCAGGTCAATTATTCACTTTTATATTAAGCAATTGTTGTTAAGAATTCCTCTCTTCTTAGTATAAAAATATTCAATAAGTTAAGCAACTACTAAGTTTTTGTGTACCTATCATTAAAACTAGGTAGCTAAAACAAACCAGGGGAAGGCAATGCTGAGAGCTTCACATAATTTATATAAGAGTATATAATGTGGTACAATCTCGTATAATCAATACACTTATTCACGGATTTTTTATGTTACTTGTTATCTCGAACTCTCAATAGTTGTCAAAGAAAAAAGAGGTACACGCTTAGACCATAATATTTACAAAAGGAAAAAAATCCTTCTTGAATAATTAAGTTAGTTGCAGACTTGTAGTAGAAATTTAAACAATTCTAGACCTCCTTCTACAAACTAATGCGCATCACAGTAAATATGTCACAAGGGAACAGAGGAAAGAAGAAGAAAAAATGAGTTAGAAGGAATCTAAAAAGGTAGAATAGTAATGCAGGTGTTACCTTCTAAACTTTGAATTTTCTCTTTCTTTATTCCCCTCTTCTCTAGTGATTTCTAGTACAATAACGACTCTTTTAACACAACACATGCCAGCTCTTTTACAAATTCTTAATTTATGTCAAGCTCCATAACTTAGCTCAACTTGGTGCATCCCACACCAATTTCCCGCACCCAACCACCAAAGTTTCCCTGGACACATAGGCTAACCGAAATTGCAGCCACAGATGAAACAAATGTACAACATTAAATGAGTCATGAAAAGGCCAGGAATAAATTTCAGACTAACAACTGAAATTTAAAGTCTGAATCTGATAAAGAACTTTGCATTGCATATATAATATTTTCTATTTAATATGTGATCAGTGGGATACTATTTCTACCCAACCTCTCATAGATAATGCCATAAAATAATCTACAAAATGGTTTAAAAGTATGGAAAAATAATACAAGGTCAGTTCCATAAAAGTTTGGAAAAAGAGATAAAAGCAACCAGTCTAGCAAAACCATTTAAACATACTTCACATTGTGACGTTTCTTCGCATCATTCACAAGGATTTGCAAGCCTGGGGTTTGGTTGTCAGTTTTTTCTTTATTTTGAAATTTTACATTCTCTTTTATTCTTGTCAACCTGCTTGCAAACCTGTAATTACAATCAAGACCGATATTATTCCTGTCAACCTGCTTGCAAGCCTGTAATTTCGTGATACAAAGAGTTGCATATATTGTTACTTACGGCATTCCTTCTTGCAAAACACAATCGTTGCCCTTATTATCAGTACCAATCTGTTGCCATCCATCATCAACAATTAGGAAACGAGGTGATATTCCTCCTTCAGAGAAACTGTAGTATCAAAATACTAAGGTATAGTTGCCTCTATCTTTCAAAAATTAGAATAGGGGAAAAAAGGTTTTAGGTTCATTTTCTATGTACCTTTTAAGCCCATCTTTGACGGCTTCAGCTGTGATATTGGATGTGACAACATGATTGCTTCTGCGACTACGTATATCAAATTATAAATTAAAAAGAAAACATAACATCAAATTCTACATAAAAACCCTCAAGTGTATAGTGTGTTTTAAATTAAATTATTCGGTAAAAGTTTGTGTCTTAAATCATAAATAAACAAAACCAGTAAGAAGAATTGTGGAAAGTGCAATCGACTTACCATGAAGCTGATGACAATCTTTGTTTATTACTGGAATTTACACCTACAAAAAGAAGAAACCAAATTGATCAAAGCTCCAATTGCTGAAAAGCTAATAAATTCTAATTGATGAAAACCCCAATTCAAATTAACCAACTTAAATTCACCTAATCGTTGATAGCCCGCGTAGATGTAATTGCAGTGAAGACCCTTTGAAGACTCTACTTAATTAAACCAAATGAAACTTTTGTCGGTGATGGAGAGAGCTCTGATTCTAACTACTAGAACCCTAATCTCCGAGCTCTGACCCCTCAAGAGTATTTGAGAGTACAAGAGTGTTTATATAACACCCTCCAAATCCGGGGTATAGATTTGGGGCATTATTAACAACAATTACCAACTATACCTGCACAAGCGGAATATAAATATAATAATTACCCCGAACTATCACTACTCAGGATCTTTTAAGGTTTGAGTTTGAAAAACAAGAATCATGCACTACACTTTATTACAAACCCAACTAAATAAAACCTGTCTCAAGAACTCTCTTTATTACAAAACTTTATTCTATCTACAGTTTCCCTACATAATCTTTTATTCAAACTACACAAAACTTTTATTCAACCCAACATTACTACTTATCCTGCTACACCTGATCTGGCACTTCAAAACTCTCTTCGGGAATAGGAAGGAACACTCTTGGTATAAGAGGGTCCCGCTGCTTGACTCGCTTCTTGACTACGCGGGTCCTGATGGGTTTCATTCTCTACCTTAACTGTAAAACAATAGGAGTGACAATAAAAGAAATGAGCCAAAATTGCTCAACAAGCCTGCAAAAGTATATATATATGGTATAGAGAAAGAGAAATAAGAGAAACAATAAGCTGTTGGTTGTAACAACCATCTGTATCTGTATATGATAATAATTTGCCAATGATGGCGAGTGCCAAATGAACAAGACTGGAAACAAGAACCAACATATGCACTATAATCTGCTGATCAGTCAGAATATAGTGCGAATCTATACCCAACTGCATAGACCCAACCAACATTAGGAGTACTCAGGCAACTATGGCCTATTAATTAATGACCTGGGTAAAACCCAGCTCGTAAAGTAACCATCCAGTCCAAGGCTTAGCATCCGGAATAATCGGAATGCTATTGATATATCCTAACACCAGGATATACCCGACTATATGTAACAAGGGTAAAGGAATTGAAATATGAACAAGAATTCCATAAATTGGGTAAATCAAGAATTTAAATGAAATGGAACAAGTGATATAAATGGGTAACAGTGTATATGAACAATAATTATCAAAGAGAATTGATACGATAGAAAGGAATTATAAATCACTATTCTGAATTTAGAATAGGGGAAAAACTTGCATAATATAATTCGAAATGAACATCACTTGAACGATAAGTGAAGTTAGGGGTACTTGCCTTTCGCGTACTTAACCTGATTTAACTTACTGCCTTCTGACCCTAGCTTGCTCTGCCTTGCTAACACTGAACAAATCATAGAAAGATAGGTGTTTAGATAATTTACTATATACGTGTATCTTGAATTGATATCACGCAACCTTATCGGTCTACCCATGCGTTTCTATCTGACTCGCATATATATACATATATTTACATAACACATTTATACACATAATCACATATAACACGTAACACGTAAAGCACACAATCAATTTCTAGATTATAATTATTTTTAGAATCAATTCTAGGCTTATATCTGCATTACTAGTTGTATCTGATTTTATTATAATTTTTCGGGATTTATTCGGCTCAACTATATCCCTACTAGGACCTTCGAACTATCAATTATCACCAATCACTCTTTTTCAGAAGAAATTATAACCTACAATTATTTTTATTGGATTCGTCTCATTTTTCTGAGTCTAGGGGTCTTCGTTTCACTCAAATCGGACTAACGGTTAAATTGTTATGAATTAAACACTGATAATTCAATTTATTATTCATTATAAATAATTATTACAACCTTTTAAATCCTAAAATAATTTTTACATAATTATTTAAGAAAAATCAAAGTCAAAAATAATTTTTTTATAATTTTTGGAGTTAAAACGAAGAAGTTACGATTTATTGAAAATTATGTGATTAATTATTGAAATAATTAATCACTTAATAAATAAATAACTAATAAATAATTAATAGATGATTATTTACTAATTTAAAATAATTAATCCCTAATTATTAGGATTAATCACAATTTATTATAATATTTATAACTTATCGATATTTATTCGATTAGATCGATTATTTACAAATAATCAATCAACTTAATTAACTGATACGCTATTTATCGAATAGCTACGAATTATTCGAATTATAGATCACTTAACGATTAATCACTCGTATCTTCACGAGCCACTCGCAACTCCCGCATAATTATCGATCTATTAGATTATTATTGAAACTCGTACGATTCGTTAATTAATTAATTACTGATAACTATCTATACGATACGAATAATTATTACAATATTATTCGAATAACTAACGCTCGGATAATAATTTAATTATCGAATCATTACTCGTAATAATAACTAATTATCGAATTATTAATCATATTATTTAATTATTTCTAATCTTTATTTATTAATTAATTACCTAATTATTAATTAATTACCTAATTATTAATTAATTAGATAACTAATAAATAATTAGATAAATAATTAAATAATTAATTAAATAAATAAATTCGAATTTATAATTAAATAAAATAATTCAGAAATTATAAATACTATTTTTCAGAATATACAATTAATTTTTAATTAATTATTAGAATTATTAAAACTGATTTTTAATTACTAAAATATAAATAAATTATTAATTTAATCAAAAACACAAAAACAGAAACAGGTTTTGGGTTGCAAGGATCAAACCCGGGTCGAAACCGGGTTGCAACCGGGTCGTCCCCAACCCAAACGGGTCGGGAAGAACACCGGCCAAAAAACCCAGAATCCGACGCCGGCGTTTGATTCCGGTGAGCCTCGATCCCCCCCAAACAGCATGGTTTCGATCGGTAATTGCAGGGTTTCTCTTCCCCGTGACTGCAGAAAGACGACCCTGCCCCCAGTTGCCTTCCACCGTCCCTGCTTCGCCTTCTCCGGCCAACGCCGCCTCCATCGCCGGCGAGCTCATCGGAAAAACGATTCTTGCTAAATCGTAAACTAAAATTCACAAAACCGGTGCCAATCGACTGGAAATTTAACAATCTACACGATTCTAACAACAAAATTCTCTAACAATCACTCGAACTCAAAACCCGAATTCAAAACGGGTCGAACACTCAAAAACACGATTCACTAATCCGGGAATAGAAAAATTAAATAAAAATATGTATAATCATCTACACAACCTGGGCAATCGATTCATATAACTTTCATCAACCAAAACACAACGATTTGCAAATACCCAAATTAGTTCAAGAACCCTAAAAATCGAATTGAAAATCGAAGCAACAAAACACGAAATTGATGACAGAAATCGAAAGTAGAGACCAACAGCTTTCGATTGAGTACTCACATGTCTGATTTGGAGGTCGGAATCACGATCAAATCGCTGCTTGAATCTCAAGAACACCAAACCCTAATTCCCCTTTTCTGATTTTCTTTTTATTTTCTGATTTTTTTAATAATAATTTACTAATTAATTAATAACAAAACAGCTATTTATAGTACTGAAAATAATACCCCTAAATAAAATTAAGGGGCTAATTACACTCCTAATAAAAATATTTGGCCCTAATTTTCATAATTTTTGGGTATTAAAATTTAATTTTTAAATATCCAATAAATATAAAATAAATACTAAAAATTCCCAAAAATTGTGAAAAATACAAAAATACAAAGAAAAATGATATATGATAATTTCATGATCATATAAAAATAAAAATGTGATTTTTGTGGGGCTTTTGGTACCCGAAGGGGTCCGGAAAAGTCGTTTTTCGCGAAAAAGGTCAATTGGTAAAACGTCTAGGGGTTCAGAATAGCGATACGGTATAGGGCATTTTTAATAAAACAGAGCCAATGATTTTGTTTGAAATATGGGCTTTTAAAATACTGTTTGAGCTGTACGGGTTTTGATATAATATATATAATTGACGATAAAACGCTCAATAAATATCCAAAACACGTTTGGATCAAAACAACCAACACATAACACATAGCAGTTAGGGTTCAACGACTTAACACATTTAATCACATAATAATACACATAATTTATTATTATTATAACATAATACAAGCGTAATTCCTCGGTCGTTACATTCTTCCCCCCTTAACAAGATTCTGTCCTCAGAATCTAATTATGTAAATAACTGAGGATACTTTTCTAACATTTCACTCTCAAGCTCCCAGGTTGATTCTTCAACCACTGGGTTTCTCCATAAAACTCTCACTAATGACACAGACTTATTTCTTAATACTCTTTCTTGCCTATCTAGAATTCTTATTGGCTGTTCTACATATGACAAATCTGCCTGAAGTTCTACTGGTTCATATTCTATTACATGCCTTGTATCAGGATTATACCTCTTAAGCATAGATACATGAAATACGTTGTGAATGTGCTGCATATGGGGCGGTAGAGCTAACTCGTACGCAACCTTCCCAATTTTCTTCAAAATCTCAAATGGTCCAACGTATCGTGGCTTCAATTTCCCTTTATTGCCAAATCTGGTCAATCCTTTCCATGGCGATATTTTGAGCAATACGTGTTCTCCTTCCTGATAATCCATATCCTTCCTGGCTTGGTTTGCATATCTGCTTTGTCTGTTTTGTGCTGCCTCGATTCGTTTTCGAATAAGATCAATCTTTTCTTTTGTCTGCTGAATTAATTCTGGACCCAAAATCTTGCGTTCTCCAACTTCATCCCAGTACACGGGTGATCTGCATTTCCTCCCATATAATGCTTCATACGGTGGCATTCCAATACTGGCGTGATAGCTGTTATTATAAGAAAATTCCACTAGGGGTAAATGTTCATCCCAACTGCCTTCAAAATCGATCGCACAAACTCGTAACATGTCTTCAATGGTTTGAATTGTCCTTTCACTTTGGCCGTCAGTTTGCGGATGATAAGCTGTACTCATATTCAACTTCGTTCCTAGACATTCTTGAAATTGCCTCCAAAATCTTGAATTGAAACGAGGATCTCGATCCGATACAATTGATACTGGTACTCCATGACGCATCACAATTTCTTTGAGATACATGTGCACTAATTTGTCGAGTGAAAATCTTTCATTAATTGGTAGAAAATGTGCCGACTTCGTAAGTCTGTCAATGATAACCCATATCGCATCATGATTTGCCCTAGTCTTCGGTAGACCTACCACAAAATCCATCGCTAGATGTTCCCATTTCCATTCCGGAATGTCTAATGGTTGCAATAATCCACTCGGACGTTGGTGTTCTGCTTTAACTCGCTGGCATGTGTAGCATTTACTCACCCATTCTGCTATCTCCTTCTTCATATTCGGCCACCAAAAGTTTTCCTTCAAATCGCGATACATTTTCGTGCTTCCTGGATGAATGGAATACTTCGAATTGTGCGCATCTCGCATAACTTCTTCTTTTAATTCTGCTACATTAGGGATCCAGATTCTTGACGCAAAACGTAAAATTCCCTCATTATCTTTCTGAGTTGTAATCTCTTCTCCTGTTAAGTTGTCGTCTTGGCTCATCACTTCTTCTTGACAACGGCGAATCTTTTCTAGCAATTCTGGTTGGAAAGTCATAGCGTAGATAGTTTCTGCAGATTCATCGGGAATACGAATTTCGATTTCCAACTTGTCGAATTCCTTGGCCAATTCTTCGCACGAAGTTAACCGATTTAACCTTTCTTTTCTGCTTAGCGCATCCGCTACAACATTTGCTTTTCCTGGATGATAACTAATTGTAACATCGTAATCTTTAATCAATTCCAGCCATCGACGTTGTCGCATGTTTAGTTCCTTTTGCGTGAAGATATACTTCAGACTTTTATGATCCGTGTAGATTTCACATTTTTCACCGTACAGATAATGTCTCCAAAGCTTCAATGCAAATACAATTGCTGCTAATTCCAGATCATGCGTAGGATATTTCTGTTCATGGGGTTTAAGTTGTCTCGACGCATAAGCAATGACGTTACCATGTTGCATCAATACACATCCTAAACCACGATATGAAGCGTCACTGTAGATAACAAAATTTCCTTGCTCGTCTGGCAATACTAATACTGGTGCCGTCACCAACCGATTCTTCAACTCTTGAAAACTTTCTTCACACTTACTATTCCATTCGAACTTTTCACTTTGTCGAGTTAACTTGGTCAGCGGTGTAGCTATCTTCGCAAAATCTTTGACAAATCTTCGATAATATCCTGCCAAACCTAAGAAACTTCGAACCTCTGTCGGCGTCTTTGGTCTTTCCCAATTCAACACAGCTTCAATCTTTGTTGGATCAACTTGAATGCCTTCTCTGCTGATGATGTGCCCAAGAAACTGCACTTCTTTCAACCAAAATTCGCATTTGGAAAATTTTGCATAAAGTTGCTCCTTCCGTAATATTTCCAATGTCATTCTTAAATGCGCTGCATGCTCTTCTTCCGTCTTTGAATAGATCAAGATGTCATCAATAAATATAATGATAAACTTATCCAAATACTTCTTGAATATTCGATTCATCAAATCCATAAACGCTGCAGGTGCATTCGTCAATCCAAAAGCCATCACAAGAAATTCATAGTGTCCGTACCTTGTTCTAAACGCTGTTTTTGGAATATCTTCGGCCTTGATCTTTAACTGATGATAGCCTGATCGTAAGTCGATTTTCGAAAACCATGCTGCTCCTTTTAATTGATCAAATAAATCATCGATGCGAGGTAAAGGATATTTATTCTTGATAGTTAACTTGTTCAGCTCACGATAGTCAATACACAGTCGCATACTACCGTCCTTCTTTTTCACGAACAATACCGGCGCACCCCATGGGGATACACTTGGCCTTACAATTCCTTTGTCAAGAAGTTCTTGCAACTGCTTTGCTAATTCCCTCATTTCAACAGGTGCCATTCTATATGGAGCTTTCGAAATTGGTTCAGTCCCTGGCGGCAAGTCAATAGTGAACTCGATTTCTCGATCTGGTGGAAGTCCTGGTAATTCGTCCGGAAAAACATCAAGAAATTCACAAACTACAGGAATATCTTCAATCTTCAAATCTCCCTTATCAACATCCCGTACATAAGCTAAATAAGCTTGACATCCTTGACGTAGCAATCTTCTCGTCTGCATTATTGATAGGAATCTCTGCTTTTGCTTCTCACCTTTAAATATTACCGTTTCCTTTTCTTCAGTTTGCAATTTCACTCTCTTATTCGCACAGTCAATTTGAGCATTATTACTAGACAGCCAATCCATTCCTAAAATAATATCAAACTCCCCTAACCTAAAAGGTATCAAATCAACTGAAAAATGACATCTTCCTATCTCAATATCACAGCTCGGACATACTCGATCTACTGCAACCTGATCATTATTCGCTAATTTTATAACTAACACTTCATCCAACCACTGAATCTCACAATCTATCTTAGAGATAAAAGCTTCAGAAATAAAAGATCTAGTAGCTCCTGAATCAATCAATACTAAAGCATTTACGGAATTTACAGGAAGTGTACCTGCAACCACATTCGGATTCTGTACCGCTTCCTTCATTGACATGTTGAAAGTCCTTGCTCTGAGCTGATTTTGCTGTGGTAGTGGAGGTGGAGGTAATGCTAAAACTCTTGGAATACTGGCAGCCATTGCAATTCCTCTGCAGTCTTTGGCGATATGTCCTTTTCTCCCACATTGAAAACAAGTAACTTCTGCCTTTCCCATTGGACATTCTCCAGAATAGTGTCCCCTTTGCTTGCACTTGAAACACGTAACATTTAGCTTGTTGCAAACTCCTGTATGCTTTCTACCACACGTTCTGCAATCAGGTATAGGCGGTCGGATAAGCCTTTGCTGAGTTGGGGCAGGTAGTCGATTACCCATCCTCTGGTTGTTTTGCTCTGGCCTTTTGAAATGTACTTTTCCCCGAGCTTGAAATCCTGGCCTTTTGTTGAAACGATTCTGAAAATTCCCTGGTCCTTTCTCTTTCTGAGCTGCTTCGCTTTCTCCTTCAATAATCATAGCCTTCTGAACAACAGCCGTATAAGTTGTCAATTCAAACACAGCTACCCTACTACGAATCCATGATTTTAATCCTTGCTGAAATCTCTTGGCCCGCTTCTCGTCCGTGTCCACCTGTTCTGGAACAAACCTTGCCAATTCAGTAAACTTGGTTTCATAATCCGCAACCGATAAGTTGTCTTGTTTCAGCTCCAAGAACTTGATCTCCATCTGGTTCTTCATAAAACGAGGAAAATATTTCTCCAAGAAAAGATCAGTGAATCTGTTCCAGTTCACCATACCTTCTTCCAAAGCTTTCTTTGATTCCCACCAGTAATTAGCTTCGCCTTTTAGAAAATAGTTAGCAAAATCTGTCTTCTGTTCTTCCTCGACCTTTGCCAACGAAAAAGCCTTTTCCATCTCTTTCAGCCAAGCTCTCGCTTTCGTAGGATCTGTGGAACCCATAAATTCCGGTGGCTTCACCGACTGAAATTGCTTGAAGGTAGTCGTAGGTGCTGCTGGTGGTATTTGATGTCCTGGATGAGCGGCTTGCTGTAACATCTGTTGCTGGAACTGCTGTTGCTGTTGCTGCATTTGTTGTTGCATCATCAACATCTGCTGTTGCATGAGATTAAACATCTGATCCATCTGTCTATTATTGTTTTGGCCCTCGGTGTTTCCATTCGATGAGTCGGGCTGCGCTTTTCTCTTAGGTGCCATTTTTCTGATAAATAAATAATGGACCTTATTTAATAACAGTATATTAAACATATATTAAAACAGTCGATTCAAGAAAATAACTTATTAAATAACTGAATAAATAAAACAGTATGATATGTTAAATTTTTTTTTTTTTTTTTTTTTTTTTTTTTTTTTTTTTTTTTACAACAAGATCGTAAATAAAACAACATTTGTAAATATGCAATGGTACTGAAATAAATGTAAATGCTTAAATGACTGGAAATAAAATAAAGAAAACGTGCAAAAGATTATCTCATATATATATATATAGGTAGAACACCAGCTACAGGTGTCAGTGCTTGATACAAAATCCTATGATATAACAGTCGTACTGCTACTACTATCAGTCAGAGTCAGTAGCTACACTCATACAAACTGGTCATACAATACTATGCTGCCTCTATCTACAAAATATACATAATACAACACTCATCGATCTGCTGGTCTCAAAATCCTGGTGGTACGTGGCTCAACTCCTCCTGCACTGCCTCTAGCACTGCCTCGGTAAGTCCCAATGCTCTGCGATATGCTGTCTCCGTACTAAGATCCTGCTGTCTCAAATCAGTAAGCTGCTGCGAGCTAACCCGGTGAATATGATGTAGTCTCTCTCTCAGTACATAATCCGGTCGTAATGCTCTGACAGGACCATCCGTCTGTGTCTCATACAATCCAAGGATCTCTCTACACTGGTTCTGCCATCTAATCCTCTCCTCCCTCTCTGCCTGAAAGCGCTGGTAAGTCACGGTATGATGCTCCTGAAGATCAGTGCTGGAACCTCGAGAAGGTAATGGTCCATCTACCACGACCTCATCCATAAACTCCGGCTGAGGAAACTGATACACTCCTGGAACAGGTGCATAAATGGCTAATGGGGCAGGAAATAAGACAGGCTGCTCCATAGGCGCATATACAGGCGGCACTGCCTCTGGCTCCATCGGTGGCATCTCTGGAATCTCAACTGGTGGCATAGGAATCTGAGGCTCTAAATCCTCCCACTGCGGAAGATCAACCATATCAGGAATATCAAACATCGGAAAATCTAATGGTGGAATATCTGGTATCTCTGGCTCAACATATGGAAAATAATCTGCAAAACCTGGTACCTCCGGGGGAAGTGGTATCTCTGGTGCTGGCTCAGGTGGCAATGGAGGTAAAACCTGCTCTGACACTGGGGCTATTACCGGTGCATCCACTGGATCTGTCTCGGTCCTCTCCGTAGATGATGATAAAGAAGCCATCTAATATACATAAAAATAATAACACAAAAACAATCAAATCACAATCCTATAACTCATACTTCTAATCACATAGACAAACAGTCCTAACACTCCCACTCTCATCCTATCTTATTTTCCTATCTTATCTCAATCCTAACATTCTTGTTTTCCAAGGTCAAAACTAAGCTCGGATACCAACTATAACACCCTCCAAATCCGGGGTATAGATTTGGGGCATTATTAACAACAATTACCAACTATACCTGCACAAGCGGAATATAAATATAATAATTACCCCGAACTATCACTACTCAGGATCTTTTAAGGTTTGAGTTTGAAAAACAAGAATCATGCACTACACTTTATTACAAACCCAACTAAATAAAACCTGTCTCAAGAACTCTCTTTATTACAAAACTTTATTCTATCTACAGTTTCCCTACATAATCTTTTATTCAAACTACACAAAACTTTTATTCAACCCAACATTACTACTTATCCTGCTACACCTGATCTGGCACTTCAAAACTCTCTTCGGGAATAGGAAGGAACACTCTTGGTATAAGAGGGTCCCGCTGCTTGACTCGCTTCTTGACTACGCGGGTCCTGATGGGTTTCATTCTCTACCTTAACTGTAAAACAATAGGAGTGACAATAAAAGAAATGAGCCAAAATTGCTCAACAAGCCTGCAAAAGTATATATATATGGTATAGAGAAAGAGAAATAAGAGAAACAATAAGCTGTTGGTTGTAACAACCATCTGTATCTGTATATGATAATAATTTGCCAATGATGGCGAGTGCCAAATGAACAAGACTGGAAACAAGAACCAACATATGCACTATAATCTGCTGATCAGTCAGAATATAGTGCGAATCTATACCCAACTGCATAGACCCAACCAACATTAGGAGTACTCAGGCAACTATGGCCTATTAATTAATGACCTGGGTAAAACCCAGCTCGTAAAGTAACCATCCAGTCCAAGGCTTAGCATCCGGAATAATCGGAATGCTATTGATATATCCTAACACCAGGATATACCCGACTATATGTAACAAGGGTAAAGGAATTGAAATATGAACAAGAATTCCATAAATTGGGTAAATCAAGAATTTAAATGAAATGGAACAAGTGATATAAATGGGTAACAGTGTATATGAACAATAATTATCAAAGAGAATTGATACGATAGAAAGGAATTATAAATCACTATTCTGAATTTAGAATAGGGGAAAAACTTGCATAATATAATTCGAAATGAACATCACTTGAACGATAAGTGAAGTTAGGGGTACTTGCCTTTCGCGTACTTAACCTGATTTAACTTACTGCCTTCTGACCCTAGCTTGCTCTGCCTTGCTAACACTGAACAAATCATAGAAAGATAGGTGTTTAGATAATTTACTATATACGTGTATCTTGAATTGATATCACGCAACCTTATCGGTCTACCCATGCGTTTCTATCTGACTCGCATATATATATACATATATTTACATAACACATTTATACACATAATCACATATAACACGTAACACGTAAAGCACACAATCAATTTCTAGATTATAATTATTTTTAGAATCAATTCTAGGCTTATATCTGCATTACTAGTTGTATCTGATTTTATTATAATTTTTCGGGATTTATTCGGCTCAACTATATCCCTACTAGGACCTTCGAACTATCAATTATCACCAATCACTCTTTTTCAGAAGAAATTATAACCTACAATTATTTTTATTGGATTCGTCTCATTTTTCTGAGTCTAGGGGTCTTCGTTTCACTCAAATCGGACTAACGGTTAAATTGTTATGAATTAAACACTGATAATTCAATTTATTATTCATTATAAATAATTATTACAACCTTTTAAATCCTAAAATAATTTTTACATAATTATTTAAGAAAAATCAAAGTCAAAAATAATTTTTTTATAATTTTTGGAGTTAAAACGAAGAAGTTACGATTTATTGAAAATTATGTGATTAATTATTGAAATAATTAATCACTTAATAAATAAATAACTAATAAATAATTAATAGATGATTATTTACTAATTTAAAATAATTAATCCCTAATTATTAGGATTAATCACAATTTATTATAATATTTATAACTTATCGATATTTATTCGATTAGATCGATTATTTACAAATAATCAATCAACTTAATTAACTGATACGCTATTTATCGAATAGCTACGAATTATTCGAATTATAGATCACTTAACGATTAATCACTCGTATCTTCACGAGCCACTCGCAACTCCCGCATAATTATCGATCTATTAGATTATTATTGAAACTCGTACGATTCGTTAATTAATTAATTACTGATAACTATCTATACGATACGAATAATTATTACAATATTATTCGAATAACTAACGCTCGGATAATAATTTAATTATCGAATCATTACTCGTAATAATAACTAATTATCGAATTATTAATCATATTATTTAATTATTTCTAATCTTTATTTATTAATTAATTACCTAATTATTAATTAATTACCTAATTATTAATTAATTAGATAACTAATAAATAATTAGATAAATAATTAAATAATTAATTAAATAAATAAATTCGAATTTATAATTAAATAAAATAATTCAGAAATTATAAATACTATTTTTCAGAATATACAATTAATTTTTAATTAATTATTAGAATTATTAAAACTGATTTTTAATTACTAAAATATAAATAAATTATTAATTTAATCAAAAACACAAAAACAGAAACAGGTTTTGGGTTGCAAGGATCAAACCCGGGTCGAAACCGGGTTGCAACCGGGTCGTCCCCAACCCAAACGGGTCGGGAAGAACACCGGCCAAAAAACCCAGAATCCGACGCCGGCGTTTGATTCCGGTGAGCCTCGATCCCCCCCAAACAGCATGGTTTCGATCGGTAATTGCAGGGTTTCTCTTCCCCGTGACTGCAGAAAGACGACCCTGCCCCCAGTTGCCTTCCACCGTCCCTGCTTCGCCTTCTCCGGCCAACGCCGCCTCCATCGCCGGCGAGCTCATCGGAAAAACGATTCTTGCTAAATCGTAAACTAAAATTCACAAAACCGGTGCCAATCGACTGGAAATTTAACAATCTACACGATTCTAACAACAAAATTCTCTAACAATCACTCGAACTCAAAACCCGAATTCAAAACGGGTCGAACACTCAAAAACACGATTCACTAATCCGGGAATAGAAAAATTAAATAAAAATATGTATAATCATCTACACAACCTGGGCAATCGATTCATATAACTTTCATCAACCAAAACACAACGATTTGCAAATACCCAAATTAGTTCAAGAACCCTAAAAATCGAATTGAAAATCGAAGCAACAAAACACGAAATTGATGACAGAAATCGAAAGTAGAGACCAACAGCTTTCGATTGAGTACTCACATGTCTGATTTGGAGGTCGGAATCACGATCAAATCGCTGCTTGAATCTCAAGAACACCAAACCCTAATTCCCCTTTTCTGATTTTCTTTTTATTTTCTGATTTTTTTAATAATAATTTACTAATTAATTAATAACAAAACAGCTATTTATAGTACTGAAAATAATACCCCTAAATAAAATTAAGGGGCTAATTACACTCCTAATAAAAATATTTGGCCCTAATTTTCATAATTTTTGGGTATTAAAATTTAATTTTTAAATATCCAATAAATATAAAATAAATACTAAAAATTCCCAAAAATTGTGAAAAATACAAAAATACAAAGAAAAATGATATATGATAATTTCATGATCATATAAAAATAAAAATGTGATTTTTGTGGGGCTTTTGGTACCCGAAGGGGTCCGGAAAAGTCGTTTTTCGCGAAAAAGGTCAATTGGTAAAACGTCTAGGGGTTCAGAATAGCGATACGGTATAGGGCATTTTTAATAAAACAGAGCCAATGATTTTGTTTGAAATATGGGCTTTTAAAATACTGTTTGAGCTGTACGGGTTTTGATATAATATATATAATTGACGATAAAACGCTCAATAAATATCCAAAACACGTTTGGATCAAAACAACCAACACATAACACATAGCAGTTAGGGTTCAACGACTTAACACATTTAATCACATAATAATACACATAATTTATTATTATTATATCATAATACAAGCGTAATTCCTCGGTCGTTACAGTTTATCTGTGAGTGCATATATTCGAGAGTGTATAGGCAAGCGGGCTAAAAATGAGCAGGTCAAATTTTCTTATTTGGGCCGCCCAAAATTTGGTGAAAATTTTATAAAATTTGGCCCGAAAATACAATCCCGCCTAAATATTTAGTGTTATGGTAACACTAATTGTAATATCATTGCTAACACTATTTTTTGTGTTACAATAGCCATTTCATCATGTCTATGATAACATTTAGTATCCTCTACTGCAACACAAGAAAAACTGTTACATTACGTCAAATTTTAGTAATTTAAGGCAACATTTTTGCTTGTAACACCAAAAAAAGTGTTTTAATAGGCTAGATATGGTGTAGTGATGCCTGCCAACAAGACTAAGGGGGAGATAGAGGCTAGGTTATTAAGATCATCTACCCAAACTGTTCAAGATACTAATAAAGGAAAATATCAAGAACTTAATGTTGGCATGGAGAGGCTCATCAAAGCAGTTGAGGGACCTAGTCTGAGCAGGGAATTTGATGAATTGCTCAAGGCTCTCAGGGTTTTTCTAAATAACAATTTCTTCACATACAAGAAGGCATTGGACAAGATGATTAATTTTATAAGGGTGATCTTGGTGACAAGGGATAATTTCCAGGAGAAAAGGATTGTGGTCAACATAAATGACTCAGGGGTAGACAGGTGTATACAAGTGTCCCTTAACTATCTCATCACAAAAAGGGCATCTGAATTGGACATTCTGATAAATAAGTCCACGAGTGATTCAAGAAGACACTCTCTTGCTAACTGAATTGAAAAAAGCTCAAGTAACTGCTTTTACAGAAGTATACTTACAGCCAAGCAAGGGAGTGGTATATATCCGTTCTACCACCAAACATTGCAAACACTTCCAAATTCCTAAGAAATGTGTCATGGCAAATAAAAATCTCATTATGACCTTGGAGTCTGACTTAAAGACTAAGAAGTACAAGACTGCTGAGGATGAAGAAATGATTAAGCTGTTGGGGAGATATATGAGGAATCCTGAAGCAAATTTGCCTAAAACTCAAATCAATAAGGATGAGCAGAAGAAAGATGATCAAAAACCTTCTGGCTTAAATCCAAGTCAATCCTCCAAGGCAACTGGGAGCAAGTATGTTGGAAGCAAACCAAAGAAACTACAAGCTAATGAGTGGACCATCTGGAATTGTTTCAATCAAAATGATTTTCTACCTCTGAACTGGTGCATCACAAATGAAGACTACTTTCAATAATTAGCTGAAGAAATGGTCAAAGTTTGGGTTGTATCATTGAGGGAAGTAAGAATCTAATATCAAGATGGATCCTACACCTTACTTGGCAGAAATTTGATGGATATATTTTCAACCACATAAATTAAGAGGGTGATTAGCTTATTAAGGATAAGGATACTAGAATAATGGCATGGAGGTCTGTATTGGCTTTATGGTTGATAGTAAGGGAAGGAAGTAGAGCAAAAGAAAAGGCTGAAAGAGAGGAGAGGGAAAGGAAATATATTGTAGAGATAAAAATGTTTGAGAAAAGATCTGAAGAATTAAAGGCAAGGGGGATGAGCAGAATTACCAAGGATGGACATTTCCAGAACATTAAAGTTGGCAGATTCTCAAGAATTAGAGTTGGTTACTTGAATAATTATTCATTAGATGAGTGGCTCAAGCTTGTGGAAGCTCTAAGAGGAACATAAATTATAGAGGAACTGCAGGTACTTGTATAATTAAAGGACCTTATTAGACAAGAAACAAGCTATGAGAAATTTGTGTGATGAATATACTTATCAAACTCTTGTAATCACTTAATGTATAAAAGTTATATTTCTGTCAATTTTTCATGTATTGTTCTATTGTTCATTGTGACTTAGGGTTAGTCTTGTTACCAGACATGAATTTGTGATAAGCAATCTTTTCATAAATTGGGGGAGATTGTGCAAGACATGCATGTACTATAACAAGACTAAGTCAAATTGAAAACCCTGAGAATTAGTTGTTTGATAATATTAATTTGTATTTTGTATTGTATTACTTGAGTTTGTAAAAATGTCAAAGATTAGAATGGAGTATTTTTCTATAAACAGTCTCAAGCCTCAGAATAAACTCTGAAAGAAGATCAAGAAGATTATGCCTCAGAGAAATTGTGAAAAAGCTTGGAGTTGAATAAATCTGTTTTAGGAAAAATATTCTAAGTTAAGATATCTACAAGTCACTGATCAAGTCATATAGAGAAGTCATTTGACAACTCCAGAATGACTTATCGAGAAGTCCAAAATAGCTTATAGAGAAGTCTTAGAGATATCGACAAGCCAAATGAAGACATGAAGATTGGAGATATCAACAAGTCAAATTATCATTAGAGATCTCGGAGATATTTATAAGTCAAAACGTATATAGAGATCTCTGAGATATCGACAAGTCATTTCTGCATTAGAGAACTCAGAGATATCGACAAGTCAAAGTGAAGATGTGAAGATTGGAGATATCGACAAGTCAATTTTCTCATTAGAAAACTCAGAGTTATCAATAAGTCAAAATACCTATAGAGATCTCAGAGATATCGACAAGTCATTTCTACATGCAGAAATTTTGAGACCTTGACAAGCTAAGTTCACTTATAGAGAACTCAGAGACCTCGACAAGTCAAAACACTTATAGAGAACTAAGAGATCTCGATAAGCCATTATACTTATCAAAATGTCAGTTCTCTATAGATAAAACTGGAGATCTCGATATAAAACTCAAGTACACAATGCAGACAAGTTGAAGATTCAAGATTATCAATCAACAAATGATCTAATCACTTAGATTGAAAAGTCTACAAAAGCAGCTTGAAGAGTGCAAGATCAAAGGCCAAGATTAACTGACAAAGGAAAGTCATAGATTCACAGGATTTTCAAAGATACACTAAGACATAAATGGAAAGCTTTAGAGATAACTTAAAGTTGGGTTTAGTACATTCTATTGCATGTTGTGTAAACCTTTGTTTACTAATCTATAAAGTAAACACTGGTCCTTTGCTTTTAAATTGTATCAACATATCTAGATTTTCCGGTAACTCTCTCCAGGAAGAAGCTGAGTTCTTTACTTACAAAGAACCCAGTATTTGTAGCAAAACACTAGCTTGATTTTAATACAAATTTAAGTTAGTTTTGAAATAATGTGTGCACTGTTTATTTTTGGTTAACATAATATTGCTACATTTCTAATCTGCTTTGTTCACCAACTAACAAACATTCAAAAAGCCTTAAAAATATCCAAAACACATTCAACCCCCCTGTGTTGTATTCACTACCTAATATATCTTAAATTCTGAAGCTGGAGTTGAAGTTCAGCATATAGTTCAAAATCCAGTTGTTAATGAAGGAATTGTCCACAAGATAGAATCTAATGATGGTGAAAAAGTTGATATTTCTGATGCTATTATAGATCCTGAGATGATCTATTCTTCCCTGAAGATATGCCTAAACATGTGAGGCAACAAAAGCTGAAAGAGTTAGATGCTAAGAAGGACCAGGATTTCTTTGATGATGCCTGGAACACGAAATGGAAGGATATTAAGTATCCTATCTCAAAGGCTCATGTTGTCAATCATCTGGATACAGATGAGAAGATCATTTAGACTCCTGATATGCTTAATCATCTATAAGCATCTACTCTATTGGTCAGATCTTTGCATATAACTCAGGAAGCCACCACTTCTAAAATCAATTAAATCAAAGAATCTTTCCTAGATATAAAGCTGACTACTCATTAGGAGATACGGAAACATCTTGGACCAATTCTGGACAGACAGACTCAGATTGAAGCCAATCAGGCTAGATTCGAAGCTAAACAGGAGAAAATGTTTGGACAACTTGATGAGGTTCAAGATTCAATGGAGCTGATTCTTTCCCTACTACTTGGTGATAATGCCAAAAAGGGGGAGAAGATTGCTAAATCTAAATCCAAACAGTTGACTTTGAAAGGAGCTGATGACACAAATCCTGATGGAGGAGATAAGGGAGGAAGGAAGGAGATTAAGAAAAGGAGACGTGAAGATCTAGTTGGGACTAGTGGTTCATCAAAAGCCACTAGAACTCAATCTAGACAAGGGGGAGGAAGTAGGAAAAGTAGAAGGATAATTTAACAATCAAAGGAACTGATTATGACTACAACAACTCAATAAACTCTGAAAGTCACAACTGTAACATCCCAAATCCGGGGTCAAGATTTGGTGTCACTAAACAATCTTTACATAAAATAAAAGAATATTCAATTAACCCCTTAAATTCGGATCATTTACAGGTTATGGTATGAAACAAGAATCTAACCTTCTACAATTCACAACAACTATAATATGAGTGTAAATACCTTTATGCTGACACCCTTGTCATATTTTTCTAACATCTTCGTCCTCTCGCATCGGAGATCTCTCTAACTTCTGTTGTCTAATGAAAGCTATTCACTTCTATCCTTATCTACTTATGAAAGAAATAAGAATTTACAAAGCAAGAGTGAGCCAAAAATGCCCAGCAAGTATATAATTTGAGTTTCAAGCATTAATATCAAAGGAAAATTTTCGGACAAAATCTTTAAACAATTTTAAACAATTCTATTTATTTGAGGGAGTTGAGCGAATAAACGTTGGCTGTTACCAGCCTTCAATTATAAATCCAAAAGTGATAAGCGATTTCCCGATTCATCTCCTGAATCAGAGTTTTATCCGATTTTGGAATCATAAACCTTTCGAGAAATAATGTCATTAATTGCGATCAACAACAAAATAAATTGGACAGTACTTTACACTTATATCCTGCTGATCAGTCAGGATACAGTGTAGATCTATACCCAACCGTCTAGATCCATTCAGGTACCTAGGTACTATTGCCCAAGGGTCTAGTCCATCCCCGGCCCATAGGGTACATCTCATCCCTGGCCCTCATAATAACCATCCATCCCGTAGAGTATTTTGATGTCAAATCATTATGATTTCAAAACATACCAACTCAGGGTTCGCAAATAACCCGAAAGAATGGGTATTTGCCTAAGAGAGCAATCGATAATATAGGAACAATAATGAAAGGAACATGCATAATAAGAGTAATTGCAGCGAAATATAAAACAGTTAACTATTCTGAACTTAGAATAGGAATGAAGAAATATTTGCAGTATTTTAAAAGAAAGTTCAGGAATACTTGTCTCGATAAACTTTAACCATTATTATCGGTTGACTTTTTCATTGCCTTGAACATTTGTCTTTATCGTCAGACCACTATCCTATTCTGGCTACGATCTCAACGCTCAGGTCCTTCGATTGGAACTTTACTGAGCTCAATGACTAACCACTATATCATTCTTAGTCCGACGTCAATCCTCGGGTTTTTCGACTAGGACCTACAGGGTTGAAATACCCTAATTCAGATAATCGTTTAATTTTAACGTAGTATCACTTTTACTTCTACCCGCCCGATTTAATAAACCGACTCGTATTTACATGTATTATTGAAATACACATAGAAATTATGGTTCACATCTTCGAAACTCGATTCGGTATTTATTTTCGAAAAGTACGTATATTCATTGTCTTGAAAACAGGGTAATCAATTATTCACAAAATATCTGGTCACACCACGTAATTAGGTTTCGTATAATATAGTTATATATTGTTGTTCGATGTCTCCGATAATTATAGGTTATGTTCCCGTATTTTAGGAATTAATTTCCCAAAAATCGGGCAGCGTCTCCTTTGTTTATCGGCCTACCCGTCGAAATAATTCGACGTCAATAATTCAACAATTAATTCAATTCACAACCAACGATCGCTATATTCAAGAATCCCAATCACCGACACGATTTCAATTATTAATTATTATCATTCATATTTTTATGTTTTTAATCGTAGGACTCAGATTATATCATCACATTCCACCGTTGACTCGCCGTGGCTCATCGTCGACGAAGTTAAAATTCGTCAGTACCCGATAAATTCGGGTTTCCATACGAATTTCACCGATTAATTTTAATAATTTCCCGCATGAATAAATTTATTTATTTCACGAAAATTATTCAATTGCTTTATTCGAACATAGTTTAATCAGTATCCTGCAGAAAATAATTAAACCCGAATCAGGACTACAGAACCAGCATCACAGAACCAAAACAACATCCAAATGTACAACAATTCCACACGGAGGGACGGCCCCACGCGCCACCACCCTTGCGGGAAACGGAGAGGGGCGGCGATGGGAGGGATAAAAAAATAGAAACACGGCAAAAACCCATACACGCGCATATATGCACACACTGTATGTATTCATGCGAAATGAGAACAACATGAAGCAAAAACTGGAAACAAACCGGAGAAGAAGTCGCCGAAAACGGAAAGGTACAGCGGCGAAGCACCCGAACCAAGGGGAAAAAGAAAAAGAAAGAGAGAACTGAGCAATTGAAGGATTAAATGAGAATAAAATAGAGAGATTTGTGAGGAAGATTGAGAGAGACAAACCAAGAGAGAAAGAACCGATAGAAAGTGGAGAGGGAGAAGGCGGTGGCTGAAGGGGGGGTGGGGGTTAGGTTTATATTTTATTTATTTAATAATTCGATAATTACTTTTACATATCGGATATGAAAATAGATTACTTAGCCGTTAAGAAATAGATTACATATCTCCTCCTGATGGAGGAGATAAGGGAGGAAGGAAGGAGATTAAGAAAAGGAGACGTGAAGATCTAGTTGTGACTAGTGGTTCATCAAAAGCCACTAGAACTCAATCTAGACAAGGGGGAGGAAGTAGGAAAAGTAGAAGGATAATTCAACAATCAAAGGAACTGATTGTGACTACAACAACTCAACAAACTCTGAAAGTCACAACTGTAACATCCCAAATCCGGGGTCAAGATTTGGTGTCACTAAACAATCTTTACATAAAATAAAAGAATATTCAATTAACCCCTTAAATTCGGATCATTTACAGGTTATGGTATGAAACAAGAATCTAACCTTCTACAATTCACAACAACTATAATATGAGTGTAAATACCTTTATGCTGACACCCTTGTCATATTTTTCTAACATCTTCGTCCTCTCGCATCGGAGATCTCTCTAACTTCTGTTGTCTAATGAAAGCTATTCACTTCTATCCTTATCTACTTATGAAAGAAATAAGAATTTACAAAGCAAGAGTGAGCCAAAAATGCCCAGCAAGTATATAATTTGAGTTTCAAGAATTAATATCAAAGGAAAATTTCCGGACAAAATCTTTAAACAATTTTAAACAATTCTATTTATTTGAGGGAGTTGAGCGAATAAACGTTGGCTGTTACCAGCCTTCAATTATAAATCCAAAAGTGATAAGCGATTTCCCGATTCATCTCCTGAATCAGAGTTTTATCCGATTTTGGAATCATAAACCTTTCGAGAAATAATGTCATTAATTGCAATCAACAACAAAATAAATTGGACAGTACTTCACACTTATATCCTGCTGATCAGTCAGGATACAGTGTAGATCTATACCCAACCGTCTAGATCCATTCAGGTACCTAGGTACTATTGCCCAAGGGTCTAGTCCATCCCCGGCCCATAGGGTACATCTCATCCCTGGCCCTCATAATAACCATCCATCCCATAGAGTATTTTGATGTCAAATCATTATGATTTCAAAACATACCAACTCAGGGTTCGCAAATAACCCGAAAAAATGGGTATTTGCCTAAGAGAGCAATCGATAATATAGGAACAATAATGAAAGGAACATGCATAATAAGAGTAATTGCAGCGAAATATAAAATAGTTAACTATTCTGAACTTAGAATAGGAATGAAGAAATATTTGCAGTATTTTAAAAGAAAGTTCAGGAATACTTGTCTCGATAAACTTTAACCATTATTATCGGTTGACTTTTTCATTGCCTTGAACATTTGTCTTTATCGTCAGACCACTATCCTATTCTGGCTACGATCTCAACGCTCAGGTCCTTCGATTGGAACTTTACTGAGCTCAATGACTAACCACTATATCATTCTTAGTCCGACGTCAATCCTCGGGTTTTTCGACTACGACCTACAGGGTTGAAATACCCTAATTCAGATAATCGTTTAATTTTAACGTAGTATCACTTTTACTTCTACCCGCCCGATTTAATAACCCGACTCGTATTTACATGTATTATTGAAATACACATAGAAATTATGGTTCACATCTTTGAAACTCGATTCGGTATTTATTTTCGAAAAGTACGTATATTTGTTGTCTTGAAAACAGGGTAATCAATTATTCACAAAATATCTGGTCACACCACGTAATTAGGTTTCGTATAATATAGTTATATATTGTTGTTCGATGTCTCCGATAATTATAGGTTATGTTCCCGTATTTTAGGAATTAATTTCCCAAAAATCGGGCAGCGTCTCCTTTGTTTATCGGCCTACCCGTCGAAATAATTCGACGTCAATAATTCAACAATTAATTCAATTCACAACCAACGATCGCTATATTCAAGAATCCCAATCACCGACACGATTTCAATTATTAATTATTATCATTCATATTTTTATGTTTTTAATCGTAGGACTCAGATTATATCATCACATTCCACCGTTGACTCGCCGTGGCTCATCGTCGACGAAGTTAAAATTCGTCAGTACCCGATAAATTCGGGTTTCCATACGAATTTCACCGATTAATTTTAATAATTTCCCGCATGAATAAATTTATTTATTTCACGAAAATTATTCAATTGCTTTATTCGAACATAGTTTAATCAGTATCCTGCAGAAAATAATTAAACCCGAATCAGGACTACAGAACCAGCATCACAGAACCAAAACAACATCCAACTGTACAACAATTCCACACGGAGGGACGGCCCCACGCGCCAACACCCTTGCGGGAAACGGAGAGGTGCGGCGATGGGAGGGATAAAAAAATAGAAACACGGCAAAAACCCATACACGCGCATATATGCACACACTGTATGTATTCATGCGAAATGAGAACAACATGAAGCAAAAACTGGAAACAAACCGGAGAAGAAGTCGCCGAAAACGGAAAGGTACAGCGGCGAAGCACCCGAACCAAGGGGAAAAAGAAAAAAAAAAGAGAGAACTGAGCAATTGAAGGATTAAATGTGAATAAAATAGAGAGATTTGTGAGGAAGATTGAGAGAGACAAACCAAGAGAGAAAGAACCGATAGAAAGTGGAGAGGGAGAAGGCGGTGGCTGAAGGGGGGGTGGGGGTTAGGTTTATATTTTATTTATTTAATAATTCGATAATTACTTTTACATATCGGATATGAAAATAGATTACTTAGCCGTTAAGTAACTAATAACGATACAATTTTAATACCAGATTTAGATAATTATCAAAACAGAACCTTTTATGAAACACTTTATACGAAATAAGGTAACAATATCTCTCCTTTTGAGAATATGAATTTTTATCGATCTATAAAATGATTAGCGTAACAAAAATTTCACGTCGGGACTCGTACGGGTCAAACCGTACCCCGGATCGAAAAAGTCAAAATACGGAAGTGTTCAAAATTATCAAATTAGGTTAGGAAGGAGTTTTCAGAAGAGTTTCGGGTTGTAAAAACACAAAAACAATTGAAGTGGGACGATTTCTGATTCTAAAAAGTAATTTTATAATTACATAAAAATAATCATTATTAATTCTATAAATTCTTATAAAATCATATAATAATCCAAAAATTACCAGAAAAATACCAAAATTATCTGTACTTAATTCTGGATAATTGGAAATTAAAACATCCTAGTTTTATCAGACATCAATACCCAAATATTAATATCAACCATCAAATAATTCACCAAAATTCACATAATAATCACATGATAAATATTTATTGATAAAAATAATTACATAATATTTCCCTGACATTATATCCTTCCCCTTTAAAAGGATTCCGTCCTCAGAATCATGCTAAGGAATGGACCATGATATTTTTCGAGTATCTTACTTAAAATTTCTCAGAACTCATCACTTTAATCACTATTCAACGGTCCCCTACCGACTTGTAACATCCCAACTCAATCTTTACTTCATACATTTAGAGCTAAATTACTATCTCTCTAGTTGTACACACATATAAGTGTCTTATAAACTCGTTATACCTGTAACAACAAGGCCCACTCATTCGTAATCGTTCTATTTATCTCATTACCTTAAAGAACTAACTCAATTTATACTAATCTTCTCTTCTTTCTAATTCTAATAATTCGTACTCATGAATGCCTCCCATTTTACTAGTTGTTCTACTTTACTTTCCATGTCTCTTCCTATTCGATTAGCCTGACCTATTGTCATTTTCAATCGTATTCGAGAACCTTTAATTGATCTTCTATATTTTTTTTCCATCTGTGAATCATATGCTGATCTCCTGGCATCTTTAGTTTCTAGATATCTTAAGTCTATTCTAAAATTTGAAGTTAAAAAGGAAATCTCGACAATTGGATTTAACTCACCACTTAATAGTATACCGCAATTTCTTTTTAATCACTATCGAGTAGATTCGTCGAGCGATAATCTTTTACTATCTGGAAGAAAACGTATTAATTTTGGACACATTTTTTTCCCATACTATAACCTGTTTTATCATTTATTTGATTCTAGGGAATCCCGATACAAAATTTTACGGCAATGCTTTTCTCGGACATTCCGCCAAATATAACGTTTCTTCTTTTCCTCACGCCACATTATCCAAAAGTCATTTTCTATCTGTATATCTTGCATCATATTCTCGGAGTAATCTAAATTTCCCGAGTTGCCACGATTTAACCAACCTCTTTCAGAACAGAACTCTTGGCACTAATACTCATTTTGTTGTCATATCAAATTAGATATCAGTATGAACTATGATGCTCACAACATCCCATATTGTAGTCAACATCAATCATCTATACTAATACCACCTTTGATAGTTAACAACAAATTAAGTATCAGCATAAATCAAGAATTGAGTCAAAACCTGACCTTCACTTTCCAACTTTTCCAATTCCTTTACCCACTCCCCAGTAATTTTAATGATATTCACTCTTTCTTTTCTATTCAAGACATCTGCCCCTAAATAGACCTTGTCTGGTTGGTAATTAACCATACCTCTGTTACTCATATGATTTATCAACAGAAGAAGCTCATACGTATTCAATAATCAAGAAGAACATATGCCATCATATTAGAGGGAAGAATGTCAGTGTTGATCACCGTCCCCGTTTCACTTATATATGCCTTCATGAATTATTCGAATAAGAAATTCACAATTTAGGTCACATTATAACTTCGTAATGTCATCTGGAAATGCCTCCACATTAAATGCTTTAATGATTTGATCATAATCGCGTCCTTACGAAATTTATAATCACTGCGTCCGATTTCATCTATGCCGTGTGGAATAACCATCGATCACGCAACGCCTCAACTTTGTCGATAAAAATATGATTCTTCTCCAATCATCTGGAAAATTCTTCCATTTTATTCAATCCTCCTCTGTCCGTTCGAATCACGAATCTTGTTAAATTTTAATAATTTCACGAATTGGGTAACTAATATTTTAACATGTTGATTCCCTTATTTGATATCATTAAACAAAATTTACCTTCGTCTTTCACAGAAAACTCTAAACTTTCTCCCTGCTGGTGGGTCTACTTGGTCCTTCGAACTAACAACGCTGAGATCTATTATTCTTTTAGGTCATTTTCTATTTATAACAATAAGAACTTAAATAGTAATTCGAAAACCAAATTGTGAAACTCATTTTATGCAGAGATCTTCTAAAAGTTGATTAAAATAATCTTTTTCGAAATCTCATTTTAAAATTTTGAAAATCAAATATTTGGTCGTCATTACTATATAAGTTACTTGCTATTCTCATGATCCGCTAACGAAATATCTAATTAAAAGAATGCCTATATAAGGGTCTCTCCATTTTGGTACATCTTCTATTTTTTTTCTTGGATTCCGTTCACATTTATTAGTCGACGAAACTTCATTTACCGTTGTATACCATTTTATTCATAACTCTACCCCAATGTTGATGTCTAATACCATCTTTGACGTTCTCGTCGCCATCCCTAATGTTAGGCTTTCAACCAGCTAACGCAATTCGACATTCCATCTGCAGATAAGGTAGCATCTCCTTGCTAGTCTTAAGTATACCTAATATGGTAAAACTCATTCCTTGCACAGCGCCCGATAAGGGATAAGAATCTTCTCGCAGTGGTGGTGCCTTTGCGATTCGCAATTTTGGCTCTCCATCAG
Source organism: Apium graveolens (assembly GCF_009905375.1). Classification (NCBI taxonomy): domain Eukaryota; kingdom Viridiplantae; phylum Streptophyta; class Magnoliopsida; order Apiales; family Apiaceae; genus Apium; species Apium graveolens. The sequence goes on from NC_133656.1 coordinate 85,394,437, forward strand.
CTTTCATCGACTCGTTGCCTTTACCGTGGAGCTCGTGCTACTTCCTAATTCTAAGTTAAATCGTACCAAAAATCACGAAGTTCTCACAAGAATCAATTGCATTTTCTTTAAAACCACCTGAAAAATAGGGTAACATACCCAATTTCCGTCAAGCTGTCAACTCCTCATTACTATAGGGGCTGAAAACTCAATATATCTATAGCGTTGCTATATTCGTCTCACACTTTTCTCAACAATCCTATCTTACTAATTCCATATCAGATCTGCTAACCCAAATTCGCACTCAACTCATCTTAACATGAGAATGCCTAGCTTTTTCCTATCTTATATGGCCTATCACTCCTATCTTACCCTCACCTATTCTTATTTCAGTGACCAATAACCTGTAGCTCTGATGCCAACTTGTAACATCCCAAATTCGGGGTCAAGATTTGGTGTCACTAAACAATTTTACATAAAATAAAAGAATATTCAATTTACCCCTTGAATCCGGATCATTTACAGGTTATGGTATGAAACAAGAATCTAACCTTCTACAATTCACAACAACTATAATACGAGTGTAAATACCTTTATGCTAACGTCCTTGTCATATTTTTCTAACATCCTCGTCCTCTTGCAGCGGAGATCTCTCTAACTTCTGCTGTCTAACGAAAGTTATTCACTTCTATCCTTATCTGCTTCTGAAAGAAATAAAAATTTACAAAGCAAGAGTCAGCCAAAAATGCCCAGAAAGTATATAATTTGATTTTCAAGCATTAATATCAAAGGAAAATTTCTGGACAAAATCTTTAAACAATTCTATTTATTTGAGGGAGTTGAGCGAATAAACGTTGGATGTTACCAGCCTTCAATTATAAATCCAAAAGTGATAAGTGATTCCCAGATTCATCTCCTGAATCAGGGTTTTGTCCGGTTTTGGAATCATAAACCTTTCGAGAAAGAATGCCGTTAATAGCGATCAACAACAAATTAGACTGGACACTAGTTCATACTTATATCCTGCTGATCAATCAGGATACAGTGTAGATCTATACCCAACTGTATAGATCCATTCAAGTACCTAGGCACTATCGCCCAAGGGTCTGGTCCATCCCTGGCCCATAGGGTACAACTCATCACTGGCCCTCACAATAACCATCAAGCCCGTAGAGTATTTTGATGTCAAATCATTTTGATTTCAAAACATCCTAACTCAGGGTTCGCAAATAACCCGAAAGAATGGGTATTTGCTCAAGAGAGCAATCAATAATATAGGAATAATAATGAAAGGAACATGCATAATAAGAGTAATTGGAGCGAAATATAAAATAGTTAACTATTCTGAACTTGGAATATGAACGATGAAATATTTGCAGTATTTTAAAAGAAAGTTCAGGAATACTTGCCTCGATAAACTTTAACCACTGTTATGGATAAAAAACTAAGGTTATTATTTGCTGTATTTATTACTAAGATTCGGGAGCTCAAGGCCTTTAATGGCTGCTCTCGTGTTTCGTGGCTCGTTCTGCCTTTACGAGATGCCTACGTATCTCTGTGAATTAGAGAATCAAGCCAAAAAACGTAGTTCTGATTTGTGGGGTGAGGCCCCTTATATAGATGTTGGGAGTCCTTGAATTGGACTTGGTATAGGAGACTTGGTGGGCAAGTCTCATAATTAGAATGGACTTTGGAGTCCTAGATAGTAGGAAACTGATTCCTTATCCTTTTAGGTCCCCTTGAGGCTAATCTCTAAGGATTTATATCCTTATCGGGACTCTTCTCAACATCTGATTTTTCAATTATTAATTAATTACGAAATTAATTAATAATCTGGGCTTTTGGGCCTTTTTTATTCCATCAGGCCTGATCTGGTCCATCAGGCTTAACCTTTCTGGTCTGAGTATCATATATCTTTTTATTGGGCCTAGCAGTCCACAACTTGTACAATTAATGCAGTATTTAATTATACAATCATAATTTATTTATCCCTATCATTTGCCCCCCAACTTTTGGGAAACATTGATTAGGTTTCGCAGAAGTTAAGTCTATTCGTTCCCTTACAGGGTTTCGTATTTCCGTAAAGTGTGGAGCGACCTACACATTTACAATGAATTTTCCTTTTATTCAGGAATTATCTTAATTTCCATGAATTTTTTCCCTTATTTCCGGGATTTTTCCCTAATTTTCTGGATTTTTCCCTAATTTTCTGGGATTTTCCCTAATTTTATGGGATTTTTCCCTAATTTTCTGGGATTTTCCCTAATTTTCTGGGATTTTTCCCTAATTTTCTGGGATTTTCCCTAATTTTCTGGGATTTTTCCCTAATTTTCTGGGATTTTCCCTAATTTTCTGGGTTTTTCAGATTTCCAGCCCTTTTTCGACCAGGATCCTAGTCGAAATTTCGACCTGGATCCTAGTCGAAAATAGGGGTCAGCCTTGTCATCCTGGTCGAAGGATTTCGACTAGGATTCACGACCTAGATTTCGACCAGGATCCTAGTCAAAATTTCGACCTGGATCTAGGTCGTCAATTCCCCACTTTTAGCTTCTGATCTTGAGCCCATCGACTAGGATTTCGACCAGGATCCTAGTCGAAATTTCGACCTGAATCCTGGTCGAAAATTCTTTGGTTTTCTTGATTCCTGGTCGAAGGATTTCGACTAGGATCCACGACCTGGATTTCGACCAGGATCCTAGTCGAAATTCGACCTGGGTTTTTAATCTTTATTCCTGAAAGATGCTTGGCTAATTCGACCTCATTCCTGGTCGAAATTTCGACTTCAATTTAATCCTATTTTTTCCGTTGTTTTCGTGAGCCTAGTCGAAAAATTTCGGGCAGGGATCACGACCTGGATTTCGACCTGAATCCTGGTCTTTTTTTGCCCGTTATTTTCGGGTGCCTGCTCGAAAGTTTTCGAGTAGGATTCACGACCTGGATTTCGACCTGAATTCTGGTCTTTATTACCTGTTATTTTCGGGAGTATGCTCGAAAGATTTCGGGCAGGATTCACGACCTGGATCTCGACCTGGATTCTGGTCTTTTTCTAGCCTTCTCCATTGGTCCTTACATCTTTTAGGGCTAAAATTGAATTTTCCAAATCCTAATTGGATTTGGGCCTGGATTTTTCTATTGGGCTTTTCAAATATTACTGGGCCTCTTTATTGGGCTTTTCAAATATTACTGGGCCTCTTTATTGGGCTTTTCAAATATTACTGGGCTTTTTACACCCTGTTTAGAATGCTCTAGAATTTCTAGGAATATTCTGGAATATTCCTTTTTCTGGGCCTTTTCTTATGGGCCTTTGTTCTCAATGGGCTTTTCGTCCCTTCAGCTTCCTTTTCCTCTTATATAAAGGAATGAGGAAAGGCTATTACTTCTCACTTTCTCATTTCTTAGTTTTCTTCTTTCTCTTCCTGCTAAGATTCTCAGAGCAATAACAGCAAGTCGGAGCTCAAAGCCTTTTTCAGGAGCGCTTCTTCAGGTAAGATTCCTCCATTTGCTTTTCGTGTCTATTTTCCCATTATGTGCCATTTTAAGATAGCCTATTTACATGCCCCTTACTTTTTTCAGATGGCTGACAAAAGAATGACTCGCTTGGCTAAGATGAACGTGGCTAGAAAGTCCAACGATTTTCCTATTCGATCGAGGTATACTTCCTTAATCGACATGATCAACACTCGAGGGGACGAGTACCCGTCTGATGCGCATCTGGACGCACACGATCATATCAGCGCCTTACGGGATCCCAAAGAGCTGGAAAAGTTGATCAGCTGCTTCAGAATCAAGGAACCTTTTAAGCTGGTTCTTGCAGGTCCGGCCGACAGGGCCTGTCAGTGGAAGAAGGACGCGCTATGCATCTATAGGGATACTTTAAGGGCAGGTATTAGACTCCCTTTTCATCCATTCATTCCTTTGCTACTGGCTGATGTGGGCATCAGCCCTTGCCAACTTCCCCCTAATTCCTGGAGGTTGATTCTGTGCTATATGTCGCAATGCGCCAAGCAGAACATCCCCACATCTGTTGCTGTCTTCAGGAAGATTTTTCAGTTCAAAAACCGCCCTGATAAAAGTCCGGGTTGGGTTTCTATCAACCAGCGCCCCACTATCCCCCATATCGTGAATGGGAGGTCCATCCCTGACAATAACTTGGGGTGGAAGAAAGATTTTTTGTTTGTTATTTGGGAAGGTGGAGATTGGGGCTCCCTGTTTCGATCATCCTTTGGGCTGGCCGTGGACGGGAGCCCAAATGACATAACTTTGTCTGAGGAGGAGGCTAGAGGTTTCAACCTCCTTACGCAAGACAACGGTACTTCCCATTCTTGGGACCTTATCCGGGAGACCGTCCTGGTAGAACGCGGCCTTTCACCCGTTCTTAAGAAAAGTAAGTTCCCTTTCTTACCTCCTTTATTTCCTGCACTTTTATTTCATTGGTTTTCAACTAACTTTGTTTGTTGCAGTGGCTGATAAGATTGAGGAGGCTACCAAGCCGAAGGACCTGGAGACAACCAGGATGAAGAGGGTTGGGAAGATCTTTAAAGACCCTCGACTGGGTGACCGCTTCCCCGAGTTCCTTCTTCAGGCAACGGAGCCAGATGAGGAAGGCCCCAGCCAAGTTCTGCGCACCAAGCAGAGGCCATGGGCCTATTTTCAACCTGCTTGGGGGATCCGGGGCAAGGACTCAATTGTGGGCAGCACGGCGCTGTCCAAGGAATGGTCTAAGCATTCCATCTCCCCGGTGGATTATCAAGATTTTGTCCTTCAACAGGACTTAGAGGGGAATGAGCTATTTGGAGCCCAGGCTCTGGCGACGGTACGTCCTTTACTTATGCCCTTCGTACTTATCTTTCCATGTTTCTTTTCTAAACTTTTGTTGTTTCTCTTGCAGGCTAACGCCCATTTCCAAGGGGCAATTCACCAAGCTAAGGCTTGGAAGGTTGGCCTGGAAGATGCCAACAAGAAGTTGGAGGAGGCCAACCAAAAAATAGAGGCCCTTGAAGCTCAACTGGCCTCTTCCACTTCTGACCTGGAGACGGCCCGGGCCGAAAATGTCATTCTGAAGGCGCAGAAGGACAAAGCCTTTGATGGCTGGATGGACACCCAAGAATTCAAGGACTTGATGGTGGAGCATGATGCCCTTCTTCACCCAGTTAGCTATAAAGAGGGCTGGGATGCTGCTGTGGAGGCCATCCAGGATGAGTTTCCAGAGGTCCTTGAGCTGTCCCCCTTTCCTTGCCCTGTGCGGGTTCCAGAGCTTGGAGGTGTTACTGAGAAGCTTGCTGTTATGATCAAGGATGGAGAGGAGGAAGATTCTTCCGAAGAGGAGTTTGAGCCTGTCGCTAAGAAGGCCAGGGTGGAAGAGCCTCCAAAAGCAGCGCCTCAACAGCCAGCATCTCCTGCAGAGGGAACTTCTACAGGGACTTCGGAGGGGACAACCGAGACGTCCGAAGGAACGACTGAGACTTCCGAAGAGACTTCATATAGTGGTTCTGAGGAATCTCAGCCTTCCAAGGCCTAACTTTTTGTATACCTTCTTTTTGAACTTTATTCATATCTAAACTTGTTACCCTTCGGGGTTATATTTCATATGTTGATTTTCTTGCCTCCTCTGTTTTAACTTTACAATCTTAATACGCATTTGAACTTTAAACATCCTTAGATAAAAATAATTTCAAACTCTTTAATATGAAGTCTGGTTTTCCAAAACCTTACGCAGCATGGGTTCGACCCTAATCAACAATAACTAGACAATGTAAATTCCACTGGAATATAAAAATCCTACGCAAGCAAAGCTTCAAGGTGCTTTTAAACCTACTTGTCACAATGATAAGTGAGAATCGTACTTCGCCAATCTTACACGTAGTAAACCTTCAGGTTTTGTGCGTGCCAGGTCCTCGGGACTTCAAAACCTTCCATAGTTTCCAGCTTGTAGGTTCCTCTACCCTGAATGCTCTTGACTCTGTACGGCCCTTCCCAATTTGGGGCAAGCTTTCCTTTCCGTCCGACACCAGAAGCCTCTATTTTTCTCAAGACTAGATCTCCTTGTTTGAAAAATCTCTCTTTAACCCTTAGGTTGTAATAGAATGAAGCCTTTTTCTGATATTCTACTATCTTTGCATGTGCCTCATCTCGCACTTCATCAATTAGATCCAGGGCTAACCTCTGCCCTTCCTCATTTTCTACAGCATTGAAAGCCTGAATCCTTGGAGAGGAATGTGATATCTCCACGGGAACTACTGCTTCTGCCCCATATGCCAACATGAAAGGAGTTGCTCCTATCGTGACTCTACAGGTATTCCTATAGGCCCATAATATGGGAAGTATCTCATCCACCCAATTATTTCTTGACTTCTCGATCCTCTTCTTTAGTCCATCCAGGATTATCCGATTTACTACCTCTGCTTGCCCATTGGCTTGCGGGTGAGCCACAGAGATGAATCGTAACTCAATTTCATTTCCTTCACAATACTTCTTGAATTCCTCATTGTTGAATTGTGTTCCATTGTCAGTGACGAGGATACGGGGAATTCCATATCGGCACATAATGTTTTCCCACAGGAATTGTGCAACCTGCTTAGTTGTGATTTTGGCCGAGGGTTTGGCTTCGATCCACTTGGTGAAATAATCAATGACTACAATCAGAAATTTCCTTTGTGCCATGGCTATAGGAAAAGGTCCTAGAATATCCATCCCCCACATAGCAAAGGGAATAGGCGAGTTGATAGAGGTCAGCATCTCGGGGGGTTGTCTAACAACTGGTGCATGCTTCTGACAGCGATCACACTTCTTTACATATTCTTTGGCATCAGTCATCATTTCTGGCCAATAGAAGCCTAAACGGGTTATCTTATGAGCCAAGGCCCTGCCCCCCAAGTGTTGCCCACAAATACCTTCATGCACTTCCTCAAGAGCCAAGCGTTCCTCGCCGGGCCTGAGACACCTCAAGTAAGGAACCACGAAAGATCTCTTATACAGAATTCCATCTATCAAGGAGTACCTTAGTGCTCGAATAGTTAACTTCCGTGCCTCAGTTGCATCACTTGGCAACCAACCGGTCTGAATGTGAGCCTTGATGGGATCAATCCATGACGTCCCCAAGCCTATGGGAGCCACAAGCTTAACATCTATGCTTCGTGTCTTCAAAACATGGAAGTACACACTTCCTGAACTTTCTTCAATCTCAGATGAAGCAAACTTTGATAGCGCATCTGCTTTAGCATTTTCTTCCCTTGGAATGTGTTCAACATGGCATTCATTAAATTGGGTCATCACAGCCCTTACTAGGCGAACATACTTAGCCATCGTATCATCCCTTGCCTCAAATTCTCCCTTTACCTGGGATATGATCAGCTTCGAGTCTCCACGGACCTTTAAGTTTTTGACTCTAAGTGTCCCAGCTAGACCAAGGCCAGCAATCAGGGCTTCGTACTCTGCCTCATTGTTTGTGGTTGGGAAATCTAGCTTCATAGCATACTCAATTAAGAATCCATCAGGGCTTTGCAAAACCAACCCTGCTCCACTGGAATTTGTTTTTGATGCTCCATCAAAATAGAGAACCCAATATTCTTTCTCCTTGTCCCCATTGTCGACTCCCTTGTCTTGAGGTATGGTATCTTCCTGCCCCCCGACTTCTTGGTTGGGTATGGTACATTCCACCACGAAGTCAGCTAGTGCCTGGGCTTTTATGGTCATACGTGGCTTATACTTGAGATCGAACTCTCCCAACTCTAGTGCCCACTTAATCAGTCTCCCACTTGCCTTGGGACTGTGAATGATATTTCTCAGTGGCTGATTTGTTAGTACTTTAATCTGGTGAGCTTGAAAATAAGGACGCAGTTTTCTTGAAGCCATTACCAAGGCTAAAGCGAATTTCTCAATAGTTGAATAATTCAACTCAGCACCATGCAAAATTTTGCTGACATAGTATACGGGTTTCTAGACTTTCAGTTCCTCCTTAACCAACACCGCGCTCAAGGCGCTCTCTGAAACAGCCAAGTACAAGAATAAAATTTCACTCAGAACTAGCTTGGCCAACAATGGGGCCTGGGCCATATACTTCTTTAACTCTTCAAATGCCTTCTGGTTTTCCTCACTCCATACAAAGTCTTTGATGCTCTTTAGCGACTTGAAGAATGACAAACACTTGTCCCCTGACTTCGAGATGAATCGTCCTAGCGCAGCAACCCTTCCTGTAAGCTTCTGAACATCCTTAACAGTTTTTGGTGGTTCCATGTCCAGGATTGCCTTTATTTTATCCGGGTTAGCCTCAATTCCCCTCTTTGAGACCATCAGTCCCAAGAATTTTCCAGATCCTACTCCGAAAGCACACTTCGTAGGATTCAACATCATCTTGTGGTACCTCAGGACCTCAAAAGCTTCCCTTAAATGGGCTATCTGATCAGTCTTTACTAGACTCTTGACTAACATGTCATCAACATAGACTTCCATAGTCTTACCAATAAGATCCTTAAAAATTCTATTCACCAACCTTTGATAGGTGGCTCCTGCATTCTTGAGACCAAACGCCATAACAAGATAACAATAAACACCAAAGTCAGTGATAAATGATACCTTTGGAATGTCATCCTTATGCATTTTGATCTGGTTGTATCCGCTAAATCCATCCATGAAACTCAGCATCTCATGTCCAGCAGTGGCATCAATCTAAGTATCAATTCTAGGCAGCGGAAAATAGTCTTTGGGGCATGCATCATTCAGATCAGTGAAGTCTATACACATCCTCCACTTTCCATTAGCCTTCTTCACCATTACAGGGTTTGCTAACCACTCCGGAAATTGAATCTCCTCAATGAAACCAGCCTCTAAGAGCTTTTCTACTTCCTGTTTTATAGCCTCTTGTCTTTCCGGGGCAAAATTTCTTTTCTTTTGTTTCACTGTCTTCCGGCTTGGATCCACATTTAGTTTGTGAGTAATTAACTCCGGGTCTATGCCTGGCATATCAGCTGCTGACCATGCAAATACATCACTATTTTCTTGCAAAAATTTCACTAACTTCCCTCTAAGGGGCTCCTCTAATGTGGCTCCAATGAAAGTCATCCTCTCAGGATTCTCGGGGTCTAAAGGAACCGAAACCAATTCTTCTGCTGGCCTTCCTCTATTCTCATCATTTTCTCGAACATCCATATCTTCAATAGGAAGAACCTGCCCCCCGACTCCATCTGCCCTCAAAGAGGCCACATAACAGCTTCTAGCCATTTTTTGATCTCCTCTCTCTTCTCCAATCCCGTTTTGGGTGGGAAACTTCATGACTGAATGGTAGGAAGAGGGGACTGCCTTGAAGGCATGTATCCCTGTTCTCCCCATGATAGCATTATAAGTTGAACTAGCCTTTACCACCACGAAATCCAGCATCTGCGTTGCTTGCCTTGGCTCCGTACCTATGGTGGTTGGCAATTTGATTATCCCTTCCACAGGACATTCTATTCCAGCAAATCCATATATCGGCATGTCGGTTGGTGTCAACTGGGAGTCGTTATACCCCATCCTTAGAAAGGTGTCGTGGAGCAAGATATCCACAGAAGCACCATTATCCACAAGGACCCTCTTAACCGGGCTATTTCCTATTATCGGTGTTATGACGAGCGGGTCGTCATGGGGAAACTTCACGCCCTCTAGGTCGGAATCATCAAAAGCCAATGTTACTTCTGTCCTGGCCCTCTTCGGGGCTTCGCCAACAATATGCATAACCTCCCTGGTGTATGCCTTTCTGGAATTTTTGGACAATCCAGCGGCAGTTGGACCTCCAAAGATCGTGTTTATCACAGGTCCTCGAGGGCGTCGTGGTCCTCCAAAAATTGCATTTATAACCGGCCCTCTAGGTTGGGGATTCCGCCCCTGATCGTCTTGGTCCCTCCTACGATCTTCAAAGTTCTTCCTTCCATTATTGTTTCTGTCCCCTCCATCTCCAGTATACTTGTTCAACCTTCCTTTTCGAATCAAAAACTCAATTTCATCTTTCAATTGCCTACACTCATCGGTGTCATGGCCAACATCCTTGTGAAACCTGTAATACTTGCTCTTATCTAGCTTGGCGGGATCAGCCTTCAAGGGCTTAGGCCAGCGAATATCTCTATCTTTCTCAATCTCCATCAAAATCTGACTTCTAGGAGCACTCAGCTTAGCGTATTCAGTAAACTTTTGCCCAGGTCCTCCCTTCTTGAGGGTTGAATCAGGGTTTTGTTCGGTTCTAGGATATTTGTCCTTAGCGATATACTCCAGATCAGTTTTTCGCTTCTTGCCTCCAGTGGGCTCATTACTTACTACGGTCTTCCTCATGCTTTCTTCAACCTTGATATACTTCCCTGCCCTCTCTTGGAGTTGCAACATGTTTTCAGGGGGACGTTTGGCCAAGGACATCTTGAAAAACTCATCCCTGGTTCCTTGTTGCAGTGTTATCATGGCTACCTTATCATCAAGGTCTGGGACTTTTAAAGCCTCCTTTGTAAAACGATTCAGGTAATCTCTCAAGGATTCCTTAGCTCCCTGCACAAGACTCATAAGAGATGCTGAACTTTTCTCATGGACTCTTCCACTGATGAATTGCTTAATAAAAGCCTGACTTAATTCTCTGAACGATCCAATAAAATTTGGGGGCAGGCGACTGTACCATCTTTGAGCCATACCCGAGAGGGTTTGAGGGAAGGCCCGACACTTTATAGCATCATTCACGGGTTGCAGCAGTAGTGCATTAGAGAATGTCCTAACATGATTAGCGGGGTCTCCCGTGCCATCATAGGCTTTGATAGTGGGCATCTTGAATTTCCTTGAGATATGGGCATTCATTATCTCTTCTGTGAAGGGTGGAGTTGGATCATCAGGATCTCCAAGGGGAAGGAGATTGCTTGGATCAGTTCTTGGGACAGCAGCCCTTCTTCTTACCGGACCATCCAGGTCTATGACAGGAGGAGGATTTCTCCCCCTAGGAGGTATCTGGGGTCTGGTGGCCTGGTGAGCCTCCAAATCACGCCTCAGCCTTTGGATTTCAGCCTCATGAGCCCTGATCCTTTCCTGCACTTCTTGGGGATTCGCCCCTGGGGTGCTTTGGGGACGTTGCCTTCCATCGGCCATTGGCTCTTTTCCAGGACGCCTCCTTCTCAGGGCCACTTCATCATCCGAAGATTCGGAGTCTCTCTCAGTGTAAGGACCAGAAAATTCCCGATCCTCAGGGATAGGACCCAAACCTCGTATATAGGGGGGCGACTTCCCTCGTGCTTCGCTTTGCCCAGCATATCCGCTTCCTCCAACCTCAGGGGTGAAGGGGCATCCCATAAGGGGGGTTAGTAGTAACAATAGTTGAATATTCATACCCGACGGGTCGAGAATTCACATGTATATGTACTTGTTGAACTTGAGGATTTGTACCTTGAATAGTCGGGGGAGTTGTCCCTTGTGGCTGAGGTTGAGTTGCCCCTGTCTGGGTTTCCCCCTGGGTAGATGCATAAGTTGAATGGGGAGGAACCTCCACGGTTGATGAAATCACCTGGGTTGTCTCTGATGGTGTTCCTTCCTCTAGAGCTCCAGTTGTTCTCCGTGTTCTCGCCATGGTTGTTGTTGCGAGTCCCACAGACGGCGCCAAATGTTATGGATAAAAAACTAAGGTTATTATTTGCTGTATTTATTACTAAGATTCGGGAGCTCAAGGCCTTTAATGGCTGCTCTCGTGTTTTGTGGCTCGATCTGCCTTTACGAGATGCCTACGTATCTCTGTGAATTAGAGAATCAAGCCAAAAAACGTAGTTCTGATTTGTGGGGTGAGGCCCCTTATATAGATGCTGGGAGTCCTTGAATTGGACTTGGTATAGGAGACTTGGTGGGCAAGTCTCATAATTAGAATGGACTTTGGAGTCCTAGATAGTAGGAAACTGATTCCTTATCCTTTTAGGTCCCCTTGAGGCTAATCTCTAAGGATTTATATCCTTATCGGGACTCTTCTCAACATCTGATTTTTCCCTTATTAATTAATTATGAAATTAATTAATAATCTGGGCTTTTGGGCCATTTTTATTCCATCAGGCCTGATCTGGTCCATCAGGCTTAACCTTTCTGGTCTTAGTATCATATATCTTTTTATTGGGCCTAGCAGTCCACAGCTTGTACAATTAATGCAGTATTTAATTATACAATCATAATTTATTTATCCCTATCAACCACTATTATCGGTTGAATTTTGGATTGCCTTGAACATTTGTCTTTATCGTCAAACCACTATCCTATTCTGGCTACGATCTCAACGCTCAGGTTCTTCGATTGGAACTTTACTAAGCTCAATAACAAACCACTATATCATTCTTAGTCTGACGTCAATCCTCGGGTTTTTCGACTAGGACCTACAGGGTTGAAATACCCTAATTCAGATAATCGTTTAAGTTTTACGTAGTATCACTATTACTTCTACCCTCCCGATTACATAACATGACTCGTATTTATATGTATTATTGAAATACACATAGCAATTATGGTTCACATCGTCGAAACTCGGTCCGGTATTTATTTTCGAAAAGTACGTATATTCGTTATCTTGAAAACAGGGTAATCAATTATTCACAAAATATCTGGTCACACCACGTAATTAGGTTTCGTATAATATAGTTATATATTATTGTTCGATGTCTCCAATAATTATAGGTTACGTTCCCGTATTTTCGGAATTAATTTCCCAAAAATCGGGCAGCGTCTCCTTTGTTTATCGGCCTACCCATCGAAATAATTCGACGTCAATAATTCAACAATTAATTCAATTCACAACCAACAATCCCTACATTCAAGAATCCCAATCACCGACACGATTTCAATTATTAATTATTATCATTCGTATTTTTATGTTTTTATTCGTAGGACTCAGATTATATCATCACAGTCCACCGTCGACTCACCGTGGCTCATCGTCGACGGAGATAAAATTCGTAGGTACCCGATAAATTCGGGTTTCCATACGAATTTCACCGATTAATTTTAATAATTTTCCGCATGAATAAATTTATTTATTTCACAAAAATTATTCAATTTCTTTATTCGAACATAGTTTTCAGTATCCTGCAGAAAATAAATAAACCCGAATCAGAACTATAGAACCAGCATCACAGAACCAAAACAACATCCAACCATACAACAATTACATATGAAGGGACGCCCCCACGCGCCGCCACCCTCGCCGGAAACGGAGAGGGGCGGCGATGGGAGGGATAAAACAAACAGCAACACATCAAAAACCCATACACGCGCACATATGCACATGATGTATGTATTCATGCGAAAGGAGAACAACGGGAAGCAAAAACCGGAGAGAAAAGAGGAAACAAACCGGAGAAGAAGTCGCCGGAAATGGAAAGGTAAAGCGGCGAAGCACCCGAACCAAGGGGGAAAAAGAAAAAGAAAGAGAGAACTGAGCAATTGAAGGATTAAATGAGAACAAAATAGAGAGATTTGTGAGGAAGATTGAGTGAGACAAACCGAGGGAAAGAACCAATAGAAAGTGGAGAGGGAGAAAGCGGTGGCTGAACAGGGGGTGGGGGTTAGGTTTATATTTTATTTATTTAATAATTCGATAATTACTTTTACATATCGGATCCGAAAATAGATTACTTAGACGCTAAATAACTATATAGCGATACAATTTTAATATAAGATTTGGATAATTATCAAAACAGGACCTCTTATGAAACACTTTATACGAAAATAAGGTAATAATATCTCGCCATTTGAGAATATGGATTTTTATCGATCTATAAAATGATTAGCGTATCGAAAATTTCACGCCGAGACTCGGATGGGTCAAACCATATCCCGGATCGAAAAAGTCAAAACACGGAAAGTGTTCAAAATTATCAGATTAGGTTAGAAAGGAGTTTTCGAAAGAGTTTCGGCTTGTAAAAACACAAAAACGGTTGAAGTGAGACGATTTCTAATTCTAAAAAGGAATTTTATAATTACGTAAAAATAATCATTATTAATTCTATAAATTCTTATAAAATCATATAATAATCCAAAAATTACCAGAAAAATACAAAAATTATCTGTATTTAATTCTGGATAATTAGAAATTAAAACATCCTAGTTTTATCATACATCAATACCCAAATATTAATATCAACCATCGAATAATTCACCAAAATTCAGATAATAATCACATGATAATTATTTATTGATAAAAATAATTACATAATATTTTCCGGATGTTACAACAACTGCTGATGATGACCAAGGCATTCTGGAGATGGAAGCCGGTGCAGAGGCAAGTCAGTATCTTCAAACTCTGAAAGTAAAAGGCAGGAAGACAACTTTGTTCAACAAGGACCCAAAGATTCAAGCATTTGGTTCTGAGGTGAGTAGAAGAATATTTGAGAAAGAAAATTCAGGAGTTGATCTAGAACAGCTAAGGCAAATGGAAGAAGAATTCAAGAATTCTATGAAGACAGAGAATGTTGATGTTGTTGTTATCTCTCAAGATCCTTATGAAGATTATCCTTCTAACAGACCAACCAAATGGGTGGTCATAAGGGAGGTGAGTCAAGCAGATGTTGAAAAATCTCTGATGTCTCAAGAAATCTTAAATATTGATAGAAGTCATAAGGGGAAGGAGAAGATAGGAGAGAAGTCCAAGCCTCCAAATCATTAAAGCCGAAGCTGTTGCTAAGATGAAATCAGTATCTAAGACATGTAAACATCAAATACTAATAGATCCAGTAAATATAGTAGCTCAAGATTTTGATACGGAAGAACTAGTTGAAGAAGAAGAACTCAGTCAAGCTCATCAAAGAAGGGAGATTAATGGAGCTGACTGGGCTGAAAAACTGAAGTTAACCTATGACATTGCTCAAGTTAATGAAGAAACAAATGATGTTGTTCAACCAATCATAACCTCTGATACTACTCATGTTCTTGATTTTTTAAACCTGATTCAAGCTGAGGTATCAAATCCTGATTCTGAAAACATAAATTCTGATAAGCCAGAACTTACTTTTGAAGAAAAGAGAAAGTTATTATGGGGAAGCAAGAAACCTACACCTAGAAAAGATTCTTCTGAAAAATTAAAGAAGATCCACAGTGGAAGTTCTCATGCTAGAAAACCTGGAATCACAAGTGGTCTAGGAAGGTTAAATGATGATCCATCTGTAGGTGATGTTTTGATTTTAAGGAAGCATGCTAATCTGACAAAAAATGGAGATATTGTAATGCTTGAAGACTTACAGAATATCACATCAGTACAAATTATTATTGATCTTGTTGGAGAAAAACTGATCTATTTTCTGGAGTCTGGGAGAAGATTAAAGTTGACTCAAGAAAAGTTGACAGATAAATCATGATAGGAATTAGAACTTGTAGCTACAATCTCAAGGTAACCAATCCTGTAACTACCAAATGGTCTGCATTTATAAAGAACCTGATACAGTTGAAGTAGATAAGACTGCCTTACAAAATCTAACTACATTCCAAAGTACATTGATCAAACTGAATATACTGTTGATATGCATGTTGGAGGAGCTAAGACATAAATGAGTCTAGGAAGGGAGGTCATAACTTTTAATCCTGATGGAAAGAAGATTGGATTTCTGGAACTGGATGATCTATCTCTTGGAAATTCAAAACTACATAATCTCAGGGCTGCCATCTACCAGAATGATGAATCCACAGATGAGCTGAACGAACAGAAACAGAGGATGCAATGGTACTTGGATGGAATGGAAGAAAATATGCTGAGGAAGTTTCTTGAAGAAGCTCTAGACTGTGTTAGAGTTCAGAATAAAAATAAAGTTTAATAATATTTGTCTGTAAGATTGTATATGTTTATTTGATTTCTACATTTGGATAGTTTTGAAATCATCAATTAGAACTTGTACATATTTACATAATGCACAAGTTGGGGGTGATTGTTAGATATATATATGATGATATCAGGAGATAAACTATCAGGACTTAATATCAGGACTTACTGAAGGTGACATCATTAGTATTTTTCTATTAGTACTTGATGATCAGCATTTTATGTCATCAGGACTTAGTCACTTCAATAGATATTCGTGAAGGAAAAATGATTGCAGAATGCAAGGCGGTGAAGGACCTTATATTAGAAGTAATCATACATGGATATGTATTAGGTTTCCTTATTGTAATAGAATAGAATTCCTTGTTGATTGTGTAACTGTGCACACACAGATTAGGTTTACTCTTTAAGAGAAGCGAAAAAATGAATTTTAATATCTTTCAGATAACCTAGTAGCTCTCAAGGATAATTGTTCATCCTTTGAGAGAGTACCTGTGTAACAATTTTTATCAGATTAATATAAAAATTGTTGATTCTATTAAAGCTTCATCGAATTATTTGCATAAACTATATTCACCCCCCTCTACAGTTGATTACGGACCTAACATAGGCCTATCAGGTTCTTGCTTAATTAAGGGTAATGTAAAATTGGGCATGATGACGGCTTAAAACTTAATAATTCCAATATTTAAACTACATCAAAACCAAACCATAAACTCACCATCCACCTTATACTCCCTCCACTCAGTCAAATCATCCATCAACATTCAAAACCCAACTTCAAAAACTTAACAAACAACTCAAAACTTGACAAACATATCATCCATTTATCAAACATCAATAACCATGCCACTTACTAACTATACAAGCTATAAACAACATTTAAAAAGCATGAAATTTTTATGAGATTACTATTCATCATCTCTTTACTTGAAAGAATGAGAAGCTAGAGTGAGTGGGTATAAGAGATGTTACCATCAAAAGAACAGGTTCGCTTTCCTCTTTGTTTAAAGCTATTGAACGTGATGATCCACCAAGAAACAAGCAAGCTTCAGTCGTTATTCTTCCTCACCTTCAAGCTCAAATTCTTCTCCAAAAATGGGGGGGGGGGGCTGCTGATTGTGATTTGATAAGGTGGGGTGTGTTTGGTTTTTATTTAGGTTAACAACTTTGCCAAATTGCAAGTTAACCCCTCAAGTTTGTTTAAGTTACAAACTCTCCTAATTCCAATTCTATTGCATTCTCTTTTATCAATCATTCCTTGAATCCTTGCCTTCATTTCCAATTTATAATTACAAACTTAATTATCATTTAATATTCTAAAACTTTCACTGAAATATGGGATCGATCAGAGACCGGAAAATTTAAATATTCATCGGGCACTATTTATCGCATTTTTCAACTTGCTCATTTCCGAATTTTGACGAACCCAACTTACGTTTATTTAGTTCCTAGATTAATAATATCTCTTTGTAAATCTATTTTTGAGGAATTAAATATTCCTACACTTTTTCGGCTATTGAAACAGCTCAATTTTCAGTCAAAATACAAGTTGCGAATCTCTGAGATCTAACGTGATTTACATACACTTATTTATAGTATGGATCACTAATACGGGTTCCGAATTCCTTTCTGGGTCTTAAAACATAGGTGGCACGATATATATTTACTTATACAGTAAAGTTACTATTCATTAACTTTACACCGGAAAACACTGATCCTCAATTACCTATAGAATACGCATTCATTTGAATCCCTAGTTATAACACCAAATGTTTAACATCCTTAAAGCATTGATACTACTACGAATACAACTTCTATCTCCTTTAGAATCCTTGTATTTAAATCCTTCAATCATAACGCTTTATACTTAATTCCTTCGGTGTCTGGTGGATTTTCGGGAAAAATCAAAGTGCTCGTCTTTAAATTCTGACGACTTTTACATACACTCAAATTCATTACTGAACACTACTATATACTCAGGATTCCAATAACAGAACTTCTATATATGGTCGTCCGAAAGTATTCTAAATCAGCAAAAAACACTATTTATCAAAAAATTAAATTAGTCACAAATTTCCGTTATTACAGTCTCCCACCCTTAAAAGGATTTCGTCCTCAGAATCTAATATGAATAACGAAAGTACTTTTCCAATGCAACACATTTTTATTCGCAGGTTGACTCTTCAACCTTCTTGTTCTCTCATAGCACTCTCACTAGCGCTATAGTCTTGGTTCTCAATACTTGCTCCTTTCGGTCTACAATTGCTACCGATTAATTCATACCGAAAAAATTATGGTTGAACTCATATATGTTCAGATTTCATCATAAACCTAGCGCCGGAGTTTCACATTTGTAACATGGACACGTGAATCACATTATGTCACGTTTCGAATATGGAGGCAATGTCAACTAATATGACATTGCAAGACTTTAAAAGGTCCAATAAATATCGGCTTAGCTTTCCCTTTCTTACTGAACTTTATTGATTCTCTCTATGGAGATACTTTCAACAACATGAAATCTCCCACCATATATTCTTTTCCCTTCCTGGTACAACCAACATATTTGCATTGTCTTGAGCTGCTACGAGTCGTTCTCAGAGGATCTCAATTATTCTTTGTCCACTAGGTTAATTATGGTCTCTATACTTTTCGTCCGCCACCTTCGTCCTAATGTAAATGGAGATCATTACTTATTTCGGTACAAAGCTTTAACGTAACTTCAATTGTATGAATGGTTCCATTAATCTATCTATCGATCTGCAGATCATAAGCTATGTTCATGATAAATCTCTTTCCCAACACTCTGCAAACTTTATCCAAATCTGGAATTAAATCTTGGGTCACAATTGCTATTGAAACTGTATGTGAAGAATCTTTTTAATAATCGATAATATCCTTTATCTTTCCTACTTAAAGTATCGGCCACCATGTTGGCTTTTCATGGGTGATAGTGAATTCCATCATCATAGATCTCAATCAACCTCAACTATATTTTCAACCTTATTTGTAGTTCTTTTTATTTTGATAATGTACTTAAGGCTCTTGAGAGAAAAACAAATCACCCTTTTCTCCATAAATTATTGTTTCCAATTCATTAGTACAAACACCATCACGGCTAAATCCAAGTCATGTCTTAGATATCTTATCTCATACTCCTTGAGTGGTTTAGACTCATTTCAATCACATTTCCATGTTGCATCTACCTACATCTTCAAACCTTAAGGGATCCATCACTTACAATTTACAAAGTCCCCTCTACCATCCGATCTTGCTAACACCAAGTTGTTACTAGTTTTTCGTTTAGTCCTCGAAATCTTTATTCCTCAAATACATAAAGACTTTGTAGCTCCGGAATCTATTAGAATATATATGCTGATAACATCTACTAGGAGCGTATCTTCAACCACATAAGTATTACCCATATCTTTCTTTATAAACACGTTAAAGGTCCTTATACCGTGCTCTAAATATATTATTCCTACAAAATAATAATTACATGGCATAATATTCTGGCTGCACAATTATAACACTTAGTTTTCAATACCATATTAGTGTAACGGTTCACAACTGTACCTCCCGTTCACCATAAAACAATCACTCTCGAAGGAATTATTTCAACCAATCAATGTCATTTAGACAATCTTAATAATATTTCAATATCGAATGATTCAAGAATAATAATGAGCCCTAGATACAAGGAGCCTCAATACTCAAAAGATACAAGGATTGACAGAAGAATACAATAAGGTTTATTCTTCCATGTCCATATAATTTACATTTTGATAATATAGAGAATATCCTTCGGGAGTAATAATGGTTGGATACAAATATCATATTGATAATCTTTATAAGATTCCCATATTGGACTAATACTTTTCCTCTTGAACAATAAAAGGAAAATCCCAAATAAGGTCTCATCAATAATGTCAATATGAAAAAGGAATTCTACTTCATGATAAATAATGAATGAAGCAGTTCGTTGTTCAATTATTCATAATTTTCAACGATTCCTCGCTATATGAATGAAATAATAAAATGATCAAGCGAAACTAAGTTTAACAAAATTAGATAAAAATTCTAGTTGAGTGGGCGACCTGATTAGGTCTCAATTAAACCATCCTTTGAAAATTTCATCATTATACATTACTGCATATAAAATGCATTGAATTTGTGAAAATAAATTGATTGGAAGTTGGGCTAGTGAAGCAATAAGTAGTCAATTTTGAGAAACATTAAGAACTAGCTAAACCAAATCAGCTACTTTCAACTAGTTCAAAGCATAATAGCTAGCTAGGAAAGTTAACTAGCTTTTCTTTAAAATATTAAAATTCTAACTAGTTAGAATAACTAACTAGTCATTCATAAGAACATATATAACTAGCTAGTTTCAAACTACTAGCACAAATCCCAACATTATAGCAAAAGAAAATAAATGTTTTGGCTATCCGGATATCAAATTAAAAGAATAATAAATAAGTTGGGATGAAGAAGTGATTATAAACTTGGAATAAAAGTTCTGGATATCGGATCAATCGATAACCTTACATCAAATATTTATCATCGGTGAACGGCCCACATAAAGGTGCCTCAGTATATATAATTTATCAATTTCTTTAATATAGATCAATTCGTTATCTCAATATCAAATTGATATCCATTCTGCGATTTCCATGTCCGATGTGAAAATCTCATCTTGAAGAAAATAAGTTATGAGGAATCTTGGAATAATAAACCATCTATGTTTAAACAAATAGTTAGATCTTTACAAGCTCGATTGAGAAATTCGGGTATGAGATAAGGAATTGATTATCAAGTAATTGTCAAAGAATATTTTTCGAGTAATTAAGGGAATTTAAATTGAATGTTCTTTGAATAGTTGAAAGAATTAAAAGCACAAACCTTGAAGGCTAGAAGAAATGATGGTTCCCCTTTTGGTCATCCTAGAGCACGAACAAAGCGCTCCGATAAGCAATGATAACTTAATTCTGCATATCCAAACCTTAGAGGTAATGCGAGGAGTAGGAAAATGAATCAAATGAATATATCAATTATTTGTATCCCACTTTTTAAGTCGAAAGCTAGAAGGGTTACCCAACATAACTTAATCAAGGTAACACGGTTCATAAACAAATTTATATGAGATAGTGCACCAGCCAGTAGATACCAAAATAAGTCAATGGTCCTCGTAAATTCTAACATTACCGGTACTAGGATGATCCTATCTCTTCACCTTAATAATATAGGATACTAACTAAATATTCCCTCAAAATCATTTCAAAGTTATTCGCTGGGTCCACATGTCTTCCATTCCCCTATAGTCATCCAACTTTGAGTGTTCCACTGTCGAATCGATATGTCCACCATAAATGGATGTGTACTAATCAATATATTCATCTTTTCTTGTCAGAGTCGTATTGAAAGAGTCCAATTCCAGATTGCCGCATTTCTCGTTGTAACCATATGCACTACATTAAGGTCATGCCATCGATTCCCATCATTCTTGATATTTGAGCCGAACCATCATGGCCTATCGTACGAGGCATTTTTCTGACATCGTCCAGCATGTTGTCCTAAAGATAACATTCTCCAGTACATACATATACATCTTCCTCGAGGCAACAGAATCCTCAATGGTGTAGTAGACACTATCTCTTATTAAATCCTTGCTCGTGAAGAATCCAATCTCATAGACAAGTCAATGCCTTCAACTAATTCAGGTACTAGATAACCTTACTTGCGTAATGAAGTTTAAACTTCTTTGTCCTCACATATTTTGCCTAATCTTGGAAACTATGAAGAACTATGGGTGACACATTTAGTTTTAATCAATTCAACCAGTGGTATTGGCAATACTGCCTCTACCTCAACTGCTCTAGAGTCTCTGCTCCGTTTTCCATATCAAAGTCCTTAATAACTCATATACGATCCAACCACCTTTCCCATCATTATGAAGGTCTCTTAAAGATTCTATTGGTCCAAATATTTTTCCTCAACCTAACTTACTCATTGGCACTACATCTGGTAGTCTAATAATGAATTTTATGTAAGTTCTTACGTTACTCTCTTATTTTGATATAACTCCTAACATTCTCGTCTCTAAGTACTATAACTTATCGCTCTGATACCATTTCTGTAACACCCCCAAATATGGAATTAGGGATCTGAGTCGTTACGCTACCGTCCAAACATATGTTACCTGCATTAACTCAATAATCCAATAATACAACACCAAATAACCCCAATATCTTACACACACAAGTTAGAGCCTTAGAAATGATTCTCAAAAGTAGCATTTGTTATTACAAACAAATGTACTATCCAGGATCTCACCCTATTAGTTACAACCTCTACCTGTAGTTATATTGTTAGCTAAACTCAATTATACAAAGGTGCAGAATAAACAACTAGACTTGAGTACCAGCTTCAGCATTCCTGGCTGAAACCAGTGCAACTCTCTTCTCCATTAACCATTCTGAACTAGCTTTTTCATGGTTGAATCTTCCACTTCCGTTTCTCGTAATACGGAATAATTGACTATATTCTCTAGCTACTGAAATATTTGATAAATAAATCAAAGATGAGCACAATAATGCTTATCAAGTACCCCACTGTAGAATAAATACCTTCACAACTTATTAAGTTAGAAATTCAATAATATTTATTAGTATAACAACCAAAATCTTTAAGGCATATCCTTTGATTTCAAAATACCATAAGGTTCGAAATACTATACTAGGGATAGTAACATTCCCTAATTTTTGAGGGTAACATACAGTTCAAAATATTGTATAAAAGGGAGCGATAAAGCCCAAAATAATATATATCTGGTCAGCAATGTATATAACATTTTTCATAATATCTCTGAAAACCTTTATTATGCATAATATAAACAAAGTGTCGTTATAGTTTAAAAGATGAAGTTAAAAGATACTTCAACATGTAATAATTTCATGATCACTGAAAACCTTTGTATGTAATGTATAAATAGAGTTTCAAAATATTATTTGTATAAGATAACGTTACAAGGTGATCTAATATATCCAAACTTGTCTTAACAATTTTTATGAAATCTTTGTTATAAAAGTATGAACAAAGTTTAAACATATGTAACATATATAAAGATGTTAAAAGATATTTCAAATCATATCCTTTTTCGTGAAAACCCTGAGAACCTTTGTTATGTCAACTATAATCAAAGTCACATAATAAAATTTAACTGATGAAGTTACGAGGTACTTCTTTTTTAAAACAACATATTGAACGCTTGACCCTGCCAACATTCATCGGTCACCCATCCCGTAGCTTTCCGATCGGGGTGCTTTCAATAATGTTGCAGAAAATATCCAATATGAATGATGAACTAATTTTGGAGTAGTGTCGCGCGATAGGTGCAACTTACGTAGGTCAGTCGCATCTGTACAACTCCACCATAAACCTACATGTAAGGGATAACAGTCAGATTTACTTGTCCATCGATCGCTGAACTCCTAAGGAATGAACTGCCTCTGTGGAACTTCCTGGTATATTAGGCCAATAATAAATAATGTTGGACCGGTGCCACTCGGCCACTTACACCCCTTCTAGTTCGAATAAAATCCATGACTGTGGCACCCCAAAATCCGAGTTCAGGGATCTAGGAGGCCACGTCCACCTGAATCATGTTTAACACTTATCTTGTACAACAATATATAAATACTCACACCTTTATGACCCCACACTTATCAACTCACACTAAATTATAGGTTATTATCTTGGAAATGAACCATGCATTACTAAAGTGTATCGATCCACAAAATGATCATTATTTAAGTAAGGTTAATCCGTTGGCCAAATATACGTTTC
Source organism: Apium graveolens (assembly GCF_009905375.1). Classification (NCBI taxonomy): domain Eukaryota; kingdom Viridiplantae; phylum Streptophyta; class Magnoliopsida; order Apiales; family Apiaceae; genus Apium; species Apium graveolens. The sequence continues at coordinate 85,418,045 of NC_133656.1, forward strand.
TTATTTATTATCTTACATAAGTCATACTTGTAAATAAGCCGGATTAAAAATAACTGAAAATCAATCCAGCTTATTCGGTCTGCCTGAGGTACAACACCAAACATCCTACACAACAGCTGGTCGTTTCCTACCCGTTTCATGGTCGTGAGTTTCATGATAGGCAACTTGATTCACTATTGTGTTTTGTCAATTTAAGAAAACAAATGTGAGCTATAATGCTCAGCATAATAATGTACAGTATGAAAAGACGGTATGAGAAATTCATGAAAGATTCCATATAAGCAAAGTAAGTTTATTTAAAATAGTTTTCCTCGGTGATACACACCTTCTTTTGAAAGCAATTTTTTGTTAACTTATTATCCTGCAAATACCTTAATGGTAAACCCAGCACCTACCCATGGGTTATGGTCTTGCATCACAATTCCAATTGGAAGAATTTAGAACATTCACTAGAGCCACCTCTTACGATTATCAGTCGTAAAACGTAAATTAGTAACCTTTTCCACAAGTAGGAGGATGACTTCCAAAATTCTTGTTATCACCCTGGCCGCATATGGGCTATGTGTCCCATTTTGGGTATACACACACTTCGCAGGTCCTTAGGTACACACAATACCGTCTACCACAGTACTGGCAGTCTCTCCAATACACGAAGTACTGGATCTCTACCCCTCCCTTGTCCTTTAAGAAATCCTATCATATCTCAAGAACTCGAACCACATCGAAGTTCTCCAAGAGTTTTGCTTGTTGATAGGCACAGCACATCTCATGTGTATATATATGTACTTCCGAGAATTTTTGGAAGAAGTACTAAGATAATTTGAGTTGACTGTTGTCAACAGATAGATAAATAAGGGGGAGTTTCTTTTGAAACTATACTTAAATATTTAAAATATGTCGAGATAATATTCTTCGACGATCTGAAAATATTAATATGATTTTATGAAACTCGGAAAATATTTTCAATTAGGTTTTATAAGTTTTAAATCATATTAAATTATTTAATAAATATTTAATAATTAAATAATAATTATTAAGTATTTAAACCTCAAATAATTATATATTTTAAAAGAATATTTAAAATTATATTTCTCAACTAATTTATGTTTCAATAATAAAGTAATCTTTAATAGATATAAGTAATCGAGTTTGAAATAAATAATTGTTGGAGAATACTTCTCATATTTAAAATGAATATCCGAAATAATATCCATTGTTAGAGTGATTAAATATAGTTGAGGGGAAAGCGATCTTTGGAAATCATTTTAAATATATTCGAGTTATTTAATACTTCGTAAGTGGACATCTAGTCCCTTGGAATAAAATAAGTACGGACTTTTCATCGTCCAAAACATCACCGCAATAATTCCCGAGTTTTCATTTTAAAACACTGACTGACTCTCGATCTTATGATTTATACATCACGCTTATGGTAGCGCTAAAATATTCTACGATATATACATCATAATATGATCGCTATAGATGCAAAAAAACTCCAAATGCTATTATCATAACAATCATAGCATTTATACAAAAGACAGTAAAACAATATTTTCATAACACAAAAGTATATGGAGTTGGGTTCGTAAACTTTCCTAGGTATTTTGAGGTGTAGGATGCTCTAGGGTCCGCTCGAAAATCTATAATCATAAACATGTATCGTTTCGTTAGATCCCGTTCTTATCTATGGCGACTCGTACATGCACGCTACTTATTAATTGTTCTCGTAATTCATTTTACTCTTATTATTCCTTTAAGAACAAGTATTTGTCACGTTCTCTTTCTTTTCGAAATCCTTTATGTTCGTTTATGCCTTTTACAATTCGGTCCTCGGCTCCGCTTATGATTTTTAATGGTTTCCTAATCGCGCGGTCTCGGCTCCGACATTTTTATAAAATTGAACAATTTATATTTTCACTTGAAATGTTATACAATTTAATAAACTATATTTATTAATCTCTGTAAAAATATCATTATTTTTGAATATTTTTAAGTCGATCATTTCTATTTCCAAAGTTTGTAATTCGTAGCAGTTTTTATCGCGTAAATCACTTTTACTAAAACGGTCATAACGTTTGATCCGTAAATCGAAATCAAGCGATTCAAGCGCCTAAAAGATCCTTATAACATTTTATATCATAATATAGTCTTACTTTTCAAGAAACTACAGTTTATACATTTGGGAACTTCTGCAAAAACTTGAAGTTGTGTTTTGTTCATTTTAACGAGATTATGATTACGATACGAGTTTCGTTTATGTCTTAAATTATTAATTAACCATCAACAACCACCATATCATCATCTAAATACTAACTCCTCTTAATAACATCATGTTCTTTAGGCAACAATCATCAACCTTAATGCTAACTAAGTAAACATCAAGATAATAGCAAATCAACTACTAAAACTAGGTTTATAGCTAAGATCTCAAAGTTTCTTGAAACTTAAACCTTAAACAAAGTTTGGTCAAAGATTTATACCTTTCTTGAAATCTTGTGATGTGTAATTTTTGATGGTGAAGTCTTGGGGATGCTTGGTTGAGTGTAAGGAATCTAGATCAAGCCATAAAAATCAAGAAACCAAGAAGCGTTACTATTCACTATCACTTTTCTTGAATTTATTTCACCCATCAAACCTTAATATAATGATCTCAAAAATTTATCTTACCTTAGTTTAGGATGTATGAAGCTTGCGATTTAATTTTGGAATTTTTCTATGGCTAGAAGTTGGTGTTTTGAATTTGATTTCTCCCTTTTTTTCTTGTTTGGCTGAATGGAGCTAATGAAGAGAGAAGAGAGAGCTTTTTGTATTTTCTTGAATGCTTCTTTTGAAATCCTTGTGATATAATCTTCTGTATATCATCCTAGTACTAGAGAATCAATATAATTTTGCTAGCTTGCAAAATTTCAAAGCTAGGTTACTAGCTAAGTACTCCCTTGCACTATTCATGGTTACTATTTGCTAGCTTAGATTATCATTCCTATTTAGCTAGGTTACTATTTGGTTACTAATCATGGTTAGTTTCTTACCCTATTTATCTTGTATGGTTAGCTTGGCTTGATACCTTTATTTATTCGTTTACGCATTCGCTCGGTCGCTTATTCATTTTCATAATAAACTCTCGTAAACGGTTCGAGGTGTAAATCATTTCTTATACGTTCTTTACGTTTTGAAGTCTCGTACTTGGATTTGAATTTGTAGGATTTTAAATTTGTAATTATATTGTGATTCTCGTAATCCTTGATGGTTCATAGATACGGTCGTTTTTCAAAGTTCATTTTCTTCAAAAACTAATAGCATTTATATACACTCATTTGGTACGTATAATCATGTTATCGACTCGGAAACTCAATTTCTCATGCACAACATAGTGTGGGCTAAAATGTTTTCCCCGATTGTCAGGGTTACTATTCATCAAGCGTTTTACAAAGTCTCAAAAATTCGAATTATTACAGTCTTCCCCTCTAAAAAGGATTTCATCCCAGAATCAATTAGAAAACAGGTGGGGATATGTATTCTTCATTGCGTCTTCTAGTTCCCAAGTTGACTCTTCAACGTTCTGATTTCTCCACAAGATTCTGACCAGCTTCACCGCTTGTATCTCAGCACTTGTTTTTTTTGGTCCATCATTCTTACTAGTTGCTCAACGTAGGTCAAGTCTGGTTGTAAGTCTACATGCTCATACTCTATCACATATCGCGCATAGGCATGGTATTTCCTCAGTATTGACATATGGAACACGTTGTGCACTTGTTGTAGATTAGGGGTAAGGCGAGCTCATAAGCTAGAGGTCCTATTCTCCTCAAGATTTCAAAGGGTCTTATGAATCTGGGACTTAGTTTTCCTTTCTTCCCAAATCTCATCACTCCTTTCCATGGAGATACTTTCAATAGTACTAAATCTCCTACTTCATATTCTCTATCTTTCCTGGTCTGGTCGACATACTTCCTCTGTCTGTCTTGAGCCGCTACCAGCCTCTTTCTAATGAGTCCCACCATCTCTCTGGTTTGATGGACTAATTCGGGTCCTATTCTATTATGTTCTCTAACCTCATCCCAACATAAGGGAGAGCGCCATCTTCTTCCGTAAAGAGCTTCATAGGGAGGCATCCCTATGCTAGCATGATAGTTATTGTTTTAGGCAAACTCGATCAGGGGTAAGTGGTCATTCCAGTTTCCTTCAAAGTCAATGGCACATACTCGCAACATATCTTCTAGGGTCTGGATGGTCCTTTCGCTTTGCCCATCTGTTTGGGGGTGGTAAGCGGTACTCGTATTCAATCTGGTTCCTACACACTCTTGGAAGCTTCTCCAAAATCGAGAGTTAAACCTTGGGTCTCTATCTGACACTATGGCAACACCATGCCTTACCACGATTTATTTCAGGTAAATATCCACTAACTTGTCTACGGTGTACCTTTCGTTAATTGGCAGGAAGTGCGCAGACTTGGTCAGTCTATCTATGATAACCCATATATCATCGTTATTAGTTCTAGTCCTTGGTAGGCCTGTCACAAATTCCATGGTTATATGCTCCCATTTCCATTCCGGAATTTCTAAGGGCTGTAATAGTCCACCCGGTCGCTGATGTTCAACCTTCACTCTCTGGCATGTCAAGCATTTGCTGACCCACTCTGCTACTTCTCTTTTCATGTTAGGCCACAAATAATATTCCTTATGGTCACGGTATATTTTCGTACTTCCTTGGTGGATTGAATACCTGGAACTGTGCTCTTCGTGCAGCAGCTCGTCTCTTAGTTCTTGTCGATTTGGAACCCCAATCCGGGATGCATACCTTATGATCCCTCTCTCATCTTTCTCGCATCTGACCTCCTCACCGGTCAATGTTTCTGTTTCTTCATTCATCTTCTTTTCCTGACACACTCGTATCTTTTCGGCTTATTCCGGTACTAACTTGATCTCAAATAGTCCTTCTGATCCTTTACCGGTTATTCTTACGTCGATCTCCATCTTTTCAAATTCCTTAACTAACTCCTCAGATGTCATTATCATTTTGAATCTCTGTTAAGTGGCATTTATGTCCACTTAGAGTGCTCTATAAAGGCGTGGATTGATGTTTTATACTCAAGTTATTTGTGTTTTTCATGTGTTTTGTAATGTTTTTGCATTTCAGGCATAGTTGCTCATGCTTATTCATCTTATGAGCATCGCGAACTTATAAGATAGCGTGTTAATCTCTAATGAAGCGACAGTGAATTTAGAGGTTTAGAACTTTCCATGCTAGCATAGGTTCATGTATTTGATATGCATGATTCGTAGGTAATTTTAATCATCTTACTTGCCCTGTATAATCAAGATAGATAACTTGTACATTAAACCGTTATGTTGTCAAATTCTATAGAAATATAGGGTCTCAATATAATTGGTGTCTATTCAGCTTCTATCTCTTTTTTGGATGTCTGGTAGTAGGGTATTCGTGCAACGAAAGTTGGCGTTTACTAGTTTCGTGTTATCTGATTAGTATTATCACCATTACATGCTAAGGTTAAGAACAAAAAGGCTATTGAATGAAGTAGTAATGAAGTTAGAATCCCATGTTTGTGTTATATAAGTAATTCAACCTTTTAATTTCTTAGTTAATTGCATGTTAGTTAATAATCTTAGTTATAAACAACCCCATTTGTTATTCATCTTAGCACTGAATAATAACCATACCATTGTTGCATAAGTGCATTGATTGAAATTAACCTAAACCAGTCTCTATGGGAATGAACTAGAATTGATTATATATTACTTGTGATCGTGTATACTTGCGTGAATATTAGAGCTTGTTTTCATCCTAACAAGTTTTTGGCGCCGTTGCCGGGGACTAGGTGTTAATTTTTAGTTTATGTGCTTGACATCAGTGGTCCTTAAAGTTCACTTACTCGGATTCTTTTACTTTCACGGTTTACTTGTTTGTGTTTCAGGTACTCATTACAATGGGAGATCCAGCAGCACCAACGAAAGCGTTTATGGATTTTTCTCAACCCAAGATCAATGACATTCAATCTAGCATTGTCAGGCCAGCGATCGTAGTTAATACCTTCGAGATCAAGACTGGCATAATTCAGATGGTGTAGAACTCAGTTCAGTTTAGGGGTGTTCCAATGGAAGATCCCAATATGCACATTAGGGATTTCATAGAGATTTGCGACACCTTCAGGTTCAATGGTGTGTTTGAGGATGCGGTGAAACTGAGACTGTTCCCATTCTCTCTGAGGGATAAGACTAGGAGCTGGTTACACTCTCTACCAGCTGCTTCTATCACTACTTGGGAGGATCTTGCTCAGAAGTTTCTTACTAAATTCTTCCCTATGGCGAAGACAGCTGCACCTAGGAATGCTCCTACTCAATTTACGCAGCAATCGAGAGAAACTCTATATGAAGCTTGGGAGCACTACAAGGAGATGCTTAGGAAGTGTTCTCATCATGGCATACCTGATTGGATGATCATCAATTGTTTTTATAATGGGTTGGGGGCACAGTCTAGACCCATGCTTGATGCGTCATCAGGTGGAGCATTATGGGCAAAGAGCTATGAGGAAACTTATGGTCTAATTGAATTGATGGCTGTTAATGAATATTAGTATCCAACCAGAGATTGCCATATGGCAAGGTAGCAGGAGTTCTGGAAGTGGATACAGTTACAGCTATCACTGCTCAACTAAAGGCGTTGTCTATGAAAATCGATTCTCCGGCTAACTATGGTGTTAATCAGATAACTAGAGTTTGTGAGCTATATGCAGGTTCACATGCGAAGGAGCAATGCGCTATATCTAGTGAATCAGCTCATTTTGTGAGCAACTTTCAGAGATCGTAGCAACCAGTTCCAGACACTTATCATCCTGACAACTGGAATCTTCCTAACTTCAGCTGGAGCAAAAATCAGAGTGCGATGCAACAGCCTTATCAGCAGTATGCAGCAAAGCAATTCAACCTTCCTGGTTTTCAACAACCGCAATATGCACCAAGACAACAACTCCAACTTCAACAACAAACTCATGGAGGTGCAGGTCTATCTTCAAATGAAAAATCTGAATTGGAGGAGTTGTGGCTTATGTGCAAAAACCAGGCTCTTATATGCCAAAGCCAGGCTGTTTCTATCAAGACTCTGGAGAACCAAATAGGGAAAATTGCTAACCCTTATTGAATCGACCAGCAGGAATGCTTCCTAGTGATACAGAAGCCAATCCAGGCAAGAGGAAAGTTAACAAAAAGGTGAACGCCATCATCTTGAGATCCGGAAAGGTCGCAAGCCCCCAAATTCAGCAAGACGAGGAGTCTGAAAACTCTGTCCAAAATGCAGGTGCATCTACACCTTTGCCAAATCCTAAAAATGAGATTGTAGCTGAAAAAGTGGTGTAGAAGGATGCCGAGGTGGAATCAAGAAAGAAAACTATGGAACACACTCCTCTTGAGGGTAATACAGGGGAGAAACAAGTCTATCTTCCACCTCCTTTTCCTAAGAGGCTGCAGAAGCAAAAGCTGGATAAACAATTTGCTAAGTTCTTGGATGTTTTCAAGAAACTTCATATCAACATACCTTTCACCGAAGCTCTTGAACCAATGCATAGCTATGCAAAGTTTATGAAAGGTATTCTCTCTAAAAAATTGAAGCTCGATGACTTAGAGATTGTCGCTCTTACGGAGGAATGTAGCGCTGTGCTTTACTATTCCTTGCACCATTGGAAACTGGTCATTCGACAAGTGTTTATGTGATTTGGGAGCTAGCATCAATCTAATGCCTTTGTATGTCTTCAAGAAGTTGGACTTACCTGACCCAAAGCCTACTTATATGTCCTTACAGTTGGCCGATCGTCTATTACATATCCACGAGGCATTGTGGAGGATGTCTTGGTCAAGGTCGACAAACTCATCTTTCCTACTGATTTTATAATTCTTGATTTCGAGGAAGATAAGAAGATTCCCATAATCTTGGGAAGACCTTTCTCGGCTACTGGCCGAACCTTGATAGATGTGCAGAAGGGTGAGCTCACTATGAGAGTACTGGGTCAAGATGTGACATTCAATGTTTTCAATGCCATGAAATTCCCTACTGATAATGAGGAGTGCTTAAAAGTGGAATTGGTTGATTTTGTGGTTACTTCAGAACTTGATCAAATGCTAAGGTCTGATGCCTTAGAGAAGGCCTTGTTGGGAAATTCAGATAGTGAAGACGATGAATGTAATGAACAGTTGCAGTTTTTGAATGCTTCTCCTTGGAAGCGAAGGATGGATATGTCTTTTGAATCTCTTGGATTTGAGGAGCTGAACAAGTCTCCAAAGCGCCTCAAGAATTCTATTGAGGAAGCTTCTACACTCGAGCTTAAACCATTTCCTGAGCACTTAAGGTATGCGTTTTTAGGTGATGCATCTACTTTGCCTATTATTATTGCATCTGACATTTTAGGTAATGATGAGGAAAAGCTCTTAAGAATTCTGAGAGAGTTTAAATCAGAAATTGGATGGACTATAGCATATATCAAGGGGAATTAGCCCTTCTTATTGTATGCACAAAATTCTGCTGGAGGAAGGTAGCAAGCCTACTGTTGAGTAACAGACAAGGCTTAATCCGATCATGAAAGAAGTCGTGAAGAAGGAAATTCTCAAGTGGCTAGATGCAGGGATCATCTATCCCATTTATGACAGTTCTTAGGTGAGCCCAGTTTATTGTGTGCCAAAGAAAGGAGGCATCACCGTTGTTGCTAATGAGAAGAATGAGCTCATTCCTACTCGAACAGTCACGGGGTGGAGAGTTTGCATGGATTAGAGGAAGCTGAACAAGGCCACGAGGAAGGATCACTTACCTCTTCCTTTTATTGATCAAATGCTTGACAAATTAGCTGGACATGAGTACTATTATCTTCTGAATGGCTACTCGGGCTATAATCAGATTTGCATTGCTCCGGAAGATCAGGAAAATACTACTTTCACATGTTGATTTGGTACTTTTACCTTCAGAAGAGTCTCTTTTGGTTTATGTGGAGCACCGTCCACATTTCAGAGATGCATGATGGTTATCTTCTCTAACATGATTGGTCAGAATGTGGAGGTATTCATTGACGATTTCTCTGTGTTTGGTGATTTATTTGATGAGTGCTTGCAGAATCTAGTTGACATTCTCAAAAGGTGTGTTGAGACCAATCTGGTTCTCAATTGGGAGAAATGTCACTTTATGGTGCGATAGGGCATTATTCTTGGGCACAAGGTCTCTAGTAAGGGTCTTGAGGTGGACAAACCCAAAGTGGGGGACATCGAACATCTTCCCCCACCAATTTCTGTTAAGGGAGTTCGCAGTTTTCTTTGTCATGCGGGCTTCTACAGGAGTTTCATCAAGGACTTCTCAAAAATTTCTAAACCTTTGTGCAATATTCTGGAGAAAGATGTCCCGTTCAAGTTTGACGATGAGTGGTTGGCTGCTTTTGAGTTCTTGAAAAAGAGTTTAATCATGGCACCTGTCATAACTGTACCTGATTGGTCTAAAACATTTAAAATGATGTGCAATGCAAGTGACTATGCAGTTTGAGCGGTTCTTGGGCAGAGAAAGAACAACATATTTCATGTGGTCTACTGTGCTAGTAAGACCCTAAATGGTGCTCAACTGAATTATACTACTACGGAGAAATAACTTTTGGCTATTGTCTTCGGTTATGAGAAGTTTCGATCTTATCTGATTGGGACGAAGGTGACGGTTTTCACTGATCACGCTGTACATTGATATCTCGTCTCAAAGGACTCGAAGCCTCGATTGATTAGATGGGTTCTTTTGCTTCAGGAATTTGAGTTGGAGATCAAAGACAGAAAAGGTACTGAGAATCAAGTCGCAGATCATCTCTCTCGTTTAGCGGATCCAAGTGTAACTTCACCGGGTAAGACATCAATAAATGAGTCTTTTCCCGATGAGCAGCTGTTTAAAGTGCAAGAGGAAGAACCGTGGTTTGCAGATATTGTGAACTACCTTGTGAGTAATATCATGCCTCCCGACTTATCGTACACTCAAAGGAAGAAGTTTCTGCATGAATTGAAGTGGTATATGTGGGATGAGCCATTTTTTTTCGATAAGGAGCTGACAATATCATCAGGAGATGTATTCATTACAGTGAAATGGGGGGGGGGATCTTGCGAGATTTCCACTCAACGACTTATGGAGGACATTATGGTGGAGAAAAGACAGCAGCTCGTATTCTTCAAGCAGGGTTCTTTTGGCCGACTTTATTTAAATATGCTCATCGGTTCATTTTGAAATGTGATTGATGTCAACGTGTGGGTAATATGTCCAAGAGGGATGAGATGCCTCTTAATGTGCTTCTCGAGGTTGAAGTCTTTGATGTTTGGGGAATTGACTTCATGGGCCATTTGTCTCATCTTGTAACAATCAGTATATCTTGTTGGCGGTCGATTATATGTCAAAATGGGTGGAAGTCAAGGCGTTGCCAACAAACAATGCAGAGGTAGTGCTTAATTTTCTTCATAAGCAAATATTCACAAGATTTGGAACTCCGAGAATCATAATCAGTGATGAGGGGTCGTATTTTTGCAATCGCAAGTTCACTACTATGATGCAAAGGTATAATGTGAATTATCGCATTGCTATGGCTTATCATCTGTGGACGAATGGTTAAGCTGAGGTATCTAACAGAGAGATCAAGCGCATTTTAGAGAAAGTTGTTTTTCCATCGAGAAAAGATTGGTCTTTGAAGCTTGATGAAGCTGTTTGGGCGTATAGAACAGCATACAAGACTCCATTGGGAATGTCACCGTTTCAGTTGGTTTATGGTAAGGGGTGTCATTTGTCGGTGGAGCTCGAGCATAAAGCGTATTGGGCTTTGAAGAAGTTGAATCTTGATTTGGATATAGCTGGAAAGAAGAGGATGCTTTAATTGAATGAACTCAACGAGTTTCGACTTCAAGCATATGAAAACAACAAAATGTATAAGGAGAAAGTCAAGAGGTGGCACGATAGGGGTCTAGTGCTCAAATCATTCATGTCGGGGCAAAAAGTTCTTTTCTTTAACTTGTTAGATATATTTTAGATGTCATGTCTAATATGATTTGTGTTTAGTTTTCAGATCTTACTTAACAGGACAAATCAGTACTTAACTGGAAATCAGTAGTTATACTGAAGTCAGGACTTAAGATATCAGAACATAAGTTATCAGAACTTAAGTTATCAGGAGATATTTATCAGGAGATAATATCAGGACTTAAGGAGATGTTCAGATAAGGAAGGCGGCCAATTGAAAGGAAAGAAGATCAAGACAAACATAAGAAGAGATATGCATGAAGAAGAATTCTATGAAGAATAGAATACTTGGAGGAAAAGATAACTAGTTGATATATATTAGGAAGCAGAATTAAATTCGATATCAATTACAAGATTATCTTGTAACTGTGTAGTATATAAACACAGACATAGGGTTTACACTATATGTGTTATCTTAATCGAGATTATTATTCTTTGTAACCTTAGCAACTCTCGTGATAATTTGTTCATCACTGAGAGAGGATAGTTCTTTGTAACAGAGTTTATTGTGTTGAATAAAATCTGTGTTCTGTTACTTGAGTTCTTATATTCGATTTGATTGTAGTAAACACTGTATTCAACCCCCTTCTACAGTGTGTGTGACCTAACAAGTGGTATCAGAACAATCTTTTAACATACATACAGTAAAGATCCAAAACAATCATGTCTGAAGAAGAACAAACTCCAACCAAGCCCACCAAAACTGAAGAAACCCTAAAGACTCAAATCCATAATCGATATGAGACTATTAGGGTTCCCATACTGAAACCTTCTGAGTATCCTATATGGAAGGTGAGGATGTCTATGTTTCTGGAAGCTACAGATCCAGAATACCTTGACAGAATTTATGAAGGACCACATAAGCTAACCAAGCTCTCTGTTGTAGTTGCAGATTAACCAGCAAAGACCATACCAAAGGAGAAAAGTGAATATACAGCTGAAGATATCTCATCTATTACAAAGGATGCAAAGGTAAGACATTTTCTGCACAGTGCCATTGATAATGTCATGTCAAACAGGGTAATTGGGATGCCTTGGAGACAAGATGCCGGGGAACTGATTTAATTAAGAAGAACAGGAGGACTATACTCACTCAAGGGTATGAGCACTTTGACTCAAAACCTGATAAGTCATTAACTGGTTTATATGATAGATTTGTTAAACTCTTGAATGATCTATCACTGGTGGATAAGGAATATGATCTTGAAGATACTAATCTCAAATTCCTTTTAGCTCTTCCTGAAAGTTGGGATTTGAAGGCCACAACTATAAGAGACAACTATGCTCTTGATGAAACTACTCTTGATGAAATTTATGGTATGCTCAAGACTCATGAACTTGAGATGGATCAAAGAAGCAAGATGCATGGGAGAAAGTCAAGGACAGTTGCTCTTAAGGCTGAGGAGGAATCCCCTAAAGTGGCTGTCTCAAAGAAAGGCAAAGGAAAGGCTCTCATCACAAAGTCTGATACTGAGTCATCAAGTTCTGATAGTGATGAGGATTCAGAAACTGAAAGTTTATCTGAGATGGACCCTGATGAAGAGATGTTGAAGCTGTGTGCTCTTATGGTGAAAGGAATCACAAAGATTGTATACAGAAAATTCAGAAGGGGAAAGAAGTTTTCCAGGAAAGGTGCAAGTTCTGATAAGAAGAGTTTCAGAAAATCTGAAGGCAAAGTAGGAAAGTCTGACAGAGGAGATTACTCAAATGTCAAATGCTACAACTGTGGTGAGAAAGGCCACATATCTCCTGATTGCAAGAAAGGAAAAATTGACAAAGGAAAGGCTCTTATCACAAAGAAGAAAAGCTGGACAGACACTTCAGATTCTGAAAGTGAGGTGAACTATGCCTTGATGGCAAATGCTGATAGCAGTTCTGAAGCTGCTGAGTTAAAGGTACCTCGAACAACTTATGTTTTTCATACTGATGATATTGCTGAGTTGAGAATATATCTTAAAACTATGTTCATTAGTTATAGAGATCAAACTTTAACATGTGAAAGATTAACTTCTGAAAATCTTTCTTATAAAAAGAGGAATGATTATTTAGAAAAAGAGTTAGTTATGTTCCATCAAACTCAGAAATATAGAGATGATGCTTTATATGTTAGAGATGAAGTGCTTAAAATGAATGAATCTCTAAAAACTGAGTTAGAAAAGGAGAAAGAGATTATCAGGACTTGGACTAACTTTGGCAAAACAACTCAGAATCTGTTAAGTAGTGGAAATTGGAAAGAGGGCTTAGGTTATGGAGATGATAAGAATAATAAATGAACTGTTGAGCCTATAATTTTTAAACAAAAGCCAAAGGTAAATCCTGTTAAGTTTGTAGCTGTAAAGTCTGATATTGATCAATCAGAAGTTAAAGAGAAATTAACTTTTGACAAACTAAAACAGGATAAGCCAACTGAAGTTAATATAGGCTTAATGACAAAGAAGCAGCTTAAGCATAAGCTGAAAGATGTTAAGAATGTAAACAAGGTAAAGCCACCTAGGAAAAATAGGAATGGAAAAGAAGGTGTGAATAAAAGCAATGATTATAAGCCTGTTCCTAATGCCTCTAGAAAGAAATGTTATAACTGTGGAAATTCTAACCATCTGGCTTCTTTTTGCAGGAAGAATAAGAACATAAACTCCTTACTTTCAAAACCAGGAGTTAAGAGTCAGTCTGTTAGATATAGGCTACAAAATCCTTGTTTTCATTATGGTAGTTTATGGCATTCCATTTATACTTGTAAGGAATATCATAGTTTCTACTATGATTATTATCAAATAAAACCTTCTTTAAAGAAAGTTAGCATTATTCCTTCTAGTGTAAGTTTTAATGCAAAGTCTGATATTGTAAATTCTGATAAGAAAAATGTTAACATAAACTCTAATGTTAAATCCGCTGTAAATGTTAACAAACTTAATAAGGCCAAAGGATCCAAGCAAGTCTGGGTCCTTAAAACTAATCATTAGTGGTCTTTGTGATTGCAGGGCAGCAGGAAAAACATCCTAGTTCTGTATAGCGGATGTTCAGGACATATGACTGGAAATAAAGCCCTGCTATCAGACTTTGTGGAGAAAGCTGGCCCAGGTATTTCTTATGGAGATGGCAACATTGGAAAAACTCTAGGATATGGCAATATCAATCTTGGGAATGTCATCATTGAAAAAGTAGCTCTAGTCTCAGGACTTAAACACAATCTGTCGAGTGTTAGTCAAATCTGGGACAGAGGTTATCATGTGGATTTCTTTGAAGGACACTGTGAAGTTGTAAGCAAATCTACAGGCAAAGTTGTTCTGAAAGGTTACAGGCATGGTAACATTTATGAAGCCAAGCTTTCAATAGGTACTGATGGTTCTGCAATCTGTTTGTTAAGTAGAGCATCAATTGAAGAAAGCTGTAATAGGCACAAGATACTTTCTTATTTAAATTTCAACAATATAAATGAACTTGTCAAGAAAGATATTGTGAGAGGACTGCCAAAATCAGTATTTGCTCCTAATGGCCTTTGTGATTCATGTCAAAAGGCAAAACAAAGAAAATCTTCATTCAAGAGCAAGACTGAATCTTCAATTTTTGAGCCTTATCACCTACTACATGTTGATCTATTTGGTCCAGTGAATGTCATGTCTATTGCAAAGAAGAAATATGTTATGGTCATAGTGGATGAGTTCACCAGATACACATGGGTGTAATTCTTGCACACAAAAAGTAAAACTGCATCTATCCTGATTGATCATGTCAAACAACTGGATAAATTGGTTAAAGACTCTGTGAAAATCATAAGAAGTGATAATGGCACTGAAGTCAAGAATTTGATTATGGAAGAGTTCTGCAAAGACCAAGGAATCAAGCAGGAATTTTTTGCTCCTGGAACTCCACAACAAAATGGAGTTGTTGAAAGAAAGAATAGAACTCTTATTGAAGCTACACGAACTATGCTTGATGAAGCAAAGTTACCAACCTACTTTTGGGCTGAAGCTGTGCAGACTGCTTATTTTACTCAGAATGCAACACTTATCAACAAGCATGGAAAGACACCATATGAGATGGTGAAGAAAAAGAAGCCAAATCTGAAGTATTTTCATGTATTTGGATGCAAGTGTTTTGTTCTTAAGGCTCATCCTGAACAGCTATCCAAATTTGATCTAAAAGCTGATGAAGGAATTTTTGTTGGATATCCACTTTCCATAAAAGCCGTCAGAGTCTACAATTTAAGAACAAGGGTTGTCATGGAATCTATCAATGTCTCTTTTGATGATAAGAAGATTACAGGACTTGAATATTTCAATGATCATGATCAGCTGAGATTTGAGAATGAAGTTTTAAATTCTGATTCTGTAAATCCTTACAGTCTAAATCCTAACAGTCTAAATCCTGATACTGCAAACTCTGATGGGTTAAACTCTGATGTTATTGAAATTGTGGTAACTACGCCAAAGGAAAGTGCACCTGTGTAAGGGGAGCATATTGAAGATACAACCACATCTCAAGAAGCATCATAATCTAGAACAGGCTCTTCAAGTTCTGATTCATAAAGTTCTGATGGGCCATGTTCTGATTATTCTGGAAACTCAAATACTGATAATTCTAGAAACTCAAATTCTGAAGGATCCAACTCAGAGAGCATGAATTTAAGGGGAGCATCTGAAAATGTTGATGGAGACAACATGGATCATGGGGGAGCATCCAGTTCTAGAGATAACCTTCCGTCTGCAAGGAAGTGGACTAAATCACATACACCTGACTTGATTATTGGAGATCCTGAAGCAGGTATTAGAACTAGAATAGCAACATCAAATTAATGTCTCTATCATTCTTTTCTTTCTCAGACTGAACCAAAGAAAGTGGAAGAATCTCTTCAAGATGCTGATTGGGTGCAAGCAATGCAGGAAGAGTTAAATGAATTTGAAAGAAATAAAGTCTGGACCCTGGTGCGAAGACCAAAGAACAGATCTGTTGTTGGTAAAAAGTGGGTGTTCAGAAACAAAACTGATAGTGATGGCATAATTACAAGGAATAAAGCAAGGCTGGTTGCAAAAGGATATTCTCAACAGGGGGGAATTGATTATGATGAAACATTTGCACCAGTTGCTAGATTGGACGCCATAAGGATATTTTTGGCTTATGCTGCTCACAAAAAGTTTACAGTCTTTCAAATGGATGTAAAAAGTGCTTTTCTTAATGGAGAATTGGAAGAAAAAGTATATGTTGAACAACCTCCAGGTTTTGTAGATTCAAAATTTCCTCATCATGTCTACAGACTTGATAAAGCACTTTATGGCCTTAAGCAAGCTCCAAGAGCATGGTATGAGACATGAGCTCAGTTTCTTCTGGAAAGTGGATTTAACAGAGGGAATATTGACAAAACACTGTTTTATCTCAACCATTGAAAGGACTTACTTTTGGTGCAGATATATGTTGATGATATCATTTTGGGTTCTACAAATGACAGACTTTGTAAGAAGTTTGCCAAGCTGATGCAGTCAAGATATCAAATGAGTATGTGTTAGGGCGAAATCACGCACTAATATTCACGCAAGTATACGCGTTCGCAAGTAATATAGAATACTTTCTAATTCGTTCCCTCAGAGACTCAGACTAAGTTATTGTCTAATTTAACTCACTCACCAATGTATGATTACTTCTCAATGTTAAGATAATAACACTTAAAATTGTTGGTTGAATATTAACTATAATTAACTACTTAATTAACCACTTAACTAACACTGCAATTTATCAATACTAAAACACTCATGAGATCACAACTTCATTATTACTTCCTTCTATAGCCATAGTTATTACCTTTAGCATGTGACAGTGATGATATTAATCAAATAACACAAAACTGATAAAAGCCAACTTTCATTGTACTAATACCATTCTACCAAACATCCACAATTAAGATAGAAGTTGAATAGTCATCAATTATGTTGAGTTCCTATATGTCTACAGAAATTGACAACACAAAGATTTAAGCACAAGTTATTCCTTTTGATTACATAGGGCAAATAAAACTGTTAGAGTTACCCACTAATCATGCACAACGTACATGAACCTATGCTAGCATGGCAAGTTCTAATTCTCAAGATCCACTGTCGCTTCACAAGAGATTAACACCCTATCTTATATGTTCGCGACGCACATAAGACGAATACGCACAACCAATACTAGATATCATGCAATCATCACACACTAAAGTATTAAACAATTAACTAAAGAATTCCATAATAAATCCGTTGCAACCCCACGATCACGATTAGCCCATAATAGAACTTATCGCCATCATGGGTTCATATGAAATCATGATAAACGAACACAAGAAAATAACAACTAAACTAATTATATTAAACCAGAGTACGTCACAAGAGTAAATAAGTCAAAGCAAGAAAACTAGCATCCAACGTTACAACGAAACAAGAATCACAAGAATATATGCTTCCTCTTCGTTGCTGTGTGCTAAATCGGTCTTCTTCCTTATCTCCTTCGCTTCTTGCAAAACACAATCTAAAACATAATCCTCTCTTAATACTCTGTGAAAAACGTCTCAAATCTACTTATATAATAGTCCCATAAAACTCAGATTACATAGAAGTTGGAAGCCAAACAGAAGTAGAAGTTTAAAACAATATATTATTTTCCCCGACCCTGCGCGGCCGCTCAGCATTTCTGCGCGGGCGCGCAAGGCTGCTGCGTGGCCGCTCAGCATTGCTGCGCGGGCGCGCAGGACCCTACTGGAAAATTTCCAGGTTTGCTTCGTTTCTTCGCCGTAATCTGCCCGTTCTTTTCCTCTCGCAATGGTGAACACATGCCAAGGCTTATTCTTGATGATTCCTCCTCCGAAATGCAACTAATACCCTGAAATGCATAAACACTAGAAAAACGCATCAAATACACAAAATACTTGATTTCAAGACACCAATTTAAGCCATTTTAAGACGTTCTAAGTGGTATAAAATGCCACTTATCACACCCCCAAACTTAAATCAATGCTTGTCCTCAAGTGTCACAGACTCAAAAACAAATAAAAATATGCATGAATGCAATCTATATGAAAATGCAACGATCCCCCTTACTACAATTAACCAACCAAATTGTCACGTCTCAACGAATGCAGTTAGACACTAAAGATCAAGAAACTCATGCAAACGGACATACCGCCAGAAACGTGGTGTGTGCAAATGCTTAACAGATATGCTTCGGAACTAGACCAATTACTATGACTAGACTCCCTTCAAGGCAATCCTACGATTATACAAAGAATAAAAATTCTAGGCACAAAGTGATATACAACACTACAAGAACTTTAGAGCTTACTACGGAATCGTGCTTTTTATTTACAACGCAAATGCTTATTTGACCGTGCAGTGAGTGAGATCCACAAAAGACTTATACAATGGTATCCATGTAACGAGCGTTAGGTTAGCGGATCCCAGACTCTAAAAGCTTTAGGTCACTAGGCACAAAGTCCCCTAAGAACTTAATAACTCGAATACCAAAGAGCCCACTCTTGATCAATTACGCAAAATTTTTTTTTTTTTTTTTAACTCTGAGCAAGTGCGTTTCGCTCCATCTTGCTCAACCCTAGACTACTCGCATAACATGCGAGCCGGCTACTAGCCATTTGACGCCTAGCCACAACTAGCAACAAATTCCATTTTTACTCCATTTTTTTCTTTTTCATGCCTTTACCACTAAGAACCTATTATCAAATTCTAAGCATAATAAATAGATTATCCTCGAAAATAATCAGATCATAACAACAATCTAGTCCTTTAGCATTCTCTAAGACTTAGTGACAATACAAGTGCTTCTAGCATGCATATCAACCTACACAACTTACTATCACTTTAATGCTATCACTACACTCGCATCAATATCACAATTCAGTCGATAAATCATTGCAAAAGGGATCATGGTATATGCATGAGCTATATGATATGACAACAAATAAAGCTATAAAAAAAACTATATGGCAAAAATTATGCAACTATATGAACTAACTATCATGAATATGCAACTATATGACACACACAAAATATTCCTTAACTACCACCCCCAAACTTAAAATCTTCACTGTCCCCAGTGAAGGTAGTAGAAAGGAATACAGGGTATACCTACTCGGAGTCATCATCATCATCACCCTCAGTGAGTGGAGTATCAGGCGGCGGGTATGCAGAGTCCTCACCAAAAACTGGCCACTGGATATCAGCTCCAAGGCCTCGAAAAGCAGTCCCTAACGCAAGGGTGAGCTCCTGAGCAAACCTGCTCTGCGTCTCATACATGGCATCCATCCGCCGTGAAAGCCTCCTATACTGGGCATCACCCATCCCAGCACCCTCCTGAGCTCTCGAAGAACTAGCCTCACCATGCCCTGGCCTGGCCATAGTAGCACCTCGTGCTGGACGCCCTCCTGGAAGACGATAACCCAGCCC
Organism: Apium graveolens; assembly: GCF_009905375.1. Classification (NCBI taxonomy): domain Eukaryota; kingdom Viridiplantae; phylum Streptophyta; class Magnoliopsida; order Apiales; family Apiaceae; genus Apium; species Apium graveolens. Next base: position 85,437,493 of record NC_133656.1, read on the forward strand.
ATGCTCCTCAGGCTCACCACCGGTCCACTCCTGCATCCCATTCAGAGTGCCAGAATCTATAGGAGCTGCTGGCAACTGCAACTGCTCATGAGCCGGCCAGTTCACTCCTACTACACGGCATAGCTTTGTAACCGTGGATGCATAAGGGATGTTCATATGCTTTGCTCCCCTCAAAAACTTCAGAATTCCTTGGTAGATAAACTCACCAAGGTCCACATAGTATTCCTCATTCAGAATTCCCCACAACAACTGTGCTCTCTCAACTGTGACTTCGTGTGCATGTGAAGAAGGCAAAATATTAGCACATATAAATGCGTTCCATGCACGGGCATACCTGTTCATGGCGATCGCCGGAAAGTGACGATACTCATTATTGGCTGGACTGCGGTTCCAAACTGTGCCCAGTCGACAGAGAGTCGCACAAATCAAATCCAAGTCAAAATCCTCAGCAGTCTTTTCATTCCAGTTCTCCTCCTCGGGCTTCCTCTCTCGCTGTCCAATCACTCGGCGAATCGCCGCAGGATGATAATCAACCATCAGCCCCCGAACTACAGAAAACCCATTCTTTTCAGCCTTCGCGTTCGCGTAAAACTCGCGAACAACACTCATCAGTACTGCTTCGGGTGACTCATAAAAAGCTATCCACCCCTTCTCTGCAATCATGGGCAACAACTCACCATCCCTCCCTGATGGTAAAAACCCCCTATCCTTCAGAATCGGCTTCCCCAACAGCCTAGTGTACTCCTCCTCCGCGGCTCTGTCAGTTAACCGAGGCCTCGCAGCAGTACCCCTTGATGAATCAGCAGTAGGAACTGTGCTGCTGCTGTCAATAGTGCGTGCTCTCTTGGGTGCCATTGATTTGTGAATAAAAGCGTGTTAGAACTGATTTTTGATGTTTATGAGAGGGTTTAAGTGTAGGAAGTTGTGTGAGATATGTAGGATAGGTGTATGTATATATAGGGTATGGAGTAGGTTAAATTAGATTAGGAGTGGGGTTGAGGTATAAAATCATGGGGTAATGGGAAAAGAATTCGTGGGTTTATGGGCTGTAATGGGTTTTTGTGTTTTTGTTTTGTTTTTTTTTTTTCTGAACTATAAAAAAAATTCTGGAACTCGACCCCTGCGCGGCCACTCAGCATTTCTGCGCGGGCGCGCAAGGCTGCTGCGCGGCCGCTCAGCATAGCTGCGCGGGCGCGCAGAGGGTCTCTGGAATTTTTTTTTTCAGCCCCTGTTTTCTAATTTTTTTGTGTTTTTGGATAGGTTATTAACTTCTAAGGGTTCCTGTAACAACAATTCATGGGTTGCCTCCCACGCAGCGCTTCTTTTTCGTCATTAGCTTGACGTTCCGTTCCTTTCTCACGTAGTCAACAAAATGGCACTAACCACCTCTCGGTTTGCCATGTCCCCATAGTAGTTCTTCAACCGCTGACCGTTAACCTTGAATGCTTGGTCCGAATCGTTCTCAAAAATTTCCACCGCTCCATGTGGAAACACATTTTTGACAATAAAAGGTCCAGACCACCTTGATTTCAACTTCCCAGGAAAAAGTCAGAGCCGAGAGTTGAATAACAGAACTTGTTGCCCTGGCACAAACAACTTAGGATGTAGCTTCCTATCGTGCCACCTTTTCACCTTTTCCTTATACATTTTGTTATTCTCGTACGCTTGAAGTCGAAATTCATCAAGTTCATTAAGCTGAAGCATTCTTTTCTTACCAGCTGCATCTAAATCCAGGTTCAATTTCTTCAATGCCCAGTAGGCCTTATGCTCAAGCTCCGCCGGTAGATGACATCCCTTACCGTACACCAACTGAAATGGTGACATCCCAAGTGGAGTTTTGTATGCTGTTCTGTAAGCCCAAACAGCTTCATCGAGCTTTAAAGACCAATCCTTCCTTGATGGACAAACAACCTTCTCTAGAATGTGCTTTATCTCTCTGTTAGACACTTCCGCTTGACCATTTGTTTGCGGATGATAGGCAGTAGCTACTCGATGATTCACATTATAACGCTGCATCATAGAAGTGAACTTACGGTTGCAAAAATGCGATCCTTCATCACTTATGATTACCCGAGGTGTTCCAAACCTTGTGAAAATTTGCTTATGAAGAAAATTTAGCACTGCCTTTGCATCATTTGTTGGTAAAGCTTTAACTTCGACCCATTTGGAGACATAATCGACTGCCAGCAAAATGTACTGATTATTGCAAGACGAGATAAAAGGCCCCATGAAATCGATTCCCCATACATCAAAGACCTCGACTTCAAACATCACATTTAATGGCATCTCATCCTTCCTTGACAAATTTCCCACTCTTTGGCAACGATCACACCTTAAAACAAACTGATGAGCATCCTTGAACAAGGTGGGCCAGAAAAAACCTGCTTGCAGAATACGAGCTGTCGTTTTCTCACCTCCATAGTGTCCACCATAAACCGTGGCATGGCAGTCTCGTAATATCCCCTCCGTCTCACAGAACGGGATACATCTCCTGATGATCTGGTCAGCTCCCTGTCTAAACAAATATGGTTCATCCCACATATACCACTTCACCTCATGCAGAAACTTCTTCTTTTGCGCGGATGTCAAATTGGGAGGCATTATATTGCTGACAAGATAGTTTACAATATCTGCAAACCATGGTTCTTCCTCCTGAATTGCAAACAACTGCTCATCCGGAAAGATTCATTGATTAACGTCCTATCTTGTGAAGTAGAATCGGGATTCTCCAACCTAGAGAGATGGTCAGCTACTTGATTCTCGGTACCTTTTCTATCTTTGATCTCTAACTCAAATTCCTGAAGTAAAAGCACCCAACGAATGAGTCTCGGCTTCGAATCCTTCTTAGAAACCAGATAGCGGATAGCTGCATGATCAGTGAATACTATCACTTTCGTACCAAGCAGATAAGATCGAAATTTCTCAAAGCCAAAGACTATAGCCAAAAGCTCCTTCTCAGTAGTGGTGTAGTTCAATTGGGCCCCATTTAAAGTCTTACTCGCATAGTAGACCACATGGAAGAGATTTTTCTTGCGCTGTCCCAGAACTGCACCTACCGCATAGTCACTCGCGTCACACATCATCTCAAACAGTTTTGTCCAATCTGGTGCTGTAATAACTGGTGCCGTGATCAAACTCTTCTTGAGAGTCTCGAATGCTGCCAAACATTCATCATCAAATTTGAAAGGCACATCTTTCTCAAGTAAATTGCACAACGGCTTAGATATCTTTGAAAAGTCCTTGATGAATCGCCGATAAAAACCCGCATGACCGAGAAAACTACGGATTCCTTTCACTGAATTAGGTGGGGGAAGATTTCAATGACTCCCACCTTGGCCTTGTCCACCTCCAGACCTTTGCTAGAGACCTTATGGCCAAGGATAATGCCTTCACGCACCATAAAATGACATTTCTCCCAATTAAGCACCAAATTAGTTTCCACGCATCTTTTGAGTACGGCGCGCAGATTATTCAAGCATTCATCATATGAGTGTCCAAAGACGGAGAAGTCATCCATGAACACTTCGACGTTATTTCCAATCATGTCAGAGAATATAGCCATCATACATCTCTGAAAGGTGGCCGGGGCGCCACATAACCCAAACGAAACTCTACGAAAAGCAAATGTGCCAAATGGACAAGTGAAGGTAGTCTTTTCCTGATCCTCTAGTGCAATACAAATCTGATTATACCCGGAATACCCATCCAGAAGACAAAAATACTCCTGTCCCTCCAATCTGTCCGGCATTTGATCAATGAATGGGAGAGGGAAGTGATCCTTTCTTGTGGCTTTGTTCAATTTTCTATAATCCATGCATACTCTCCATCCTGTAACTGTTCGAGTAGGGATGAGCTCATTCTTTTCATTTGCGACCACAGTGATACCTCCCTTCTTAGGAACACATTGTACAGGGCTCACCCACGAGCTGTCAGAAATAGGATAAATGATGCCTACATCTAGCCATTTCAGAATTTCTTTCTTCACCACCTCCTTCATGATTGGGTTCAGTCTTCGCTGCTGTTCCACAGTTGGCTTACTACCTTCCTCTAACAGAATTTTATGCATACAATATGAGGGACTTATCCCCTTGATGTCTGCTATAGTCCATCCTATAGCCGATTTGAATTCTCTCAAAATCCTTAAGAGCTTGTCTTCCTCACTACCTGAAAGGTCAGCTGAAATAATAACAGGTAACGTAGATGAATCACCTAAAAAGGCATACCTCAAGTGTTCAGGTAATGGTTTGAGCTCTAAGGTAGGCGCTTCCTCTATTGATGGTTTGAGCTTCCCTTCAGCGTTCTTGAGGTCAGAAGTACCAAGAGATTCAAATGGTATATCTAGCTTTCGCTTCCAGGGAGAAGCGTTCAGATATTGTAATTGCTCGTTGCTATCTTCATCATCACTGTCAAATTCCCCCACTAAGGCCTTTTCCAATGCATCAGACATTAGCATGTGATCGAGTTCCGAAGTAACCGCAGAATCAATCACATCCACTTTTAAGCACTCCTCATCTTCTGTAGGGAATTTCATTGCCTTGAATACGTTGAAGGTCACATCCTGATCTTGAACCCGCATAGTAAGTTCTCCTTTTTGCACATCTATCAAGGTACGGCCAATTGCCAAGAAAGGCCTCCCCAAGATTATGGGAATCTTTTTATCTTCCTCAAAATCCAGAATAACAAAATCAGCAGGAAAGAAGAGCTTATCCACCTTGATGAGCACATCCTCAACTATGCCCCTTGGGTAAGTAATGGAACGGTCCGCCAATTATAGCGACATGTATGTGGGTTTTGGATCAGGTAGATCCAGCTTTTTAAAGATCGACAACGGCATCAGATTAATGCTTGCTCCCAAATCACAAAGGCACTTGTCAAAAGTTAGATTGCCAATGGTGCAAGGAATGGTGAAGCTTCCTGGATCTTTCAGTTTTGGTGGTAACTTTTGTTGCAGAACCGCGCTGCATTCTTCCGTGAGAGCAACGGTTTCAAGGTCATCCAGTTTCACCTTCCTTGAAAGAATAGTCTTCATAAACTTCGCATAACTAGGCATTTGTTCCAGAGCCTCAGCGAAAGGTATATTGATGTGAAGTTTCTTGAACACCTCCAGAAACTTCCCGAACTGTTTATCCAGCTTTTGTTACTGCAATCTCTTAGGAAAAGGTGGTGGAGGATAGAGCTGTTTCTCCCCTGTATTAGCCTCAGGCAGAGTGTGTTCAACAGTAGTCTTCCTTGGTTCCGCCACATTCTCCCTTTGCTTAGATTCTTCATCTCGAACTTCAGCTTCGACTTCTTTTGCCTTTTCAGCATCAGCTACTTTTCCAGACCTTAAGGTAATAGCCTTGACTTGCTCTTTAGCTTCCTTCCTGCCTGGTACTTCCGTGTCACTGGGAAGAGTGCCAGGTTGACGATTGAGCACTGCATTGGCTAATTGACCGATTTGATTTTCCAAGGTCTTGATAGAAACCGCCTGACTCTTGCACAACAACTTAAGTTCCTCAAAATCAGCACTAGTAGGTGCAACTGCACTTCCCTGTTGAGGATATGATTATCTTGTAGCATACTGCTGTGGTTGCTGGAATCCAGGTGGGTTAAACTGTTTACTCACTCCTTGCTGATATGGTGGCTGAATAGCATTCTGATTATTTCCCCAGCTGAAATTTGGATGATTTCTGTTGTTAGGATGATAGGTTGCTGGCACAGGCTGCTGTTGTCGCTGATAGTTATTCACATACTGAACAGATTCGTTGACAAGAGAACACTGATCCGTAGCATGAGAACCTGCACAAAGCTCACAAACCATAGCTATTTGATTAACTCCATACGTAGCCAAAGAATCAACCTTCATTGATAGCGCTTGGAGCTGGGCTGCAATAGCGGTGGCTGCATCAACTTCCAGAATACCTGCTACCTTGCCTGATGTCATCCTCTGAGTTGGGTTTTGATGCTCATTTGCAGCCATCGTCTCAATAAGATTGTACGCCTCAGTATAGCTTTTAGCCCATAAGGCGCCTCCAGCTGCTGCATCGAGCATGGGCCGAGATTGAGCCCCCAAACCATTATAAAAACCAGTGATTACCATCCAATCCGGCATTCCATGATGTGGACATTTTCTCAACATTTCCTTGTAACGTTCCCAAGCCTCGCACATAGATTCTGTAGGTTGCTGTGCAAACTGAGTAAGAGCACTCCTCATAGCAGCAGTCTTTGCCATTGGATAAAACTTCACCAGAAACTTTTGCGCAAGATCTTGCCACGTAGTGATTGACCCAGCTGGTTCAGAATGTAACCAGTCTTTAGCCTTATCCCTCAGTGAGAATGGGAAAAGCCTCAACTTGATAGTCTCATCAGTCACTCCATTATACTTAAAAGTGCTGCAGATCTCGACAAAATTCCTTATGCGCATGTTGGGGTCTTCAGTTGCCGCTCCTCCAAAAGAAACAGAATTCTGCACCATCTGAATAGTGCCCGGCTTGATTTCAAAGGTGTTAGCTTGAATAGCCGGATGAAGGATGCTTGACTGAATGTCATCAATTTTAGGCCGAGAAAAATCCATAAGAGCTGGATCAGCTTGAACAATATGATCTCCCATGTTTACTGGTTCTTTCTGCTCAGTTCCTGAATCCGAATCCTCAAAATCTAACTTCCCCGGTGTATCAAGAACTTCGTCTTTCTCCTCAGCTGTATCTAAGGTCCTCTTGCGAGCACGAGGACGAGTTTGCATAAATGCACTAAAGTACCTGAAACACAACCGAAAAGAGTAATTAACTACTACGTCCTAATCACTAAGTCCTAATGACCAATGATGGTAAGTACATAAACTAAACAACTACGCCGAGTCCCCGGCAGCGGCGCCAAAAACTTGTTAGGGCGAAATCACGCACTAATATTCACGCAAGTATACGCGTTCGCAAGTAATATAGAATACTTTCTAATTCGTTCCCTCAGAGACTCAGACTAAGTTATTGTCTAATTTAACTCACTCAACAATGTATGATTACTTCTCAATGTTAAGATAATAACACTTAAAATTGTTGGTTGAATATTAACTATAATTAACTACTTAATTAACCACTTAACTAACACTGCAATTTATCAATACTAAAACACTCATGAGATCACAACTTCATTATTACTTCCTTCTATAGCCAGAGTTATTACCTTTAGCATGTGACAGTGATGATATTAATCGAATAACACAAAACTGATAAAAGCCAACTTTCATTGTACTAATACCATTCTACCAAACATCCACAATTAAGATAGAAGTTGAATAGTCATCAATTATGTTGAGTTCCTATATGTCTACAGAAATTGACAACACAACGATTTAAGCACAAGTTATTCCTTTTAATTACATAGGGCAAATAAAACTGTTAGAGTTACCCACTAATCATGCACAACATACATGAACCTATGCTAGCATGGCAAGTTCTAAATCTCAAGATCCACTGTCGCTTCACAAGAGATTAACACCCTATCTTATATGTTCGCGACGCACATAAGACGAATACGCACAACCAATACTCGATATCATGCAATCATCACACACTAAAGTATTAAACAATTAACTAAAGAATTCCATAATAAATCCGTTGCAACCCCACGATCACGATTAGCCCATAATAGAACTTATCGCCATCATGGGTTCATATGAAATCATGATAAACGAATACAAGAAAATAACAACTAAACTAATTATATTAAACCAGAGTACGTCACAAGAGTAAATAAGTCAAAGCAAGAAAACTAGCATCCAACGTTACAACGAAACAAGAATCACAAGAATATATGCTTCCTCTTCGTTGCTGTGTGCTAAATCGGTCTTCTTCCTTATCTCCTTCGCTTCTTGCAAAACACAATCTAAAACATAATCCTCTCTTAATACTCTGTGAAAAACGTCTCAAATCTACTTATATAATAGTCCCATAAAACTCAGATTACATAGAAGTTGGAAGCCAAACAGAAGTAGAAGTCTAAAACAATATATTATTTTCCCCGACCCTGCGCGGCCGCTCAGTATTTCTGCGCGGGCGCGCAAGGCTGCTGCGCGGCCGCTCAGCATTGCTGCGCGGGCGCGCAGGACCCTACTGGAAAATTTCCAGGTTTGCTCCGTTTCTTCGCCGTAATCTGCCCGTTCTTTTCCTCTCGCAATGGTGAACACATGCCAAGGCTTATTCTTGATGATTACTCCTCCGAAATGCAACTAATACCCTGAAATGCATAAACACTAGAAAAACGCATCAAATACACAAAATACTTGATTTCAAGACACCAATTTAAGCCATTTTAAGACGTTCTAAGTGGTATAAAATGCCACTTATCAGTATGATGGGAGAACTTAGCTATTTTCTGGGCCTTCAAGTCAAGCAGAATGAAGAAGGAACTTTTATTTGTCAATCTAAGTACACCAGAAATTTGTTGAAGAAGTTTGGAATGCAAGATTGTACAAGTGGATCCACTTCTATGGCCACTGCAACAAAATTGGATAAAGATACTGGTAATCAGTAGATATTACTGATTACAGAGGTATGATTGGCTCACTACTCTATCTAACTTCAAGTAGACCTGATATCATGTATGCTACCTGTCTTTGTGCAAGATTTCAAGCAGATCCAAGAGAACCCCACTTAACAGTTGTGAAAAGAATTTTCAAGTACCTTAAGGGTACAGCTGATCTGGGATTGTGGTATCCTAGAGAATCAGACTTTAAGCTAATAGGTTACTCAGATGCAAATTTTGCAGGATGCAAAATTGACAGGAAAAGCACAAGTGGAAGCTGCCAATTTCTTGGAGGCAGATTAGTTTCTTGGTTTAGCAAGAAACAAAAGTCAATTTCCACATCAACTGCAGAAGCAGAATACATTGCTGTAGGAAGCTGTTGTGCACAGATTCTTTGGATTAAGAATCAGTTACTGGATTATGGGTTAACATATTCTAAAATCCCTAATTACTGTGATAATCAAAGTGCTATTGCTATGACAGGTAATCCAGTTCAGAACTTAATGAAAAAGCACATCAGCATTAGGTACCATTTCACAAGGGAACATGTGGATGAAGGTACATCAGAATTGCATTTTGTTCCAACAGATCAATAACTAGCAGATATCTTCACAAAACCACTGTGTGAAGCTATCTTTACAAGATTGGTAAATGAACTTGGAATGGTTTCAGGTTCTTTCTCTAAATCTGCTTTGTTTATGTTCTGATACATCAGACTTTATGATCAATATTTACAGATATTACTATCTTTGTGTATTCTATGCTTAAAATTGAAATTTACCAAAGTGTTGATTGTTGTCTGATGTGAATTTCTAAACTCTGATAGTGATATGAATGTTTCTGTGACTATTCAATCCAATGAGGATAACTGTGCTAGATGCTGACCTAGTAGTCTTTAATTTACTAATAATCCCATGTTTGAAGTAATTGTTTATGTGGAAATCTTTTAACACAAGCAAATTCTGATATTGAGCTTGGTTAAAGTTTACTTTGTGTATCTTATTACTAAGTCAAAAACTAGAATAGTGCTTCTTATCTGTTAAGTTCTGATGTTAGTAAATCTTATGGATATACTAAGTGCTGATAAACCTCACTTATCAAAAGAAAAAGAAAAAGAAAAGAAATAAATATCAGGTACTCCTTTGAGATCTAGAGTAAAAATATGGAAGGAAAGACCCAAGTGCATTGCTGGTATTAAGTAATACGCATTAGAAAAGAAAAATAAAATTTTCTTGGTGACTTTTCACATTCTCTGATTACTGGAGAAATACTCTGATAACAGCATAAATTTTAATAAGCAGTCGTGACTCACTTACACCGAGAAGCCACTGTAAAAAGGAATTTCAAATGATGCATAAAATGAGCACAAAACAGTTGAGGTGGACTCATGCATGAACTCATTCTATAGTAGACTTCAGAATAATGACAGATTTTGAGCAAAGTTCTGAGTTATTCCTTATTTCTAAGATGTACTGAAGTGAATCAGACTTTACTCTTTGTCTGATATTTAGCTTAATGCACAAACATACACTCCATATGAATGATGAAAATTATTGTGGTGATAAATGTTGTTTTAGATGAACAGTCTAAGTGTCAGTTGCATAAATTCTGAGGATAAGTTCTGATGGAAGTTCTGATGATTAAGTTCTGATGTACTCAAATCAGTATTTGTGTGAAGAATTACGGGAATAAACATTCACTTTTTAAAGTAAGAATCCATATTCTGATGACTTTTAAATTCTGATAATAATCAAGTTCTGATGCTGATGTGGCGGTATTTATTTACTTGGTTTATTTTTGGTCATTACTTGAACGGTCATATTTTTATAGAATATTGGTTTAAGTGAGATAAATCAGTCATAATCATTATGGGTTAGTGGTTAGCGTGTATGTCTTGAACACCTACATGTGCACAGTAATTGTTATTATTTCCCGTGCCCATTAATTCTGGATTTAGATCGTTTAATGACTATTAATATTCCACATTGGTTTAGGGAGACGAGGTATCATTACTTTTACCTATAACTATTAAATACTCCTTGTGTCTCTTGGTATTCTATTGGTTATTTAAACCAACTATTTATTCCATCCAATACATCTTTCATTTTCTCACAAACTCACTCTTCTTACATATTCATCAAAAACATGGTTCATTTCAACTTGCTCCCGAACTATGATACTTTTAATATCGAGTTGAGCTGTGATGATTGGCGACAGGAGTGGCATGTAATTATCATTCCTGAAGAGATCTGGAACTCAGTTCCATAAGAGGTTCACACAGACCACTTATTTTTTTATATGGACTATCATCTCCATTGTGATCGTCTGGAAGAGGAAAGGAGAGAAGCTCTCCGTCAGCAAGAACGAATCATTCGTCTTGCAGTGCTCTTCATCAGCAGCAGAAGAAGCTAGCCGTTAGGTCTTCCTAGACTAGGATTAAGGTTGTTGATGTTACGATTCTAAGATTAGGTCTATCTTGTACTTTTTGCATGTAATTGATAAATTTCGTCAAATGTAATCATCTGATATGTGAATGAAATTTTATTTAATTGCAAGATTTGATCTGTGTTTCTCAAATTCTGTGACCTATTGCAATTTTTTAATCTTTATCATCAATTTTAAATTTTATCCTGTGATGAATGTTTTGATTTAATAATGGTCAATAATAAATTTTGATGATTTGAGAAAACAATGGAGGAACAGGTTCCAATATCAGAACCTGTTGTTGTAGAAGCTGAGAAGATCTATTCTCAGAAAGATACTGAAACTAGGAGTTCTAGGCCCTTCAAAAGGCTTAGAAAGCTAAATTCTGATGATGAAGCTCCCAAAGTCTCAACTTCAGCAAAGAGACTTAAGAAGCAAAGAGCCAGGAGGGCTGTCAGTGTATCATCACACTCTGAAGAAACTCTGAAGTAGCAGCTAAGGAAGGAGGTCAGGAATCTCTGATCCCAACAAGACCTATAGTCATTGAATTACTTTCCACAGCTGAATCAGACTTTACTCAAGTCTATTTTTACTATTCAACCACTGAAGGGTAAGGATGATGCATTCCATTGAAGTATTTTAAAGAACTGGAACATGTTCTATTTTTACTTAAAGTGAAAATCAGATCAACTAATGGTGTTGCAGGATATTTAAAATCAAATATTCAAAGACAGAAGAAGCTTTACTCTGTAAAGTCTGACAGCCCATATTGTCCTAAGTACAGATCTCACAATGGATAAATTGTTGAAATGAAGTCTAATACTGCTAAAATCATTACTACATTTTCTGGTATTAAGGGACTTGAATTCAATCTAGAGTCTGATAAAGCCTATATCATCAAACTAGATCAGGATATAAGAAAAGTTAAAATAAATGATCTCAGGGCTGCTATTTTTCAAACTGGTGAAGATACAGTAAAACTGAAAAATGCTAAAAGGAGGATGGTCAATGAACTTGAATATGCTGAGAGATGTTTGTTGTAATAACCCCAATTTTTGGGAAATTTTTGAAACCCTTATGAATAGTGTTTTTGCTGAATGAGAAAACTTTTCATGCCACACTATGTAGGGGTTCTGTTATTGATCTTCTGGGATATTATTAGTACTCTATGTGGTATATAAGTGTATGTAAAGATCGTCAGAATCCAATTTCCGAACACTTTGATTTTTCCCGGAAATCCACTAGATACGGAAAGAATTGAGAAAAAGGTAACAGGATAAAAAGGATTTAAATTAAAGGATTATAAGAAAGGATCATAAAAAGGAATATAATGTATTGAGATAGGTTAAGGGAACCTAAGTAATAAGATCCCGGGTATGATCCCTCAAACGATAAACGAAAACGAAAGTTAAGCGAACCGTATAACAGATCAGCGGTCATTAGGCAAACAATTAAAAGCTAATCAAAGGGATTAGTGGGGATGATGTCATCCAACCAATAGAAAGAGGACAAAGGAGGGGTGATGACATCATAGCATGACACAAGCATGACATGGGAAGGAAGGAGATGTGGTGACTTTTTAACCACACAAAATCAAGGGTAACTAGGTAATTTACTAAAACAAACAACAAAAATCAACCAACCAAAAGCAAAACAAGGCAAAACACAAAAATCTCTCTTCTTCTTCTTCATGCTCTCGGCTTCTTTTCTTAGAAATTGAAGATCCAAGCTCCACCACTTACTATTTAGCAAGGTAATTATCTAAGCTTCCCCATGGATAGTTACATACTTCCTATAAGTTTAAGCTTCTAATTCCAAGCCAATCTTTTTTAATAAATCATGGAAGAAGATGGTGAATAGTGTTTTTCAAGAAATAAAATTTGTGTTCTTGAAGTTTTGTTTAGATTAAGCTTGGATAAGGACTTTAAGGGTGATTCCAAGCCATTCTCTTGATTCTCCACTCTTCAAGGAAGGTATATCATCTCCAAACCCTAGATTCCTATGTATTATAAGATGATTTTGATTAGTAGGGTGATATTGTAGCTTGATGTTGTGATTTAGAGTTTGGGATTTGAAATGGTAGTGAAATGGAATGGTAAATGTTGTTGTTTTGATTAAAAGAACTTAAGTATGGTTAAAGTTAAGCTTAGGCATAAGTATGAATGTTAAAATTGAATTGGTTGGGGTTGTTATGATGTGATAAGGATGGATGTTGGTTGTATGTTGGATTTGAGGTTGAATTGGGTTGGTTTTGAATGGTTTTAAATTGGGAAATCGTGTAAACATAGCCGTCGTAACGTCCGATTTTCTTTAGACTGTTTTTGTGCATAACATTAGGACCCGAGAACCCCCTGCTAGATTATTACCATTGCCATGTCTAGATATCTCGTGTTACGAGCTTCGTTTTGATATGTAGTTCGTTTGATTCCGATGCACGGTTTAGGAGAAACGACCGTTTCATGTAACGGCGTTTCGCGAACGAAACTTTTCCCCTCGCCTTACTTTGAAACATAGGTTAAAGACCAAAAAGGGTTAATTAATGTATGAAACATTTATGGCAAGTGTGTTAGGCAGTTGGTAAGACACTCGCGAAGGAATCGCCTTAAAACTCATAAAGGTTAAATTATTAAAAATGGTGGAGTCGAGGGTACTCGAGTGACTTAAGAGAACCAGCGAGCGCAAAATAAGCGTTAGAGTCTAAGTTAGTTAAAGTATAGATTTACAAGTGACTTTGGTTTAATTCCAACTTACTTGTTGTTTATAGGTTACCAGACTCGTCCCGACCCTTTTATCACCCCAAGTCGCTCAGGCAAGTTTTCTACCCGTTATAACTGTTGTGGTGATGAGTATATGTATTTGCATTATCTTGCGATAGATGCATGTTGGTTAATTAGCAAATGTTGCAATATATTGAAGCATGCTGCTATGGTATATATATATATGCATGCCTGTTTCGCATTCTTTCCATATATATATCTGTTGATTCAGTTGATAATACCTATGCTAGAGGATAGCGGTAATTTGCATATACCCTTAGTACAGGGACCCAAAGGTGAAAATATTTTCTAAAACCGGGAGTCGAGGATCCCGAGTAGATTTTGTATATATGGATATATATATATACTTATATATATATATGGTCATAGTTTTCAAAACTATTAATCGAATAAGGTTTATTCGATAACTTTAACTTTATTTTATTATTGAATATTATTTCGAATATTATTCGAAGGCGTATGACTCCTTTATATTAAATGAATATTATTTTGAATATTCATTCGAGGACTTATGACTCCTTTTATTTTATTATCTGAATATTATTTGAATATTCATTCGAGGGCTTATGACTCAGTTTATATTATTTAATGAATATTATTTGAATATTCATTTGAGGATCTATGACTCCGATTATTTGCTGAGATATATTCTTTATTTTATTAAAGAATAAGGTGTCAATAATCAAACTTATTTTCGATTATTCAAATAAAGATAGTACTTTCATATAAGTATATCTTTGGTTATTTAATACTCGTTTCAAGTATAAGTTTTAATACTTCTACTTCAATTATTTTTATAAAGATTATTCTTTATGGGAATATTATTTAAATAATAATATTCAGTCATTTTCTAAATATTCTGGGGACTGATTTACTTCATTAAATCAGCTTTACTCCAAACACTCTATACGGTGTTTTCGAGTCTTCAAAATGATTTTTAAAAGTTAGAGCGGATCCCAAAACTCATTTTTATATTTAAGATCTTCCTTTTTAAGGGGGATTTAAGGGGGATTTTTATATCACTTATCATTTACTTTAAAATACTTTAAGTAAAAATAGAACATGTTCCATTGAACTGAATCAGAGAAAGTGATTAAGTCCAAATGCAAATCTATTCAACCACTGAAGGGTAAGGATGATGGAAATGATGACCAGGAAAACTCTGGAATGGGTAGAGGTCATGGTCAAGGTAAAGGTTTTTCATCAAGCAAAGCTGGAACTACAAGTCAAAGAACAAGTTCTGATATTGGGAGAAGAATAAGTTCTGATACTGGTAAAAAGATAAGTTCTACTGGACATCTGGATCTTGATGAAGAAATTTCAAAGAGATTATTTCTCAAAGAAAATCCAGGAATGGACTTTGAAAGTCTAAAGGAAGAAGAAGCTAGACTTAAAGCATAAAATGTCAACTCCAAGTCTAAAGCTTCTGTTGTTGAAAAGAAACTTCCAAAGCCTAAGGGCATTATGATAAAAGAAAAGATAAATTCTGAGGCAACCAAAGCCAAATCACAAGTGGAGGTAGATCCAAGATCTAAGGGAAAAGAAAAAATTGGTGGACCTGTAAAGGTATATATGCCAATCATGGATCTGGAGACAAAATCTGATGAAGATGCTAGTCTGATTTTGAAAAAAAAGTATATTCAAACAACCTCTGACATAGCTCATGTTGTTCAAGATCAGGACTTAGTAAATTCTGATATGACAGTGAAGCAAGCAACCTCTGACATAGTTCAAGTTGGCTTGATATCAAAAGATAAGGAAAAGGAAACCTCTGACATTGCTCATGTTAAACCTTCAAAGATGCTACTACCAGGATTCACTAAAGCTCAACAGACTCAACCTTTGAAGACTACATCAAGTGGTTTTGAAGCAAGAGATATTATAGGAAAGGAAGCAAGAGAAAAATCAGGATTAGGTAGTTCTAAAGAGAAGAGAATAAACAATACTACCAATGATCCAACTTCCTTGAGTGAACCAGGAGTAGGAGCAACTCCTAAGAGATTGAATCAACTTGAATCTGTAGAAATGGTTTACCACTGTTTTGAAATAAGATATCATGCTATACTTTATGACAGATGGGAGGGTATTCCAGATCAGGGAGAATGCTATTCCATTGAAGTATTTTAAAGAACTGGAACATGTTCTATTTTTACTTAAAGTGAAAATCAGATCAACTAATGGTGTTGCAGGATATTTAAAATCAAATATTCAAAGACAGAAGAAGCTTTACTCTGTAAAGTCTGACAGCCCATATTGTCCTAAGTACAGATCTCACAGTGGA
This sequence comes from Apium graveolens, assembly GCF_009905375.1. Lineage (NCBI taxonomy): Eukaryota > Viridiplantae > Streptophyta > Magnoliopsida > Apiales > Apiaceae > Apium > Apium graveolens. The sequence continues at coordinate 85,453,474 of NC_133656.1, forward strand.
TAAATTGTTGAAATGAAGTCTAATACTGCTAAAATCATTACTACATTTTCTGGTATTAAGGGACTTGAATTCAATCTAGAGTCTGATAAAGCCTATATCATCAAACTAGATCAGGATATAAGAAAAGTTAAAATAAATGATCTCAGGGCTGCTATTTTTCAAACTGGTGAAGATACAGTAAAACTGAAAAATGCTAAAAGGAGGATGGTCAATGAACTTGAATATGCTGAGAGATGTTTGTTGTAATAACCCCAATTTTTGGGAAATTTTTGAAACCCTTATGAATAGTGTTTTTGCTGAATGAGAAAACTTTTCATGCCACACTATGTAGGGGTTCTGTTATTGATCTTCTGGGATATTATTAGTACTCCATGTGGTATATAAGTGTATGTAAAGATCGTCAGAATCCAATTTCCGAACACTTTGATTTTTCCCGGAAATCCACTAGATACGGAAAGAATTGAGAAAAAGGTAACAGGATAAAAAGGATTTAAATTAAAGGATTATAAGAGAGGATCATAAAAAGGAATATAATGTATTGAGATAGGTTAAGGGAACCTAAGTAATAAGATCCCGGGTATGATCCCTCAAACGATAAACGAAAACGAAAGTTAAGCGAACCGTATAACAGATCAGCGGTCATTAGGCAAACAATTAAAAGCTAATCAAAGGGATTAGTGGGGATGATGTCATCCAACCAATAGAAAGAGGACAAAGGAGGGGTGATGACATCATAGCATGACACAAGCATGACATGGGAAGGAAGGAGATGTGGTGACTTTTTAACCACACAAAATCAAGGGCAACTAGGTAATTTACTAAAACAAACAACAAAAATCAACCAACCAAAAGCAAAACAAGGCAAAACACAAAAATCTCTCTTCTTCTTCTTCATGCTCTCGGCTTCTTTTCTTAGAAATTGAAGATCCAAGCTCCACCACTTACTATTTAGCAAGGTAATTATCTAAGCTTCCCCATGGATAGTTACATACTTCCTATAAGTTTAAGCTTCTAATTCCAAGCCAATCTTTTTTAATAAATCATGGAAGAAGATGGTGAATAGTGTTTTTCAAGAAATAAAATTTGTGTTCTTGAAGTTTTGTTTAGATTAAGCTTGGATAAGGACTTTAAGGGTGATTCCAAGCCATTCTCTTGATTCTCCACTCTTCAAGGAAGGTATATCATCTCCAAACCCTAGATTCCTATGTATTATAAGATGATTTTGATTAGTAGGGTGATATTGTAGCTTGATGTTGTGATTTAGAGTTTGGGATTTGAAATGGTAGTGAAATGGAATGGTAAATGTTGTTGTTTTGATTAAAAGAACTTAAGTATGGTTAAAGTTAAGCTTAGGCATAAGTATGAATGTTAAAATTGAATTGGTTGGGGTTGTTATGATGTGATAAGGATGGATGTTGGTTGTATGTTGGATTTGAGGTTGAATTGGGTTGGTTTTGAATGGTTTTAAATTGGGAAATCGTGTAAACATAGCCGTCGTAACGTCCGATTTTCTTTAGACTGTTTTTGTGCATAACATTAGGACCCGAGAACCCCCTGCTAGATTATTACCATTGCCATGTCTAGATATCTCGTGTTACGAGCTTCGTTTTGATATGTAGTTCGTTTGATTCCGATGCACGGTTTAGGAGAAACGACCGTTTCATGTAACGGCGTTTCGCGAACGAAACTTTTCCCCTCGCCTTACTTTGAAACATAGGTTAAAGACCAAAAAGGGTTAATTAATGTATGAAACATTTATGGCAAGTGTGTTAGGCAGTTGGTAAGACACTCGCGAAGGAATCGCCTTAAAACTCATAAAGGTTAAATTATTAAAAATGGTGGAGTCGAGGGTATTCGAGTGACTTAAGAGAACCAGCGAGCGCAAAATAAGCGTTAGAGTCTAAGTTAGTTAAAGTATAGATTTACAAGTGACTTTGGTTTAATTCCAACTTACTTGTTGTTTATAGGTTACCAGACTCGTCCCGACCCTTTTATCACCCCAAGTCGCTCAGGCAAGTTTTCTACCCGTTATAACTGTTGTGGTGATGAGTATATGTATTTGCATTATCTTGCGATAGATGCATGTTGGTTAATTAGCAAATGTTGCAATATATTGAAGCATGCTGCTATGGTATATATATATATGCATGCCTGTTTCGCATTCTTTCCATATATATATCTGTTGATTCAGTTGATAATACCTATGCTAGAGGATAGCGGTAATTTGCATATACCCTTAGTACAGGGACCCAAAGGTGAAAATATTTTCTAAAACCGGGAGTCGAGGATCCCGAGTAGATTTTGTATATATGGATATATATATATACTTATATATATATATATGGTCATAGTTTTCAAAACTATTAATCGAATAAGGTTTATTCGATAACTTTAACTTTATTTTATTATTGAATATTATTTCGAATATTATTCGAAGGCGTATGACTCCTTTATATTAAATGAATATTATTTTGAATATTCATTCGAGGACTTATGACTCCTTTTATTTTATTATCTGAATATTATTTGAATATTCATTCGAGGGCTTATGACTCAGTTTATATTATTTAATGAATATTATTTGAATATTCATTTGAGGATCTATGACTCCGATTATTTGCTGAGATATATTCTTTATTTTATTAAAGAATAAGGTGTCAATAATCAAACTTATTTTCGATTATTCAAATAAAGATAGTACTTTCATATAAGTATATCTTTGGTTATTTAATACTCGTTTCAAGTATAAGTTTTAATACTTCTACTTCAATTATTTTTATAAAGATTATTCTTTATGGGAATATTATTTAAATAATAATATTCAGTCATTTTCTAAATATTCTGGGGACTGATTTACTTCATTAAATCAGCTTTACTCCAAACACTCTATACGGTGTTTTCGAGTCTTCAAAATGATTTTTAAAAGTTAGAGCGGATCCCAAAACTCATTTTTATATTTAAGATCTTCCTTTTTAAGGGGGATTTAAATACTCGCTCAAAACCTGAGGGATCCGGCTCTGTGGTGTATTTTATATTCGCAACACGGTTGCAGTTTTGGTAAATGAATTGATTACTTACCCAACGTTCGGGAAGTAAGTCCATCTATTGAGTCGGCATAAGCAACATGGGCTCAGTGGGCGTCCATGATAGTGTAAGTGGCTCAGTGGGAGTCCATCAAATGCATAAGTGGCTGAGTGGCAGTCCAGCATAAGGTCCTATTACGACCAGGGTGATGACCAGTGAGGAATTCGTCCATCTACTAGTAGAAAAGGTTACTTATGGGTATCTTTGCCTGATCAGCAAGATATCTGGTTTATGCCAAATTCTTTTCCTTTCCAAATTTATTGGATATTGCAATTCTGTTCATACTTTACATGACAGAGGTTTTCAGGAAATTGTATAAAGAAGATGTATATATGGATATATATATATATATATATATCAGAACTTAATGAAGTATATCATAACTTCATTTCCTTTAATAATATTTCAAAGATTTAATCTATTCAAATATTGTCTTGTAGTCTCATCTATGTGATGAACTTTGGAAACTGATTATAACTTGAACGGTGGTAGTTCAAGTAGTATTGGGAAAGATATAAGTATATTGGGGTATTTGGTAACTTCATCTTTTAAACTTATATCTAATTAATAATTGTCTTATGAATGACAAAGATTTTCAGAAAAACGTTGAGACAAGGTTAGATATATGAGATCATCTTGCAACGATATTTTTTTATACAGTTATACACTGGGACTTTGTGTATATTATGCATGGGAGAGGACTTCCAATATTTTGAAAAGTATATATGTATATATACTGAATATTTTGCGACTTCATCGCATTAAGTTATCAACTTGGTTCATTTCTTTTGACCAAGACTTTCATGAGTATTATGAGTAGGCTCATATATTGTTAATCATTATACATATTATTTTGGTGGGCTTGTTGCTCACCCTTGCTTTCTTTTTCCATCACACAACATCAGATAGATAAAATGAACAGGACCAAGCTCCCAATTCGCAAGCGGATAGGAAACGTTCCGCAGCTTTCTGGAAGCGTTGAGGCAGCTGTAGCTGAGGTAGAAATTACCAATAGGCTAAGTTTTCAACTAATAATGTACCAGACTTATGTATATTATGAATTGTAATAATGGCAAAGAAATGTAAATTTATCCAGAAAACCTTTTAAGGTGTATTGACATATAATTGTGGAATAAAACGACTTGTGATTATTTGTGGATATTCATCTCTGAGACTATAACTTGTGGTGTGTGTGTTTATTGTGGGGTCACAGTTCAGAGTAGTTGATTGTGTATTAAGATTGGGTGTTATTAAGGGAAATGGATCTCGTGACAACCCAGATCCCCGACCCCGGATTTGGGGGTGTTACAGAAGTGGTATCAGAGCTAAGCATTATAAACCTCAGAGATGATGTGACGTTAAGATAATAAGTTCACTAAGATAATAAGAACTCTTGCCAAGTTCATAGTCGGGCTACCTAACGTAGTACTGACAGTTAAAACCCTTATGGGAACCCTTATAAATATCGTGATAGGAGCGTAGTTCGTTATCGTATATGGTAGCGGGATTCCGAACCCTGAGGTTGAGGAGCAACAGCGCGATGATGTTTTATTACTAATTGGAGATCGGAGTGTGGATCCGATAGAGCGTCTTAACGCAGGACCGGATGATGTTGATATTGAGGATGTTGTCCTAGAAGGGATAGTTGCTGAGGAGGATCCCATGGAGGATCCTGACAAGAATGAATAAAGGACCACCGATGAATTGATGACCATGGTTAGGTCGACTACCAGAGGTTGGATTGGTCGATCACTACCGGAGGTTCGTTCAAGTTTGTAAAGATAGTAGCCCCCTTTAACGCGGCTTACTCATAAGACTGAGAAGTTCGAATAGACAGAGAAATGGGAGAACATCTTTCAAGAACTGAAGCAAAGGTTGGTGACGGCCCCTATGCTGGCGTTGCCGGATGGAAAAGGAGATTTTGTGATTTATAAGTGACGCTTCGCATAAGGAATTAGGGTGCTTCTTATATAGCACATCAAGATAATCGCGTCTGCGTAAAGACAATTAAGGGAATATAAAATTCGATATCCCCATCCATGAGCTTAGGCTCGTGGCAATAGTTTTGCCCTAAAGATTGGAAGCACTACTTGTATTGAGAGAAGTGCGAGATTTACACAAGCCATAAGTGCTCTAGTGCATTTTCGCGTAGAAAGAGCTCAACATGCGCCAGAGGAGGCGGTTAGAGCTAATCAAGAATATTGATTGGGAGATTCTTTATCATTCGGGGAAAGCCAATGTGGTGGCTTATGCCCTTAGTAAAAAGGAGAGACTCAAGATGAGAATGCCTTTGAGAGAGTTTATAAGAGATTTTGAGAAAATGGAAATAGAAGTGAAGGTAACCGGAGCCGGTACCGAAAAGCTGTTTGAGATTGCAATACAGTCCGAATTATCGGAAAAGAACATATTGTGCGAGAAAAAGTGAAGAATGAAGGCAGAGAGCCAACAAATAGATATGAGATAATACCGAGAAAGATGATAAGGGAATAGTGAGGTATCCCTATAGAATTTGGGTTCCAAATGTTGAAGAGCCTAAAGATGAAATCTTAGATGAAAGCTAGTTTGAGGAATAAGATTTAGAGCAAACCCTGAACGTCATAGTCAGGGAGGTCGCCATCAAGATAGAAGGAACCCATGACATAATGGAGTGGAAAATGAGGATTTTAAATTAAAAGATGACCCCAATTATGGGGAGTAGGATGAAACATTTCATACTAAGGAAACAGAAAGTCGAGCGAGATAAGGAGAACCGAGACGGTACTCCTATACGGAAATTAATGGACCTGTCTAAATAGAACTTATATTTTATTCCCAACCACCACCTTGAGGAAACAATGTGGTGTGAAATTCTTTCAGGACCTTTAAGTCGCTAAGCTCTCAGAGTTCCAAGGAACAAGCTGACCCAGTCGAGGCAAGTGCCTCGCTAAAGGAAATATAGGAATCATTTGAGATTCTAAATGATTGACGAACCACAAAAGACTATTTTTGTCACTTACCCTCCTAAGAGAGAGACCACCCGCTGGTGAAAGACCAAGAAAGGCACGGAGCCAGAGGTTAGAATAAACTGATTTAAGTTCAGTCAATTGTTTTCGGGAAAGTAATTCCCAAAGATAAGGAGATAGTGTAAAAGCTTTGGAGCTAGAACAAAAGTGGATGAGTATGATGAATTATGAATCTAAGTGGTAAAAGTTATCAAGATTCGTTCTGAGGACACGAATCCAGAATGACGGGATGTTTGGAATCAATACTTATGTTGTGTTAGTTCATGAAATAATGATAAGAGAAAGGAAAATAAAAAGAAACTGAAGTGGAAAGGAATATAAAGGCAATAGAGTTTGAGGTATGATAAGGGAGTTGGGTATGAGGAAACCCTAAAGACTCGTAGCAATAGACATAGAAAAGTATGTAATCGTCAGGATAAGGGTGATTCACCATGAGTTAAAATAGATGGTTGAAGGCATAAGAGATACATATATAATTATCCCCTGTAAGTTGGGAGAATTCAATGAAACCTTGAGATAATTCGAAGGGTAAATAATGAGACGCGGATAGACTAAGGAGACAAGGAAGTAAGAAATTAAGAAAATTTGATGAAGGAAGTGACCTTCAAGAATGTGAAGTGTAAAACCGGTGGCTTGATACCCAGAAAGGGAGACGCCAGGTATGAAAGATATCCCAACATTGAGGTGACTGTTGAGATAAACAACAAAAGTAACTAAGGAATTATTAAGAAGAAGTTCACGTTGAACATGACCAATATCTTCCAGAACATCCATGTTATCATTACCAAATCAGGAAAGAAAAGCGGATGACCATTGTTATCTTTTGGAGGCCATATGGATTGACCTCAATTTGAATAAGGATGTTATTGTGAAAGTAGGCATATACTATCGAGGTGGGAATGATTGAATAAGATACCCTGATCAGGGATATATGACTTGATTTATCCATGGAAGGATGCATGTACCTTTTTAAAGGTGGAATTAAGGATAGAACATCGGTAACTTAAAATGAATCCTAGGGGAATGCATAAAGGTTGGCATTTCACCCTTAATAGGGATAGTATGAAATTTGAGAGTATGAATTGGAAAGGATTAAGGTAATAACAACCTTTAAGGATCAGTGGAGAAATTTTTCAGAAGTATATAGACAATGGTTCTAGTAATAGTAAATGGTATTTTGATATGCCCTGTATCTAGGGAATACAGGAGGAATGATTGAGGGATAACCTTAGAGGTTTTATAAGGAGAAAGGTAATATTCAAAATTCTGAAGAATAGAAATGTTGATAAAGGAAATATGACGTAATTATAATGTTGCCAAGTGGGGCACGTGTTACACCACGAGAAAGTATCGATCGAACCAGTAATTGTCGAAATTGTTCAGGGCAATTAGGACTTAAGATAAAAGATGTTCTAAGTAAAATTGAGATTCAGTCGTGACAGTGATTAACCTCTAAAGACTGAGGCAATAACTTATGGAAAAATGGTGATATTTTTTTTTTACTTATCAGATTTTAAGGAAAACATCTTCACATAAGCTGTGATTGAAATGAGGTAGAAAATTATTTGGAGGTGGTTTAAATGACATTGACTGTAAGGAAATTTTACTATCAGGAAAGGCCAAAGAGGTGGCCGACACTTTAAAGGTAAGAGGATAATTATAGGCGCTTGTGCCAAAAGAATACAGTGATGATGGTTAAAGCTGTGAAGGTTGTATTATGGTTTGGAAGATTGACATTCCTTCTGATGACTGTGCAATACCCAACCGTAATAGTAGTTGGTAAAGGTTTAATTCGTGTAATCGCCATGAACGGGCTATTTATCTTAGAAGGTGATATCTTGAGATAAGCCAGGACCATGTTTCAAAAAGGACTAGACGAACCTTTGAGTAAGTCTTCTATTTAAGGCATATGATTTAGAATGGTATTAACCTGCTATCGTTGCTTTGATTGAAACTCTTCTGCAATTTTATCTGCTTCATGTCATGTATGTATGTCAGGATCAGGAGTGTTCTTCATGAATCAGGAATGGTGATTATGTTACCTCCTTAGAATGATTTGATACGACATGTATGGACTCCGTATGGTTAGATATTAAGATTTTATGGAAAAGTGAATGACGACAGTAGGTCAGTGGTGGACCATAGTAAGGCAGCAATGATTCTGCGAGTAGTGAGCTGATTACAACCATGAGAGTTGTATTGGAATGGGTGTTGAGATTGAGTACCACTAGTCGGGTCGTGGTAGTGTATAAGTTATCATTGATAGACTAATTAAGTAGAGTATCTACCTAGTGAATAATTATTCCTTCTTATTAATAGAGAGTCGTATTATTATACGAGGAAGGTTGCGGTGCAAGCATAGAATTCTAGTAACGATGATGTATAGAATGAGATCCCAGATTCGATTTTCGATGTCGAGGGAGTTTCAAAGGTGATTGTGTATAAGCTCGAGGAAGAGCCTGGGTCCATAGAATGATGGAGGGAATAGCAAAAATATTTAGGCATGTGAAATACGATGCTATAATACTTGATGTTGATATAAATACTCATATGTTTCGTTCTCCTATGACAAACCTCTATAGTTCAGAGGTAGGTTCCAAGCCAGATATTTTGTGGCAGTATATTTTTTTCATATATACAATTCTCTTCAATTCGTTCTTTTCTCTTCTTTTCATTTCATGTAAGCTGAGAAGAACAACCCTTCCAGAAAGGGGAGGTATTGCCGAATGACTATCTATCTGTGTGATAGAAGCCTAGTAGGATACCATCTATTGTTTAATTGCTTGTCAAGTACTAAAGGCTGGCCACCTGCTGTACTAACTATGCAATATAACAAGTGTTCATGATCATAGTGATCTCTCAATAAATTCCTTTACTTCTATCTGATTGATCAAACTTTGGGAAATAGAAATAGCTGAAAAAGGAGTAGTAAAGTTATGGTGGTATTCAGAATGGGAATACATTCGTGATACTAAGGTTGACGTGGTTATTAAAAGGTTATAGAACGCTAGCGAGCAAAAGTATAACCCGTATAACATTAGGAACGGAAGGTAGTAGCGATTACGAACTGGAAAAGAATGGGTATTGAGAAGCAAAAGTTCTAATGATAAAAGCTATAATGAGAGTCTGTGCAATATACTTGAAAGAATTTGGAATGATCACTTAACGCGGATTAAGTTATCTTACGACAATAGATCATATGTCAGTATTGAGGTATCGCCTTATGAGATCCTTGAGGGAAGACAATGTCGATCTCCCTTATGTTAGGATGAAGTTGTAGAGCGCAAGATGCTCGGACCCGCAGTAGTCCAAAGGACCAGGGATATAATAGATCTAATCAGAGGACGGCTGGTAGTAGCCCCAGATGGACATAAGAAGTATGTTGAATTGACACGAAAGGACAAAGAATAGGAAGTAGGGGACCTAGTGTTGTTATAGGTATTCCCTTGGAAAGGAAGGATGAGGTTCGGAAAGAAATGAAAGCTAAGTCCACGAATTGTTGGACCCTTGGATATATTAAGACGTATTGGGAGGATAACATATGAGCTAGCCCTAACCCCGAACATGTAGTAGGTCGTAACGTGTTTCACGTATCAATGTTAAGGAAGTGTAATTCAGATGCCTGATAAATAGGGGCATATGAGCGCATAGACATGCAACCCGACGTAACCTATATGGAGCAACCCGGAAGGGTATAGATTAAGAAGGAACGAGTGCTTAGGAGAAGGATTATCAAACTAGGCAGAGTTTGGTGGTAGAACCACAATGTGGGAAAATTGACTTGAGAGTTAGAAAGTGCAATACTAAGAAGGTATCCCTATTCCTTTCTATCTGATTCCGGGACGGAATCCTTTTAAGGAGGGGAGACTGTAATAACCCCAATTTTTGGGAAATTTTTGAAACCCTTATGAATAGTGTTTTTCCTGAATGAGAAAACTTTTCATGCCACACTATGTAGGGGTTCTGTTATTGATCTTCTGGGATATTATTAGTACTCTATGTGGTATATAAGTGTATGTAAAGATCGTCAGAATCCAATTTCCGAACACTTTGATTTTTCCCGGAAATCCACTAGATACGGAAAGAATTGAGAAAAAGGTAACAGGATAAAAAGGATTTAAATTAAAGGATTATAAGAGAGGATCATAAAAAGGAATATAATGTATTGAGATAGGTTAAGGGAACCTAAGTAATAAGATCCCGGGTATGATCCCTCAAACGATAAACGAAAACGAAAGTTAAGCGAACCGTATAACAGATCAGCGGTCATTAGGCAAACAATTAAAAGCTAATCAAAGGGATTAGTGGGGATGATGTCATCCAACCAATAGAAAGAGGACAAAGGAGGGGTGATGACATCATAGCATGACACAAGCATGACATGGGAAGGAAGGAGATGTGGTGACTTTTTAACCACACAAAATCAAGGGCAACTAGGTAATTTACTAAAATAAACAACAAAAATCAACCAACCAAAAGCAAAACAAGGCAAAACACAAAAATCTCTCTTCTTCTTCTTCATGCTCTCGGCTTCTTTTCTTAGAAATTGAAGATCCAAGCTCCACCACTTACTGTTTAGCAAGGTAATTATCTAAGCTTCCCCATGGATAGTTACATACTTCATATAAGTTTAAACTTCAAATTCCAAGCCAATCTTTTTCTATAAATCATGGAAGAAGATGGTGAATAGTGTTTTTCAAGAAATAAAATTTGTGTTCTTGAAGTTTTGTTTAGATTAAGCTTGGATAAGGACTTTAAGGGTGATTCCAAGCCATTCTCTTGATTCTCCACTCTTCAAGGAAGGTATATCATCTCCAAACCCTAGATTCCTATGTATTATAAGATGATTTTGATTAGTAGGGTGATATTGTAGCTTGATGTTGTGATTTAGAGTTTGGGATTTGAAATGGTAGTGAAATGGAATGGTAAATGTTGTTGTTTTGATTAAAAGAACTTAAGTATGGTTAAAGTTAAGCTTAGGCATAAGTATGAATGTTAAAATTGAATTGGTTGGGGTTTTTATGATGTGATAAGGATGGATGTTGGTTGTATGTTGGATTTGAGGTTGAATTGGGTTGGTTTTGAATGGTTTTAAATTGGGAAATGGCGTAAACATAGCCGTCGTAACGTCCGATTTTCTTTAGACTGTTTTTGTGCATAACATTAGGACCCGAGAACCCCCTGCTAGATTATGACCATTGCCATGTCTAGATAGCTCGTGTTACGAGCTTCGTTTTGATATGTAGTTCGTTCGATTCCGATGCACGGTTTAGGAGAAACGACCGTTTCATGTAACGGCGTTTCGCGAACGAAACTTTTCCCCTCGCCTTACTTTGAAACATAGGTTAAAGACCAAAAAGGGTTAATTAATGTATGAAACATTTATGGTAAGTGTGTTAGGCAGTTGGTAAGACACTCGCGAAGGAATCGCCTTAAAACTCGTAAAGGTTAAATTATTAAAAATGGTGGAGCCGAGGGTACTTGAGTGACTTAAGAGAACCAGCGAGCGCAAAATAAGCGTTAGAGTCTAAGTTAGTTAAAGTATAGATTTACAAGTGACTTTGGTTTAATTCCAACTTACTTGTTGTTTATAGGTTACCAGACTCGTCCCGAGCCTTTTATCACCCCAAGTCGCTCAGGCAAGTTTTCTACCCGTTATAACTGTTGTGGTGATGAGTATATGTATTTGCATTATCTTGCGATAGATGCATGTTGGTTAATTAGCAAATATTGCAATATATTGAAGCATGCTGCTATGATATATATATATATATATATGCATGCCTGTTTCGCATTCTTTCCATATATATATCTGTTGTTTCAGTTGATAATACCTATGCTAGAGGATAGCGGTAATTTGCATATACCCTTAGTACAGGGACCCAAAGGTGAAAATATTTTCTAAAACCGGCAGTCGAGGATCCCGAGTAGATTTTGTATATATGGATATATATATATATACTTATATATATATATATGGTCATAGTTTTCAAAACTATTAATCGAATAAGGTTTATTCGATAACTTTAACTTTATTTTATTATTGAATATTATTTCGAATATTATTCGAAGGCGTATGACTCCTTTATATTAAATGAATATTATTTTGAATATTCATTCGAGGACTTATGACTCCTTTTATTTTATTATCTGAATATTATTTGAATATTCATTCGAGGGCTTATGACTCAGTTTATATTATTTAATGAATATTATTTGAATATTCATTTGAGGATCTATGACTCCGATTATTTGCTGAGATATATTCTTTATTTTATTAAAGAATAAGGTGTCAATAACCAAACTTATTTTCGATTATTCAAATAAAGATAGTACTTTCATATAAGTATATCTTTGGTTATTTAATACTCGTTTCAAGTATAAGTTTTAATACTTCTACTTAAATTATTTTTATAAAGATTATTCTTTATGGGAATATTATTTAAATAATAATATTCAGTCATTTTCTAAATATTCTGGGGACTGATTTACTTCATTAAATCAGCTTTACTCCAAACACTCTATACGGTGTTTTCGAGTCTTCAAAATGAATTTTAAAAGTTAGAGCGGATCCCAAAACTCATTTTTATATTTAAGATCTTCCTTTTTAAGGGGGATTTAAATACTCGCTCAAAACCTGAGGGATCCGGCTCTGTGGTGTATTTTATATTCCCAACACGGTTGCAGTTTTGGTAAATGAATTGATTACTTACCCAACGTTCGGGAAGTAAGTCCATCTATTGAGTCGGCATAAGCAACATGGGCTCAGTGGGCGTCCATGATAGTGTAAGTGGCTCAGTGGGAGTCCATCAAATGCATAAGTGGCTGAGTGGCAGTCCAGCATAAGGTCCTATTACGACCAGGGTGATGACCAGTGGGGAATTCGTCCATCTACTAGTAGAAAAGGTTACTTATGGGTATCTTTGCCTGATCAGCAAGATATCTGGTTATGCCAAATTCTTTTCCTTTCCAAATTTATTGGATATTGCAATTCTGTTCATACTTTACATGACAGAGGTTTTCAGGAAATTGTATAAAGAAGATGTATATGTGGATATATATATATATATATATATATATCAGAACTTAATGAAGTATATCATAACTTCATTTCCTTTAATAATATTTCAAAGATTTAATCTATTCAAAATTTGTCTTGTAGTCTCATCTATGTGATGAACTTTTGAAACTGATTATAACTTGAACGGTGGTAGTTCAAGTAGTATTGGGAAAGATATAAGTATATTGGGGTATTTGGTAACTTCATCTTTTAAACTTATATTTAATTAATAATTGTCTTATGAATGACAAAGATTTTCAGAAAAACGTTGAGACAAGGTTAGATATATGAGATCATCTTGCAACGATATTTTTTTACATAGTTATACACTGGGACTTTGTGTATATTATGCATGGGAGAGGACTTCCAATATTTTGAAAAGTATATATGTATATATACTGAATATTTTGCGACTTCATCGCATTAAGTTATCAACTTGGTTCATTTCTTTTGACCAAGACTTTCATGAGTATTATGAGTAGGCTCATATATTGTTAATCATTATACATATTATTTTGGTGGGCTTGCTGCTCACCCTTGCTTTCTTCTTCCATCACACAACATCAGATAGATAAGATGAACAAGACCAAGCTCCCAATTCGCAAGCGGATAGGAAACGTTCCGCAGCTTACTGGAAGCGTTGAGGCAGCTGTAGCTGAGGTAGAAATTACCAATAGGCTAAGTTTTCAACTAATAATGTACCAGACTTATGTATATTATGAATTGTAATAATGGGAAAGAAATGTAAATTTATCCAGAAAACCTTTTAAGGTGTATTGACATATAATTGTGGAATAAAACGACTTGTGATTATTTGTGGATATTCATCTCTGAGACTATAACTTGTGGTGTGTGTGTTTATTGTGGGGTCACAGTTCAGAGTAGTTGATTGTGTATTAAGATTGGGTGTTATTAAGGGAAATGGATCTCGTGACAACCCAGATCCCTGACCCCGGATTTGGGGGTGTTACATTTGTTGAAGAACTATTTCAGAACAACTCCTGACATCAAAGAGATCAGAAATTGAAGCCAAGTCAAAGATCTACAACTGCTTAAATTCTGAAGTGTATACAGACTGAAGCTAATATCAACTTTGAGGATGGTAAAGCTATAAGGACTATAAGTTATAGTTATCTAGTCAAATTCTCATGCATTTGTACTTAATGTTTTTGACATCATCAAATATCTGTTAAACTTGTATATTATGCTAATTTACAAGTTGGGGGAGATTGTTAGATATATTTGAGATGTCATATCTAATATGATTTATGTTTAGTTTTCAGATCTTACTTAACAGGACAGATCAATACTTAAATGGAAATTAGTACTTATACTAAAGTCAGGACTTAAGATATCAGAACTTAAGTTATCAGAACTTAAGTTATCAAGAGATATTTATTAGGAGATAATATCAGGACTTAAGGAGACGTTCAGATAAGGAAGGCGGCTGATTGAAAGGAAAGAAGAGATATGCATGAAGAAGAATTCTATGAAGAATATAATACTGGGAAGAAAAGATAACTAGTTGATATATATTAGGAAGCAGAATTATATTCGATATCAATTAGAAGATTATCTTATAATTGTGTAGTATATAAACACAGACATAGGGTTTACACTATATGTGTTATCTTAATCGAGATTATTATTCTTTGTAACCTTAGCAGCTCTTGTGATAATTTGTTCATCACTGAGAGAGGGCAGTTCTTTGTAACAGAGTTAATTGTATTGAATAAAATTAGTGTTCTATTACTTGAGTTCTTATATTCGATTTGATTGTAGTAAACACTGTATTCAACCCCCTTCTACAGTGTATGTGACCTAACATAACTCTCGTCTTCATCTTTTTCCTGGGAAGTTGAAGTCAAGGTGGTCAGGGTCGTTTGTTGTCAAAATTGTGTTTCCACATTGAGCGGTGAAATTTTTAAGAATGATCCGGGCCAAGCATCCAAGGTAAATGGTCAGAGGTTGAAGCATTACTATGGGTGACACGGTAAACCGCGAGGTGGTTAATGCCGTTTTATTGTCCGTATGATCACACATTTCTACGTTAAGCTAACGACGTAAAGAAAGCGCTTCTTGGGAGGCAACCCAAGTTTGTTGTACATTAGTAGATAGAGGAAGAAGAAAGAAAGGAAAAATGCACAAAAAATCAAAAAAATTAAAATTTTCAGGGCCGACTACAGTAGCACGGCGCCCGCGCTGAGGAAGCGGGGCAGCCGCGCCACTTTTCCTGGAAACAGAGCGCGCCAGCGCTGCCTGGCGGGGCGGCCGCGCCGAAAAGTCAGAAGCACGGCGCGCCCATGTTGAGGTAGTGCACGGCCGCGCTGCCCCTGAATCCGAGAAAAAATATAATAACAGCTGGGAAAAGAGAAAATCAGGGGCTTATTCCAAAAATCAATTTCTACCCAAATTTTACTCTTCCACATCCCAAATTTCCCTCTCTAAATCAAACCCATTATTCCCACTATTCCCATAATAAATTCCCACTTCTATTCCATATCTAATTCTCTTGCAGTCTCCTATATACACACACACTTATACACAATATGACGGTCTTAACCCCGGGGTCAGGAGTTGACGTCACTAACAACAATAACAACAATCCTAATTATTAATAATATATAACTATGACCCCTTTACCAAGACCTTTTCCAGGTTTAAGTATGATTTGGTTACAACTATTACAAAACTGACTTACAGCAAACCATCATGACGAAACTAACTTAATACAGCAACTCAATATACCATCCTTGGTCCTATACAACTACCTTAGAGGAGCCTGACACGGAAGGAACTAGAACTCTGCCTCGACTACCACAGAAGAATCTCCTAGGCATCTACAATACAAGTATAAAACATTCTGCAAGGGTGAACAATCAATTACTCAGCAGTACCACTATATGAATAACATGTAAAGCAATTTATGATAAAATAATGATAGGAACAGGAATCATAGCTCGTTTACAAAAGCAAGATAAATATTCATACACTGAATATCCAAAAGTAGCATGCTCTAGAAAATAATAACATCAGTAGTGTGCTGTGTATAAGTACCAGAGTACAATTTTAGCATGTTATTCACATTTATAAATCCACTTTATCAATTACTTATACCCTTATGGGAATCGCAAAGCCAAATCAAATACGTAACGGATATGTGAAGACAGCTGATCAGGCTATCAACATCAGACGACTCTAACTGCCATCCCATTTACCTGTTCCGGAACTCAGAGACTAGCTAGGTTTCTAACCTGCGGGACTAATCGGTTATATAGTGCGTGCAACCGAATTAGCCTCTTACGCCACCTCAATAGGCCTACTCTGGCCCCTATGTATCCCATATCTGATCATTTTATCCAGTTTTCAAAATCACTTGTACCAATCTCATTTAAAAATTATTCATTTTAACAACACATGTAAAATTAGTTCACAAATCATTTTCATTCAAGATAGGTACCTTTCGAAGTTACTTTTCCCCAAAATAGGTTTAAAATAATGATTTATAACTACAGGGGATACGTAACTTAAAACATTTCAGTTCCATTACGAGATTAAAACATTAGTTATTCATACGTACTGAACCATAAAAGAATGGTCAGGGGTACTTGCCTTGCAGAGCTTTACAACTATCTCTGATTGACCTTGAACCAATTTGGACACTCGGCTTTATCTCCTTACTATTTGACTATCTTGGATCCGACCTCGACACTTAAACCCTTCGATTGGAACCTTGTGTAGCTTGTCGACCAATCAATAGGTTGTCTTTAATCCAATGCCAACTCTCGGGCCTTCCAACTAGAACCTACAGAGTCGAAATACTCTATATTAGACGTCTAAGTATGCTTGACAAATCCTCAATAACAAACCTACCCATTTGATATCAGTGATTCATACTTATGCATATTATAATAACACACACACTAATTAGGGTTCACGTTCTCGAAATCGGTTCGGTGTTCATTTTCGAAAAATATGTATACTCGTCATTTTACGAAATTGGGGTTATTAGTTTTGGCAAAATATTTCATCACATCGTACAATCAAGTTTCGTATAAAATTACATATATATTTATATGTTCGCTCGATGTCCCGATAATTACCAGATACGCTCTCGTATTTTCGTAGTTCAATTTCCCAGAAATAGAGCAGTGTCTCCTTTATTTATCGGACTGTTAGTGTTTGTGCCCTAGAGACAACACTATTATGTTTATATTATGAAACATTTGGATTATTAATTCTGATTATATGGATTATTCTTTAGTAATTTATTATATCTTTATTTTCTGCGATAAGATGTTAGATTAATAAATGTCCTTGGAACATGATATGTAATTTTATATCTCTAAGTACGTGACTTAGAAATGAGATTATGAGAATAGTATCGATATTCCTAAAGATCCCTAGTCAAGTATTATTATTAAGGGACAATAATAATGCATTAAGACTAGTGTGAATGTTGAATGATGATCACATCTCATTGATCATAGGTATAGTGATACTAAAGTCAAAACACAGGCACATGTAATATATACATGGTGTTGGAAGAACCCAATGTGAGATTCTACATGTCTGTTGTGTCATAAGTAATTCTCACAGTGATAATGATGTATTGGTCCTTAGACTTTAAATCATTATATTTCTATATGAGAATTAATATACTTTGGTTGCATTAAAAGTTCCCTTTGACCGGGTGATGATAAAAGTGTATATTGGGTATATTATGAATCATATGAGAAATATGTATGATCTAGAAAGGATTTAACCCTCCTATTTTAGGAGTGATATTATTGGCCTCTTGTTTGAGTTAGACTATGAAATGCATGGTCATGCTCAAATCTTGATTTGATGTTATAGTCTACTCATCGATCAAGGAAACCTGGACTAAATTATGAAGAGGATGACACATAACATGCCTCGAGTTTAATCTATAATATATGGTTAAAAGGATTATAGTACATTGTATATTATACACAAAAGGTTTAATCGATCACCGATTTAATTATTATTACTTGGGTAACAATGATGTATTACTAGATGCTGCTCATTGTGTATGATTTTAAATTAGATTTAAAATTGTTGCAAACGTAATAATAACCTAAAGGGTCGCACAAAGAATGATTGGAGGATTATCTAATTTAAATTCGGATTTAAATTAAATGTAAGTAATTCGAATTATTTGTTATTAATTAAGTGTGACTTAATTAATACAATAATTAGAATTTCGAATTTAATAATAATAATAACTGTAAAATTAAGTTTAGGGTTGGAGGCCCAATAGCTCTTGCCTATATAATATCTTTTTCTAATAGAATTAGGGTTACACATTTTATTTGATAAAACATAAACCCTAGCAGCTTGAAGAGATATAGAGAGAGCAAGAAGGCGGCCTCAAGAACGTGCTAGTACACACCCATCCTCCAGGCGATCATTCGTGTGGATACCTTCAAGGCGTAGATCGTTCCAGCGACGGGCTACGTGGTGATCATTCAAGACCTCCATCTTTCCATTAACGTAAAACTTCTTAAGGTAAACATATTGAACTATGAATTAAATATTATTTTTCGCATGGATCCTGCGGAGGGTTTCGATTTTTCAAGAATTAAATCTATGTTTTCGTTGCATTTATGTGCTAAAAACCCTTCAATGGCATCAGAGCTAATTGCGAAAAGTTTTTAATTCGTTTATGTGTTTAACCGTTTTCGATATATGAGCATGTACGTGATTCGCCACGATTTGATGTTGATATAATATGCTTGTATATGTATGGTTTTGAATATATGATATTCATGTGAGTTGTATAATCATAAGATGATTATGTAATCTGTATATATACTGATATATACATGATTTATGTTTGTTCTAATTATGAGAATCATATTAGATACGGATTCTGAATTGGCTACTGCAGATTTGCTGAAATCTGGGTCTGGTGTCCGATTTACGCAAACGAATACCCTATTCCATAGGTAAATGAGCTTCTGAACAAAACTGATAGTTAAAGCTATCAGCGACTCGTCTGTAAGGCGTTTGACGTCGTTTACTTCCCGTAAACAGTGATTTTTGTTTTTCTGATTTGATTCTGATTTT
The DNA here is from genome assembly GCF_009905375.1 of Apium graveolens. Lineage (NCBI taxonomy): Eukaryota > Viridiplantae > Streptophyta > Magnoliopsida > Apiales > Apiaceae > Apium > Apium graveolens. Next base: position 85,472,710 of record NC_133656.1, read on the forward strand.
TCTGATTTTTGTCATATATTTTTTATGATTAGATCATGGATACTATGATATGTTAAGATCAGATTATGTGTTTTAACATGCTTTTATATGTTGTATGAGCATGGTGGATGGTTATGGCCTTTCGACCTTAGTGTAATGGTTTTGGTTTTGGTTTTAAATACGACTTGCATGTCGTCAATCTTTGTAATCATAAATCTCGAATGTAACACGAATTATTCTTGTAAGTTCGTTAGATTAGTTTTACTTTCAATCATGTAATGTAATTGAAGACTCAAGAAGGCTATCCAATGGAGGTGATTCAAAGAAGAAGACGATATATACAAGGAGTCTAAACAAAGAAGAAGACGAGGCATACAAGAAGTGTAAACAAAGAAGAAGACTTATGTAACAAGTAGTTGTATTTATTTCCATCACCACATTAGATTGACCTTGATCTTTATCATGAGCTTGATAAAGATCACATAGGATGGGGCCATAACCAAACACATTTACTTTATTGCACTGTACATATTGATGTATGAATGTATGTATAGAATAGTTGATGATGTATGCTTTAATTAGATTAATCATGCATGAATGTATGTATTAAATACGTCACCCATGTCATGCCTAAACAAGATAAAATCTGTAATGACTCAAGATTTTAAAATTTACAAACGATTATGAGATTCTCGTGTTTATGAAACACAGAATGAAATGCGAATCTTCTTTATTTCCAACATGGGACGATTTTGTCAACAACGGGTTCATAGAACTTGTAAGGCTGTGGGTTTTAAGCGAGACCGATGTGACTCCTCCACTACCTTGAAATCAAACCATTGACGAGTATTGATTTGAAGTATTTTATTCAAGGAAAAATTAGGAATATCTTTATGATGGGATCATGATCGTTATAATAATAACAAAACCCTAACGTTTATATTAAGTTATTTAGATGCCTTCCAATATGTCGTACGTGTTAACCCCTAAATCGATAAGGAGTGGGTTCGCCAGAGCGAAGTACTCCCATCTATCGTGGGACGACGTGTTGAAGTATATGATACTTTTAGACCTTTGGGTTTTAACTTAACTAAGTTACCACAATAGGATTGTGAACTTAGAGGCATAGAGTTTGGTGAGATTTATTGGATAAATAAGAATAAATGTTATTCCACTAAACTATCCAAGAGTTATATAGTTGATATAATTGACAAATGTTGTCTACCTTATTGAATCATGTTTTAGGAGTAAAGCCAAAGCTGAACTAAAACGTTGTGAAAATGTGGATCTTGGCTCACTAGAAAGTATATAGAAGATACTCTTTCTGAATTAATAGCTAGGGCTATTAATTTGATAAAATAGTGGGAGATATATATTTTGAATATATATGAATAATCACTTGAACATAATTTAATAACCCTCTGTAAACTAATTTATCTTATGCATTTTAAACATTGTAGATATCAAATGGCAATCAATTCAAACAACTTCTCTATGCGATCAGTCCTTGAGATGGACAAGCTGACAGGAATAAACTTCCTTGATTGACAGAGGAACTTTAGGATTGTCCTCAAATTAGAGCGCAAGCTCTATGTCATAGAAATCCCTCTCCCTGCACCTCTCTCTGAAGGAGCATCCCGTGCTCAACATAATGTTTATCAGAAACATATCGATGATGACACGGATGTTCAATGTCTCCAGCGACCATGAGTGCTGAACTTCATAAACAACATGAGATATGGATTCTTATGATATGATTGAGCACCTTAAACATATGTTTAAAAGACAGGCTCGTCAGGAGAGGTTTGATACTTTCAAATCGTTGCATGCATGTGAGCAGGGAGAATGGGATCCGGTTGGACCGCAAGTTCTAAGGATGATTGAGTATATTGAGTATATTGCCAAGTTGGTTGCCCCGATTGCTCTAGAGCACCGGATTGACCTAATTTTGCAATCTTTAAACAACAGTTATTCTCAATTTGTGATGAATTATAATATGAATGAGATAGATAAGAACCCAACCGAACTGTTGGCTATGTTGAAAACTGCTGAGACCAACGTTTAGAAGACATCCCCTGCTCCCATGTTGATGGTGAATAAGGGGAAGGCTAAAGGAAAGGGTAAATGGAAAGGCAAGAGGAAGATGGGATCTAAATCGAATGCCAATCCAAAACCTGATCTGACCAAGGCTTTGAAGCCTAAAGGTGGTGTTCCAAAGGTTGGTGATTGTCACTATTGCAAGAAACCAGGTCATTGGAAGAGGAACTGTCATGCTTATTTGGAGGATCTGAAGAAGAAGAAGGTTGTTGTTACTGCTTGTGATTCAGGTATTTATGTTATTGAAGTCAATTTGTCTACTTCTACATCTTGGGTATTAGATACTGGATGTGGTTCTCACATTTGTATAAATGTGCAGTAACTGCAGGGAAGTAGGACATTGGCGAAGGGAGAAGTCGACCTACGAATTCGAAACGGAGCAAAGGTTGCTGCTTTAGCTGTAGGGACTTATCGTTTATCGTTGCCCACTGGGCTTGTTTTAGAACTAGATAATTATTTTTACGTGCCTGCGATTTGCAGAAACATTATTTTGGTTTCTTGTTTGGACAAGAAAGGTTTTTCGTTTTTGATTCAGAACAATAGTTGTTCCTTTTCATTCAATAATGTTACCTACGGGATTGCACGTTTGTTTAATGGTTTATATGTTCTTGATATAGATACTCCTGTCTATAACATAAATAATGATAATAAACTTATTAAGATGAAAGACTCAAATCAAACATACCATTGGTATTGTCGTTTAGGTCACATAAATGAGAAACACATTTCCAAATTACATAAAGATGGTTACTTGGATAAGTTTGATTTTGAATCATACGAAGAATGCAAATCTTGTCTCATTGGCAAAATGGCTAAAGCTCCTTTTACCGGACAAGGTGAAAGGGCCACCGAACGATTAGAACTTATACATAGTGATGTATGTGGTCCAATGCGTATGATGGCAAGAGGTGGCTTTTACTACTTTATTACTTTTACTGATGATTTCAGTAGATATGGATATGTGTATCTTTTAAAGAACAAATCCGATTCTTTTGAAAAGTTCAAAGAATACAAGGCTGAAGTGGAAAAGCAAACAGGGGAAAGTATAAAAGTTCTACGATCAGATCGTGGAGAAGAATTGTTGTGTATATATTGTGTACTTGATGATTTCATGAACAAAACACCTTAGTAGATTTTACTTAGTGAAATAATGTAGCACTCGACGGATAAGATTTATAGTCCCGACGGATGACTCATTATAGTCCCGACGGATGATGGCTTATTATCCATCGAGTGAGTAGCTTATGTAACAATAAGTCTGTAGCACATTTCTGCATTCACCATTTTATAGATTCTGTAATTAGTATTCAATTCATGTTGACTTTAATTAGATATGCAGAATAGGTTGATTAATTGTACATAGATGATGTCTTGTAATTCTGCATAAATGAAATAAAGTCAAGTGCCAGTTTGCTACCCGACGGATAACCTACAATAAAGTCGACGGATGATCAAATAGACAACCCGACGGATGATCAATAACTCGACGGATGATCATGAACCCGAAGGATAAAGAATTCAAATATCAGTTGACAGTGACAACACAATCACATGCGTCGAGTGGATGCAAATGGAATGTGGTAGCCTATTCAACTGGGTTTTTGAGAACAAAGAAGCATTACCATTTCCATGCTATTATGAAGATATTCAAATATGCTGGAATAGAGTAATGAAGTAGCATTGTAACAGATTAGATAGTTTTTGTTTTATTATCTTGGCTTATTACTTTGTAATCTTGGTGATATATAAACCAAGAAGCAGCAACTAAGAAACTATCGATCTAAGCAAGAAAGCAGGGACACATTTGTAAGCAGGACTCTTAGCATTTCTATGTAGTCTTAGAAGTTCAATTGTTGTAAGCAGCTGTGAGCATTTCTGCACACAGAGTTCTCTCGATATATAATATATATCTCTGGTGGAATCATTCAAATCCACCAGAAAGTTTTAAAGACTTTTGTTTTTAATTACTTGTGTTTTGATTCACTTAAGTTTTTATTCATTGTGCTAATCAATACACTTATATTTATATTTGAGTTAGAACATTTTATTTCAAGAAAAAGTTTCAAGAATTCCATTCAACCCCCCTTCTGTATTTCTTTTCATATTGTTAAGGGACGAACAATTGGTATCAGGGCAAGCTCTTAACTTACAAAGAGTTTAAAGATCAAAACAATACAACAAGATGAACAAGAAGGATGTTGGAGTCAAGATCCCTTTTCTGGATAAAGATAATTACCATCATTGGAAGGTAAAGATGCATCTTCATTTGCTTTCTCAAGATGAAGCCTATGTTGACTGCATAGAAAGAGGCACTCATGTTCCAATGAGAGCAGCAACAGGAAACGAGCCATCAGTTCTCAAGCCAAGGCATGAATGGTCTGATCCTGACATTGAACAAGTCAAGAAGGATAAAAAGGCCTTGAACATTCTGTTTAATGGAGTTGATGGAGATATGTTTGACAACATTATCAACTGCAAAACTGCTAAGGATGTTTAGGATACAATACAGATAATATGTGATGGCACTAAGCAAGTTAGAGAAAACAAGATGCAACTCTTGATTCAGCAATATAAGCATTTTCACAATGAAGAAAGTGAGTCTCTCACTGATATTTTTAGTAGGTTTCAAAAACTACTAAATGCTCTAAAGTTGCATGGAAGGGTCTATCAGACAAAAGACTCCAATCTAAAATTCCTCAGATCTCTTCCAAAGGAATGGAAACCAATGACAGTCTCATTAAGAAACTCACAGGATTATAAGGAGTTTACTTTGGAGAGACTGTATGGCATCCTGAAAACCTATGAGCTTGAAATAGAGCAGGATGAAAGGATGGAGAGAGGAAAGAAGAAAGGAGGATCCATTGCACTAGTTGCTGAGTTGGAAAAGGAGAAGGAAGTGAAGATGGAAGCTGTTGAATCAACTTCAAGGGTCTGTGAGAACAAGGGCAAGGGGCTTGCAGTAGAAAGTGAAGATTCTTTGAGCCAAGATGACATGGAGGACATTGATGAACACCTAGCATTTCTTTCCTGGAGATTTGCCAAGCTTAAATTTAAGAAGAACTTTGGAGCAGCCAAGCCAAATAGAAACATGGTTGATAAATCAAAATTCAAATGTTTCAAATGTGGCTTGGCAGGGCATTTTGCTAGTGAGATAGGAGGTTAGATTCTAGTAAGAAAAAGTTTGAGCCAGTGGATTATAAGCAAAAATACTTTGAGCTGCTCAAATAAAAGGAAAGGGCTTTCATAACACAAGAAAATGACTGGGCAGCAGATGGCCTGGATGAAGATGTCAGCTATGTCAATCTAGCCCTAATGGCCAAGTCTGATGAGACAGAAACAAGCTCTTCAAGTAATCAGGTAATTACTACAAACCTTGTACATTTATCTAAAGTTGAGTGTAATGATGTCATAAATGACATGTCTATAAAGTTATATCATTTGCGTGTTACACGTAAGTCTCTTACTAAAGAAAATGCTAAAATCAAAGAAAACAATCTGTTTTTGAGTGAGGGAAATAATGTGCTTGAGTCTCAGTTTATTGATTTTGAAAAATTAAGAATTGAGTGTAAAATTGCCAAGGAGGAATTAACCGAGTCCATGAAGAAAGAGGAAATTTTGAAGAAGCAGCTCGAGCGTGAACAAGAGGTGATTAAAGCATGGAAAACATCCAGGGATGTCCATGCTCAAATCACCAAAGTTCAAGGAATTGAGTCTTTCTGTGATGCAGCCTGGAAAAAGAACAAAGAGAAACTAGAACCAAATTTGGTAGATGGAGTGCTTACAGATGTAGACTCGATGGATGATGAGGATCATCCGTCGGATAACAAAAAGTGATATCCGTCGAATGATGAGAATCCTCATCCGTCGGCTGTAAGCAAGCCTATCAGTAAAGCCAAACTTGTTAAGCTTAATGAGAAGTATGAGTCTGTTTCCAAGAACTTTATTTCAGGAGAATCGAGTCAGGTTAAGAAAGGGAAAAAGGCTAATGTTGGTCACATGACTGTCAAACAGTTAAGTGACAGACTTGAAAAGATTGAGGTAAAAATAGAGACTAAAAAGAAAATCAATAGGAATGGTAAAGTAGGGATTAACAAACACAATAACTACGCACCTGATAAACATGCTCCTAGAAAAATCTGTGTCAAGTGTAGTAGTGTAAATCATTTGTCTGCTAATTGCAAATCTGCCATGCCTACTTCCATGTCTGTGAAACCTCAATTTCCTAACATGAATGCCATGCCTCTCATGCCGATTAATGCTATGTCTACACAGAACATGAATGCACAGATTGCTAATATGCCATTTGCACCTAATCCTTATTATGCTACATATAGTATGCCACAAATGCCATTAAGCTTGCCTTACTGGAATAACATGTTTACACATAGCATGCCATTTCCTATTAGTCATAATATGCATGATAATTCTGTTGCAATGAATGGTTTCAAAGGCCCAACTCAAATGACTAAGGATGAATCTGAGATTCCTAACTCAAATGAGATAAAGCCTAAGAAACAGAAAAAGAAAGCTAACAAGGCAGGACCCTAGGAAACTTGGGTACCAAAATCAACCTGATTTGATTTTGATGTGTGCAGGGAAACATAAAGAATCTTTGGTACTTGGATAGTGGTTGTTCAAGACACATGACTGGTGATTCTACCCTGCTCACAGAGTTTAAGGAGAGAGCTGGCCCAAGTATTACTTTTGGAGATGACAGCAAGGGTTATATTATGGGATATGGCTTGATTTTAAAGGATAATATCATCATTGAGGAGGTTGCCTTAGTGGATGGTCTCAAACACAACTTGTTGAGTATCAGCCAGCTTTGTGATAAAGGCAACTCAGTAACCTTCAACTCAGAAGCCTGTGTTGTGATTAATAAAAGAAGCAACAAAGTGGTTCTCACTGGTGTGAGAAAATGAAATGTGTACCTAGCTGATTTCAACTCATCTAATGCAGAATCAGTAACTTGTCTTCTCAGTAAAGCAAGTCAGGATGAAAGTTTGCTATGGCACAAGAAGCTGTCCCATTTAAACTTCAAGACCATAAATGAGATAGTAAAGAAAGAACTAGTTAGAGGCATTCCTCTAGTGGAGTTTTCTAAGGATGGACTGTGTGATTCCTGCCAAAAAGGGAAGAAGATTAAAGCTTCATTCAGGAAGAAACTTGATTCAACAATTGAAGAGCCTTTGCAACTGCTTCACATGGATTTGTTTGGACCAGTCAATATATTGTCCATCTCAAGGAAAAGATTTTGCCTAGTAATTGTAGATGATTTCTCAAAGTTCTCTTGGACATATTTCCTAAAGTCTAAAGATGAGGCTAGTGAAATCATCATCAATCACATAAGGCAAGTCAATAATCATCCTGATTTCAAGGTTAGAAGAATCAGGAGTGACAATGGAACTGAGTTCAAGAATTCTTTCATCAGAGCATTTTGTGAGGAAAATGGGATTCTGCATGAGTTTTCAGCAGCAAGGACTCCACAACAGAATGGAGTAGTGGAAAGAAAGAACAGATCACTTATTGAAGCTGCAAGGACAATGCTTGAAGAATCAAAACTGCCAACATATTTCTTGGCTGAAGCTGTAAATACTGCATGCTACATTCAAAATATTTTTCTGGTTAATCAAGCAAGATGCATGACTCCCTATCAATTGTTCAAGAACAAGAAGCCAACTATAAATTTTCTTCATGTCTTTGGTTGCAAGTGCTATATTCTGAGAAATCAAACTGATCAAAATGGAAAGTTTGATGCTAAAGCAGATGAAGGAATTTTTGTTGGATATGCTGTTGGTAAAGCATATAGAGTCTACAATCTAAGAACCAACATTGTTGTGGAATCAATACATGTTGTGTTTGATGATAAAAAGATTAAAGGACTGAAAGATGGAGATTACCATGAGAGCCTCTAATTCGACAATGTGGAGATGGTTAGTGATGACAGTGATGATGAGAGTGATCAAGAAACAGTATCTAAGGATAATGCAGATAAATCTACTACCAATGAAGCACAAAACTCAACATCTATCGAGTTGCATAATGCTTCATCCGTCGGAAGGCAATCTGCGTTATCCGTCGGGAGACAACCAGCTTCATCCGTCGATACTCAAAATTCACCATCCGTCGGGTTATCAAAAGGAGCAGGAAGTCAAGATAGATCACCTATAGAAAGTTCCCCTTTCTCAAATCAAAGATCCGCAAACTCAGGGGGAGTTTCTAACAATCAAAACTCAGTCACACATCAAGACAACAATGAGGTTTCTTCATCTAGAGTTAATCTACCTCAACAAAGGAAATGGACAAAAGATCACCCCTTTGAGCTTATCATTGGTGATGTTTCTTCTAGAGTTCAAACAAGAAGAGCAACTTAGGAAGAATGTCTATACAGCAGCTTTCTTTCCAAGGAAGAACCGAAGAAGATAGAAGAAGCTTTGTTGGATCCTGATTGGATTTTAGCTATGCAGGAGGAGCTAAACCAATTTGAAAGGAATAATGTATGGAAGCTGGTGCCCAAGCCTAAAGGAAAGAATCCAATTGATACCAAATGGGTATTCAGAAACAAGATGGATGAAAATGGCATAGTAGTCAGGAACAAAGCTAGATTGGTTGCTAAAGGCTATTGTCAACAAGAAGGAATAGATTTTGATGAAACATTTGCTCCTGTTCCAAGACTTAAGGCCATCAAAATCTTCTTAGCCTATGCAGCCCATGCCAATTTCAAGGTCTATCAAATGGATGTCAAAAGTGCCTTTCTGAATGGAGATTTGGAGGAAGAAGTCTATGTTAGTCAACCTCCTGGCTTTGAAAATCCAAATTTTCCAGAACATGTCTATTATCTTTTGAAAGCACTATATGGACTGAAGCAAGCACCTAGAGCCTTGTATGACACTTTATCAAATTTCCTTTTGGAAAATCACTTCACAAGAGGTACTGTAGATAAAACTTTATTTTTCAGAAATGTTAATGGCTCTAGTATACTTGTTCAAATTTATGTAGATGATTTTATTTTTGCCTCTACAGATGAGAAACTTTGCAAAAAGTTTGCCAAATTGATGCAAAGTAAGTATGAAATGAGTATGATGGGAGAACTAACTTACTTTCTTGGTTTACAAGTTAAGCAAGTTAGTGATGGAATATTCATTAGTGAAACTAAATATATTTTTGATCTCTTAAAGAAGTTTGATGTAATGGATTGCACATCTGCAAAAACTCCCATGGCCACTGCAACTAAGCTTGACTTAAACACTACTGAAAAGTCTGTGGATATTTCAAGTTATAGGGGCATGGTTGGCTCACTTCTGTACTTAACAGCTAGTAGACCAGACATAATGTTTGCTACATGTTTATGTACTAGATTTCAGGCTGATCCTAGAGAATCTCACTTGATAGCTATTAATAGAATTTTCAGATATCTCAAGGGTACACCAAATCTTGGCATTTGGTACTTTAGAGAATATGGTTTTGATCTAACTGGTTATTCAGATGCAGATTATGCAGGTTGTAGAATTGATAGAAAAAGTACAACAAGAACCTGTCAATTTCTAGGAAACAAGCTTGTGTCCTGGTTCAGTAAAAAGCAAAATTCAGTTTCTACTTCTACAGCTGAAGCTGAATATATTGCTGTTGGTAGTTGCTGTGCACAGATCTTGTGGATAAAAAATCAGTTGCTAGACTATGGTTTGCAAGTTGAAAGAATTCCTATTTTCTGTGATAACACAAGTGCAATTACCATAACTGTAAATCCAGTACAACATTCAAAAACAAAGCACATAGATATCAAGTACCATTTCATAAGGGAACATGTAATGAATGGTACTGTGGAACTACATTTTGTTCCAAGTGAGAATCAGCTTGCAGATATCTTTACCAAGCCAATGGATGAATCCACCTTTTCAAGGTTTATAAGTGAGTTAGGTATGCTTAATTACTCTTAAATATATCTGAGTTAATTTGCAAGTTGAAATGAAGCTAGAAACTTAATTGATTTTTCAGTCTTGGATGAAATTTTGGCTAAGTCAAAATTTACATCACGATGGATGATCATTATCCATCGAGTTTGATCATCCGTCGATATAATATTTGCTAACAAAAATTGTAATAACAACAATTTTTGGAATTTTTGAAACACGGATGAATAGTAACTTTTGATGATGATTCTGATTAGGGAAAATTATCAGACCACGCTATATAGGAGTACTGTTATGGAAATTCTAAGATCGTATTAGTATTCCATAAAGTAAATAAGTGTATGTAAAGATCGTCAGAATCCAAATTCGAACACTTTGATTTTTCCCGAAAATCCACCAGATACCGAAAGAATTGAGTATAAGGTAACATGATTAAAAGGATTTAAATTCAAGGATTATAAGAGAGGATCATAAAAGGAATATAATGTATTGAGAAAGGTTAAGGGAACCCAAGTAATAAGATCCCGGGTATGATCCCTCGAACGATAAACGAGAACGAAAGTTAAGCGAACCGTATAACAGATCAGCGGTCATTAGCCAAGTAATTAGGAGTTAATCAAAGAGTTAGTGGATGATGATGTCATCACACCAACAAGAAGAGGACAAGTGTGGGAAGATGACATGGGAGGATGACATAAGCATGACCAAAAGGGAAGGAAGTGTTGGTTGATTATAAACCACACAAATTTCACCATGGTTAAAAGGTAATTAATCAAAACCAAAGCAAAACAACCAAGCCAAGGCAAAACAAATCACAGAACACAAATTAGAAGTTGACTTTTGCTTTCCAAGAACAAAAGCTCTCGGCCAAAACCAGAGCAGCAACTTCAAACTACCATATCTCCTTCAATACTCACTCAAATAGTATGTTCTATAGCTCTTTGGAAAGGTATTGAGATGGCCTACAACTCGTATTCACAAGTCTCGTCCAAATAAGCATGGTAAGATCCTCGTTTTGACAGTTCTTTCAATCTGACTTTTAGAAACTTCAAAACCTAACTTTGTGTTCTTGATTTCTTTGGAAAGATCAAGCTTGTAGGAGGCTCCCTAAGACTTCCTAGCTACTCTAATCACTCCAAGGAAGGTATAACACCTCCAAACCCTAACTTTACTTTGATTATTATGATGGTTTTGATGGTTATAGTAAATGAGAAGCATGATGCTTGTGTGTTTAGAGTTTGGATTGGATTTGTAGTGATTTGGATGTTGAAATCTTGTTTATAGTTAATGAAACTTAAGTATAGCTAGTAGTTCATGTGTGGGGTTGTATAAATTGGAAAATCTTGAGGTTTGGGGACTGATGTAGTAAGGTTTGGATGAGGGTTGGTTGTATTGTTGGTTGTGAGTTGAATGGTGGTTGTTTGGAGTGGTTTAAAAATTGGAAACCGCGTAAACATAAACGTCATAATGCCCGATTTTCCTTAACTGTTCTGTTCTTAACTTTAGGACCCGTGAACTCACTGAAAGATTCTAACCTTTGCCATGTTTAGATAGTTTATGTTACGAGCTTCGTTTTGATATGTGGTTCGCTTGAATCCGATATACGGTTTAGAAGAAACGACTATTTTAAGTAACGGTGTTTCGTGAACGAACCTTTACCCCTCGCCTTACTTTGAAACCTGGGTTAAGGCCCTTAAATGACTAATTGGAGTATGAAACAATTATGTAAAGTGGATTAAACAGTTGGTAGGGTACTCGCGAAAGAATCGCCTTAAAATTCTTAATGGTTAATTTATTAAAAATGATGGAGACGAGGGTACTCGAGCAACTTATGTGATTCGTTAAGCGTAGAAGTGACCATAAGCGAACGTTAAGGTTCAATTGGTTAAAGTCTAGTTTCTTAAGCGACCGGGGTTTAATTCCGACTTATGTTGTTGTTCATAGGTTATCGGACCCACTCTAAGCTTAAGTCTATCCGGGAACACTCAGGCAGGTTTTCTACCCGTTATATTGTTGTTGTGATGTATACATATGTATATGCATTATCTTATGATAGATGCATGATGGTTAATTAGCAAATCTTGCGATATATTGGAGCATGTGATATGGTATATATGCATGTCTATTTTGTAATCTTGCTATATATCTGTTGATTCTAATGCTTATAAGTTGCATAATACCTATGCTAGAGATAAGCAGTAGTTGCGTATACCCTTAGTATAGGGGACCCAAAGGTGAACATTTTCTAAAACCGGGAGTCGATGTTCCCGAGTATATTATATATATATATTGATATAGTTTTCAAAACTATTAATCGAATAAGGTTTATTTGATAACTTTATTTTAAATAATGAAAATTATTTGAATATTCATTCGAGGACTTATGACTCTGTTCATTCTATTTAATGAATATTATTTGAATATTCATTCGAGGACTTATGACTCTGTTCATTCTATTTAATGAATATTATTTGAATATTCATTCGAGGACTTATGACTCAGTTTATATTATTTAATGAATATTATTTGAATATTTATTTGAGGACTTATGACTCCGATTATTTACTAAATAATATTCTTTATTTTATTAAAGAATAATGTTTCGATAATCAAACTTATTTTCGATTATTCAAATAAAGATAGTACTTTCGTATAAGTATATCTTTGGTTATTTAATATTCATTTCAAGTATGAGTTATAAAACTTCTACTTCAATTATTTTTATAAAGATTATCCTTTATGGGAATATTATTTAAATAATAATATTCAGATATTTTCTAATATATCGGGACTGATTTATTTCATTAAATCAGCATTACTTCAAACATTCTTAAAAATGTTTTCGAGTCTTCAAAATGATTTTAAAAGTTAGAGTGGATCCCAAAACTCGTTTTCAGATTTAAGATCTTCCTTTCGAAGGAGACTTGAATATTCGCTAAAAAATCTAAGGGATCCAGCTCTGTGGTGTATTTTATATTCGCAATGTGGTTGCTGTTTTGGGAAAACAATTTGATTACTTGCCCAATGTTCGGGAAATAAGTCCATTTAATTGAGTCGGCATAAGCGACAGGCCGGGGTACGGTCTATCAAAGTGTAAGTGGCTGGGTGGCAGTCCATCAACGCATAAGAGGCCGGGTGGCGGTCCAGCACAAGGTCCTAATGTGGCCAGGGTGATGACCGGTGGGGGATTCATCCATCTACTAGTAGAAAAGGTTACTTATTGGTATCTTTGCCTGATCAGCAAGATATTGGGTTTATGCCAAAATTCTTTTCCTTTCCAAAAATCATTGGATGTTACAAACTCTGTTCATACTTTACATGACAGAGGTTTTCAGGAAATGTATGAGAGATATATATATGGATATATATATCGTGACTTAATGAAGTATCTCGTAACTTCATTTCTTTTGAATGATATTATAAAGATCGAATCTATTCAAATCTTGTCTTGTAGTCTCATCTATGTGATGAACTTTTGAAACTATATATAACTTGAACGGTGGTAGTTCAAGTAGTATTCAGAAAAGATATAAGTATATTGGAGTATCTTTTAACTTCATCTTTTAAACTTATATCTAGTAAATGATTATCTTATGCATGTCAAAGATTTTCAGAAAAACGTTGAGACAAGGTTTGATATATGAGATCACCTTGCAACGATATTTTTATACAGTTATAAACTGGAACTCTGTGTTTATTATGCATGGAAGAGGACTTCCAAGATTTTGAAAAGTATATGTACATATATACTGAATATTTTGCGACTTGGTCGCGTTAAGAGATCGAACTTGGTTCATTTCTTCTTGACCAAGACTTTCATGAGTACTATGAGAATGCTCATATATTGTTAATTATTATACATATTATTTCGGTGGGCGTGTTGCTCACCCTTGCTTTCTTCTTTCATCACACAACAACAGATAGACAAGATGAACAGGATCAAGCTCCCAATTCGCGAGCGAATAGGAAACGTTCCGCTGTTTCCTGTAGGCGTTGATGCCGTTGTAGCTGAGGTAGGATCTACCAATAGGCTAGGCTTCAACTTTTAATGTACCAGACTTATGTATATTTATGAATTGTAATAATGACAAGGAAAATGTAAATTTATTCAAAAACCCTTTTAAGGTGTAATGGCAAATAATTGTGGAATAAAATGACTCGTGTTATTTTTGGATATTTATCTCTGAGACTATAACTTGTGGTGTGTGTGTTTATTGTGGGGTTACCGTACGGAGTAGTTGATTGTTTATTAAGATTGGGTGTTATTAAGGGAAATGGAACTCGTGACAACCCGGATCCCCGACCCCGGATTTGAGGATGTTACAGAAATGGTATCAGAGCTAAGCGTTATAAACCTCAGAGATGATGCGACGTTAAAATAATTTCACTAAGATAATAAGAACTCTTGCCAAGTTCATAGTCGGACTACCTAATGTAGTACTGACAGTTAAAACTCTTATGGGAACCCTTATAAATATCGTGATAGAAGCGTAGTTCGTTATCGTATATGGTAGCGGGACTCCGAACCCTGAGGTTGAGGAGCAACAACGCGATGATGTTTTATTACTAATTAGAGATCGGATTGTGGATCCGATAGAGCTTCCTAACGCAGGACCGGATGATGTTCATATTGAGGATGTAACGGTTGAGGATGTTATCCTAGAAGGGATTGTTGCTGAGGAGGATCCCATGGAGGATCCTGACAAGAATGAATAAAGGACCACTGAGGAATTGATGACCATGGTTAGGGAAACTGCCAGAGGTAGGATTGGCCGGTCACTACCGGAGGTTCGTTCAAGTTTTTAAAGATAGTATCCCATTTAATGCGGCTTACTCGTAAGACTGAGAAGTTTGAATGGATAGAGAAATGCGAGAAAAGCTTTTAAGAACTAAAGCAAAGGTTGGTGACGGCTCCTATGTTGGCATTGCCGGATGGAAAAAGGAGATTTTGTGAATTGTATTGACGCTTCACATAAGGAATTAGGCTTCTCTTATACAGCACAAGAAGGTAATCTCGTACGCGTCAAGACAATTAAGGGAATATAAAATTCGATATCCCCACCAATGAGCTTGGGCTCGTGGCAATAGTTTTGCCCTAAAGATTGGAGGCACTACTTGTATGGAGAGAAGTGCGAGATTTACACAAGACATAAGTGCTCTAGTGTATTTTCACGCAGAAAGAGCTCAACATGCGCCAGAGGTGGTGGTTAGAGCTAATCATGGATTACGATTATGAGATTCTTTATCATCCAGGGAAACCAAAATGGTGGCTAATGCCCTTAGTATAAAAGAGAGACTCGAGATGATAATGTCTTTGGGAGAGTTGATAAGGGATTTTGAGAAAATGGAAATAGGAGTGAACGCTACTGAAAAGTTGTTTGAGATTGTAATGCAGCCCGAATTATTGGAAAATATCATATTGTGCCAAGAGAAAGTGATGAATGAAGGCAGAGAGCCAATGACCGGAGAAGAGATTAATACCTAGAAAGATGATGAGGGAATAATGAGGTATCCCTACAGAATTTGGGTTCCAAATGTTCAAGAGCTTAAAGATGAGATTTTAGATGAAAGCTAGTTTGAGGAATAAGATTTAGAGCAACCCTGAACGTGATAGTCAGGGAGGTCTCCATCAAGATAGAAGGAACCCATAACATAATGAAGTGGAAAATGAGGATTTAAAACATGTAGGATGACCCCGATTATGGGAAGGAGGAGGGAATGTTCAGACTAAGGAAATAGAAGTCGAGTAAGGAAAGGAGACCCGAGACGGTACTCCTATACGATAATTAATGGACCTTTCTAGACAGAACTTAGACTATTATCCCCAACCACCACCCTGAGGAAACAATGCGGTGAGAAATTCTTTCAGGACCTTTAAGTCGCTAAGCTCTCAGAGTTCCAAGGAACAAGCTGACCCAGTCGAGGCAAGAGCCTGGCTAAAGGAAATATAGGAATCATTTGAGGTTCTAAATGATTGACGAATCACAAAAGACTGTTTTTGTCACTTACCCTCCTACAAGAGAGGCCACCCGCTGGTGAAAGGCCAAGGAAGGCACGGAGCAAGAGATTATAATAAACTGATTTAAGTTCAGTCAATTGTTTCCAGGAAAGTACTTTCCAAGGTTATGGAGATAGTGTAAAAGCTTTAGAGCCAGAACAAAGGCAGACGAGTATGATGAATTATGAATCTAAGTTGTAAAAGTTGTCAAAATTCGTTCTGAGGACATGAATCCAGAATGACGGGTGTTTGAAATCAATGCTTATGTTGTGTTGGTTCATGAAATAATGATAAGAAAAGGAAAATAAAAAGAAACTGAAGTAGAAAGGAATATAAAGGAAATAGAGTTTGAGGAATGATAAGGGAGTTGGGTATGAGGAAACCCTAAAGACTCGTAGCAATAGAAATAGAAAAGTATGTAATCGTCAGGATGAGGGTGATTCACCATGAGTTAAAATTGATGGTTGAAGGCATAAGAGATACATATATTTTATCCCCTGTAAGTTGGGAGGATTCGAGGAAACCTTGAGATAGTTCAAAGGATAAATAATGAGACGTAGATAGACTGAGGAGACAGGATAACAAGATATTAGGAAAATGGGATGAAGGAAGTGACCTTCAAGAATGTGAAGTATATGTAAGACCGGTGGCATGATACCCAGAAAGGGAGACGCCAGGTATGAAAGATATCCCAACATTGAGATGACTGTTGAGATAAACAACAAAAGTAAATGAGGAATTATTAAGAAGAAGTTCACGTTGAACACGACCAATATCTTCCAGAACATCCCTGTTGACATTACCAAATTAGGAAAGAAAAGCGGGTAACCATTGTTATCTTTTGAAGGCCATATGGGTTGACCTCAGTTTGAATAAGGATGCTATTGTGAAATTGGTATAGACTATCGAGGTGGGAATGATTGAATAAGATACCCTTATCAGGGATATATGACTTGATTTATCCATGGAAGGACGTAAGTACCTTTTTAAAGGTGGAATTAAGGATATAACTTCGATAACTTGAGATGAACCCTAGGGGAATGCATAAAAGTTGGCATTTCACCCTTAATAGGGACATTATGAGTTTGGGTAATACGGAATAAAAGATTAAGGAAACAACAACCTTTAAGGATTAGTGGAGAAATTTTTCAGAATTACATAGATAATGGTTCTAATATTAGTAAATGGTATTTTGATATGCCATGTATCTAGGGAATACAGGAGGGACGATTCAAGGATAACCTTAGAGGTTTTAAAAGGAGAAAGGTAATATTCAAAGTTCTCCAGAATAGAAATTTTGGTAATGGAAATATGACGTAATTATAATAATGCCAGGTGGGGCACGTGTTGAACCATAAGAAAGTATAGATCGACCCAATGAGGGTCGAGATTGGTGAAAACAAGAAGGACCCAAGATAAGAGACGTCCTAAGTATGATCGAGAGTCAGTCGTGGCAATGTTCAAATCTAAAGACTAAGGCAATGACTTATGGAAAAAAAATGGTGATTTTTTTTTTCTTCTCACCATGACTTAAGAAAAGCATTTTCACATAAGCAGTGATTGAAATGAGGTAGAAAATTTATTTGGAGGTGGTTAAAATAATGACATTGATTGTAAGGAAATTATACTATCAGGAAAGGTCAAAGAGGTGGCTGATACTTTAAGTGTAAGAGGAAAATTATAAGCACACGTGCCAGAGGAATACAGTGACGATGGTTAAAGCCATGAAGGTTGTATTATGGTTTGAAAGATTGACATTTCTTCTGATGATTGTACGATACTCAACCGTAATAGTAGTTTGGTAAAGATTTAATTCATATTAGCACTGTGAGCGGGCTATCTATTTTAAAAGGTCCTATCTTGAGATAAACCAGGACCATGTTACGAGAGGACTAAATGAACCTTTGAACTTCATGTCTACTAATAAAGACATATGGTTAATAATGGTATTAACCTGCTATCGTTGCTTTCATTGAAACTCTTCTGAAATTTTATCTACTTCATGTTATATGTGCGTCAAGTTCAGGAGTGTTCTTCATGAATCATGAGCGGTGATCATGTTACCTCCTTAGAAGAATTCGATACGACAGGTATGGACTCTGTATGGTTAGCTATTAAGATTCCAAGGAAAACAAATGACTACCGTAGGTCCGTGGTGGACTATAGTAATGCATCAACGATTCTTTGAATAATGAGCTGATTACAACCGCGAGAGTTGTATGGTAATGAATGTTGAGATTAAGTACCACTAATCGAGTCGTGGTGGTGTATAAGTTATCATTGATAGCCTAATTAAGTCAATTATCTACCTATTGAATACTTATTCCTTCTTATCAATAGAGAGTCGTATTACTATACGAGGAAGGTTGCGGTGCAAGCATAGAATTCTAATAACGATGATGTCTAGAATGAAATCCCAGATTCGATTTCGATGTCGAGGGAGTTTCAAAGGTGATTGTGTATAAGCTCGTACAAGAGCATGGGTCCATAGAATGATGGACGGGATAGCAAAAATATTTAGGCATGTGAAATCTGATGCTATAATACTTGATGTTGATATATATACGTATATGTTTTGTTCTCCTATGACAAACCTCTATAGTTCAGAGGTAGATTTCAAGCAAGATATTTTATGGCAGTATTATATATATATACGATTCTCTTCAATTCGTTCTTTTCTCTCCTTTTCATTTCATGTAAGCTGAGAAGAACAACCCTTCCAGAAGGGGAGGTATTGCCGAATGACTATCTATCTATGTGATAGAAGCCTAGTAGGATACCACATGTTGTTTAATTGCTTGTCAAGTACTAAAGGCTGGCCATCTTCTGTACTAACTATGCGATATAACAAGTGTTCATGATCATAGTGATCTCTCAATAAATTCTTTTACTTCTATACGATGGATCAAGCTTTCAAAGATAGAAGCAGCTAGGAAGGAGTAGTATCAGTGCGGTGGTATTCCGAATCTAACGCGTTCGTGATACTAAGGTTAACGCAATTATTAAAAGGTTATAGAATGCTAACGAGCAAAAGTGTAACCAGTATAGTATTATGTACGGAAGATAGTAATGACTACGAACTGGAAAAGAATGGGTATTGAGAAGCAAAAGCTATAATGCTAGAAGCTATGATGAGAGTCTGTGCAATAGATTTGAGAGAAATTGGCACGATCACTTAACACGGATTGAGTTTTCTTACGATAATAGATCATATGTCAGTATTGAGATATCGCCTTATGAGATCCTTGAGGGAAGACAATGTCGATCTCCCTTATGTTAGGATGAAGTTGTAGAGCGCAAGATGCTCGGACCCGCAGTAGTCCAAAGGACCAAGGATATAATAGATCTAATCAGAGGACGGCTGGTAATAGCCCAAGATGGATATAAGAAGTATATTGATTTGACACTAAATGAAAAAGAGTAGGAAGTAGGGGACCTAGTGCTGTTATAGGTATTCCCTTGGAAATGAGGGATGTGGTCCGGAAAGAAAGGAAAGCTAGGCCCACGAATTGTTGGACCCTTGGACATATTAAGTCATATTGGGAAGTTAACATATGAGCGCATAGGCATGCAACCAAACATAACCTATATGGAGCAACCGGGAAAGGTTATAGATTGAAAATGAACAAGTGCTTAGGAGAAGGGTTATCAAACTAGTCAGAGTTTGAAGGTAGAACCACAATGTGGGAAAATTGACTTGAGAGTTAGAAAGTGCAATGCTAAGAGAGCATCCCTATTCATTTTATATCCGATTCCGGGACGGAATCCTTGTAAGGAGGGGAGACTGTAATAACCCCAATTTTTGGAATTTTTGAAACACGGATGAATAGTAACTTTTGCTGATGATTCTGATTAAGGAAAATTATCAGACCACGCTATATAGGAGTACTGTTATGGAAATTCTAAGATCGTATTAGTATTCCATAAAGTAAATAAGTATATGTAAAGATCGTCAGAATCCAAATTCGAACACTTTGATTTTTTCCGAAAATCCACCAGATACCGAAAGAATTGAGTATAAGGTAACATGATTAAAAGGATTTAAATTCAAGGATTATAAGAGAGGATCATAAAAGGAATATAATGTATTGAGAAAGGTTAAGGGAACCCAAGTAATAAGATCTCGGGTATGATCCCTCAAACGATAATCGAGAACGAAAGTTAAGCGAACCGTATAACAGATCAGCGGTCATTAGCCAAGTAATTAGGAGTTAATCAAAGAGTTAGTGGATGATGATGTCATCACACCAACAAGAAGAGGACATGTATGGGAAGATGACATAGGAGGATGACATAGGCATGACCAAAAGGGAAGGAAGTGTTGGTTGATTATAAACCACAAAAATTTTACCATGGTTAAAAGGTAATTAATCAAAACAAAAGCAAAACAACCAAGCCAAGGCAAAACAAATCACAAAACACAAATTAGAAGTTGACTTTTGCTTTCCAAGAACAAAAGCTCTCGGCCAAAACCAGAGCAGCAACTTCAAACTACCATATCTCCTTCAATACTCACTCAAATAGTATGTTCTATAGCTCTTTGGAAAGGTATTGAGATAGCCTACAACTCTTGTTCACAAGTCTCGTCCAAATAAGCATGGTAAGACCCTCGTTTTGACATTTCTTTCAATCTGACTTTTAGAAACTTCAAAACCTAACTTTGTGTTCTTGATTTCTTTGGAAAGATCAAGCTTGTAGGAGGCTCCCTAACACTTCCTAGCTACTCTAATCACTCCAAGGAAGGTATAACACCTCCAAACCCTAACTTTACTTTGATTATAATGATGGTTTTGATGGTTATAGTAAATGAGAAGCATGATGCTTGTGTGTTTAGAGTTTGGATTGGATTTGTAGTGATTTGGATGTTGAAATCTTGTTTATAGTTAATGAAACTTAAGTATAACTAGTAGTTCATGTGTGGGGTTGTATAAATTGGAAAATCTTGAGTTTTGGGGACTGATGTAGTAAGGTTTGGATGAGGTTTGGTTGTATTGTTGGTTGTGAGTTGAATGGTGGTTGTTTGGAGTGGTTTAAAAATTGGAAATCGCGTAAACATAAACGTCATAATTCCCGATTTTCCTTAACTGTTCTGTTCTTAACTTTAGGACCAGTGAACTCACTGAAATATTCTAACCTTTGCCATGTTTAGATAGTTCATGTTACGAGCTTCGTTTTGACATGTGGTTCGCTTGAATCCGATATACGGTTTAGGAGAAACGACCGTTTTAAGTAACGTTGTTTCGCGAACGAACCTTTACCCCTCGCCTTACTTTGAAACCTTGGTTAAGGCCCTTAAATGACTAATTGGAGTATGAAACAATTATGTAAAGTGGATTAAGCAGTTGGTAGGGTACTCGCAAAATAATTGCCTTAAAATTCTTAATGGTTAATTTATTAAAAATGATGGAGCCGAGGGTACTCGAGCGACTTATGTGATTCGTTAAGCGTAGAAGTGACCATAAGCGAACGTTAAGGTTCAATTGGTTAAAGTCTAGTTTCTTAAGCGAACGGGGTTTAATTCCGACTTATGTTGTTGTTCATAGGTTATCGGACCCACTCTAAGCTTAAGTCTATCCGGGAACACTCAGGCAAGTTTTCTACCCGTTATACTGTTGTTGTGATGTATACATATGTATATGCATTATCTTGTGATAGATGCATGATGGTTAATTAGCAAATCTTGCGATATATTGGAGCATGTGATATGGTATATATGCATTTCTGTTGCGTAATCTTGATATATATCTGTTGATTCTAATGCTTATAAGTTGCATAATACCTATGCTAGAGATAAGCAGTAATTGCGTATACCCTTAGTATAGGGGACCCAAAGGTGAACATTTTCTAAAATCGGGAGTAGATGTTCCCGAGTATATTATATATATATATATTGATATAGTTTTCAAAACTATTATTCGAATAAGGTTTATTCGATAACTTTATTTTAAATAATGAATATTATTTGAATATTCATTCGAGGACTTATGACTCTGTTCATTCTATTTAATGAATATTATTTGAATATTCATTCAAGGAATTATGACTCAGTTTATATTATTTAATGAATATTATTTGAATATTTATTTGAGGACTTATGACTCCGATTATTTACTAAATAATATTCTTTATTTTATTAAAGAATAATGTTTCGATAATCAAACTTATTTTCGATTATTCAAATAAAGATAGTACTTTCGTATAAGTATATCTTTGGTTATTTAATATTCATTTCAAGTATGAGTTGTAAAACTTCTACTTCAATTATTTTTATAAAGATTATCCTTTATGGGAATATTATTTAAACAATAATATTCAGATATTTTCTAATATATCGGGACTGATTTATTTCATTAAATCAGCATTACTCCAAACATTCTTAAAAATGTTTTCGAGTCTTCAAAATGATTTTAAAAGTTAGAGTGGATCCCAAAACTCGTTTTCAGATTTAAGATCTTCCTTTTGAAGGAGACTTGAATATTCGCTCAAAAATCTAAGGGATCCGGCTCTGTGGTGTATTTTATATTCGCAATGAGGTTGCTGTTTTGGGAATACAATTTGATTACTTGCCCAATGTTCGGGAAGTAAGTCCATTTAATTGAGTCGGCATAAGCGACAGGCTGGGGTACGGTCTATTAAAGTGTAAGTGGCTGCATGGCAGTCCATTAACGCGTAAGAGGCCGGGTGGCGGTCCAGCACAAGGTCCTAATGTGGCCAGGGTGATGACCGGTGGGGGATTCATCCATCTACTAGTAGAAAAGGTTACTTATTGGTATCTTTGCCTGATCAGCAAAATATCGGGTTTATGCCACAATTCTTTTTCCTTCCAAAAATTTATTGGATGTTACAAATTCTGTTCATACTTTACATGACAGAGGTTTTCCGGAAATGTATAAAAAAGATGTATATGTGGATATATATATATATATATATATATCGGGTCTTAATGAAGTATATCATAACTTCATTTCCCTCAATAATACTTCAAAGATTAATCTATTCAAATCTTGTCTTGTAGTCTTATCTATGGGATGAACTGTTGAAAGCTCATTATAACTTGAACGGTGATAGTTCAAGTAGTATTTGGAAAAGATATAAGTATATTGGAGTATCTTGTAACTTCATCTTTTAAACTTATATCTAGTAAATGATTATCTTATGCATGTCAAAGATTTTCAGAAAAACGTTAGGACAAGGTTAGATATATGAGATCACCTTGCAACGATAGTTTTATACAGTTATAAACTAGAACTCTGTGTATATTATGCATGGAAGAGGACTTCCAAGATTTTGAAAAGTATATATGTATATATACTGAATATTTTACGACTTCATCGCATTAAGATATCAAACTTGGTTCATTTCTTTTGACCAAGACTTTCATGAGTACTATGAGAAGGCTCATATATTGTTAATCATTATACATAATATTTTGGTGGGCTTGCTGCTCACCCTTGCTTTCTTCTTTCATCAAACAACAACAGATAGAAAAGATGAACAGGACCAAGCTCCCGATTCGCAAGCGGTTAGAAAACGTTCCGCAGTCTTCTGGAAGCATTGATGCCGTCGTAGCTGAGGTAGGAGCTACCAATAGGCTAGGTTTTCAACTATTGATGAACCAGACTTATGTATAATATGAATTGTAATAATGGCAAGGAATATGTAAATTTATTCAGAACCCTTTTAAGGTGTAACGGTTTATAATTGTGGAATATAAGGACTTGTGTTTTTTAGTATTCATCTCTGAGACTATAACTTATGGTGTGTGTGTTTATTGTGGGGTCACAGTACAGAGTAGTTAATTGTTTATTAAGATTGGGTGTTATTAAGGGAAATGGAACTCGTGACAACCCGGATCCCCGACCCCGGATTTAGGGGTGTTATAGAAGTGGTATCAGAGCTAAGCGTTATAAACCTCAGAGATGATGTGACGTTAAGATAATAAGTTCATTAAGATAATAAGAACTCTTGCCAAGTTCATAGTAGGGCTACCTAACATAGTACTGACAGTTAAAACCCTTATGGAAACCCTTATAAATATCGTGATAGAAGCGTAGTTCGTTATCGTATATGGTAGCGGGACTCCGAACCCTGAGGTTGAGGAGCAACAACGCGATGATGTTTTATTACTTATTGGAGATCAGATTATGGATCCGATAGAGCGTCCTAACGCGGGATCGGATGATGTTCATATTGAGGATGTAGCGGTTGAGGATGTTGTCCTAGAAGGGATAGTTGCTGTGGAGGACCCCATGGAGGATCCTGGCAAGAATGAATAAAGGACCACTGATGAATTGATGACCATGGTTAGGTCGACTACCAGAGGTAGGATTGGTCGGTCACTACCGGAGGTTCGTTCAAGTTTGTAAAGATAGTAGCCCCCTTTAACACGGCTTACTCGTAAGACTGAGAAGTTCGAATGAACAGAGAAATGCGAGAACAACTTTCAAGAACTGAAGCAAAGGTTGGTGACGGTTCCTATGTTGGCGTTGCCGGATGGAAAATGAGATTTTGTGATTTGTAGTGACGCTTCGCATAAGGAATTAGGGTGCTTCTTATACAGCACAACAAGGTAATCGCGTACGCGTCAAGACAATTAAGGGAACATAAAATTTGATATCCCCACCCATGAACTTGGGCTTGTGGCAATAGTTTTGCCCTAAATATTGGAGGCACTACTTGTATGGAGAGAAGTGCGAGATTTACACAAGCCATAAGTGCTCTAGTGCATTTTCACGCAGAAAGAGCTCAACATACGCCAGAGGAGGCGGTTAGAGCTAATCAAGAATTATGATTGGGAGATTCTTTATCATTCGGGGAAAGCCCATGTGGTGGCTGATGCCCTTAGTAAAAAGGAGAGACTCAAGATAATAATGTCTTTGGGTGAGTTTTTAAGAGATTTTGAGAAAATGGAAATAGAAGTGAAGGTAACCGGAGCCGGTACCGAAAAGCTGTTTGAGATTGCAATACATACCGAATTATTGGAAAAGAACATATTGTGCCAGAAAAAGTGATGAATGAAGGCAGAGAGCCAACAAATAGTTATGAGATTAATACCGAGAAATATGATAAGGGAATAATGAGGTATTCCTATAGAATTTGGGTTCCAAATGTTCACGAGCTTAAAGATGAGATCTTAGATGAAAGTCATAGTTCAAGGAATAAGATTTAGGGCAAACCCTGAATGTGATAGTCAGGGAGGACGCCATCAAGATAGAAGGAACCCATAACATAATGAAGTGGAAAATGAGGATTTTAACGTATAAGATAACCCCAAGTATGGGAGAAGGATGAAACATTTCATACTAAGGAAACAGAAAGTCAAGTAAGGAAAGGAGACCCAAGACGGTACTCCTATACGGCAATTCATGGACCTGTCTAAAAAGAACTTAGACTATTATCCCCAACCACCACCTTGAGGAAACAATGCGGTAGGAAATTCTTTCATGACCTTTAAATCGCTAAGCTCTCAGAGTTCCAAGGAACAGGTTGACCCAGTCGAGGCAAGAGCCTGGCTAAAGGAAATATAGGAATCATTTGAAATTCTAAATGATTGACGAATCACAAAAGACTGTTTTGTCACTTACCCTCCTAAGAGAGAGGCCACCCGCTGGTGAAAGTCCAAGGAAGGCACGGAGCAAGAGATTAAAATAAACTGATTTAAGTTCAGTCAATTGTTTTCAGGAAAGTACTTCCCAAGGTTATGGAGATAGTGTAAAAGCTTTAGAGCCAGAACAAAGGCAGACGAGTATGATGAATTATAAATCTAAGTTGTAAAAGTTATCAAGATTCGTTCTGAGGACACGAATCCAGAATGACGGGATGTTTGAAATCAATGCTTATGTTGTGTTGGTTCATGAAATAATGATAAGAGAAAGGAAAATAAAAAGAAACTGAAGTAAAAAGGAATATAAAGGCAATAGAGTTTGAGGTATGATAAGGGAGTTGGGTATGAGGAAACCCTAAAGACTCATAGCAATAGAAATAGAAAAGTATGCATTCGTCAGGATGAGGGTGATTCACCATGAGTTAAAATTGATGGTTGAGGGCATAAGAGATACATATATTTTATCCCTTGTAAGTTGGGAGGATTCGAGGAAACCTCGAGATAATTCGAAGGATAAATAATGAGACGCGGATAGACTGATGAGACAAGGAAGTAAGAAATTAGGAAAATTGGATGAAGGAAGTGACCTTCAAGAATGTGAAGTGTAAGATCGGTGGCTCGATACCCAGAAAGGGAGACGCCAGGTATGAAAGATATCCCAACATTGAGGTGACTGTTGAGATAAAAACAAAAGTAAATAAGGAATTATTAAGAAGAGGTTCACGTTGAACATGACCAATATCTTCCAGAACATCCTTGTTATCGTTACCAAATTAGGCAAGAAAAGCGGATAACCGTTGTTATCTTTTGGAGGCCATATTGATTGACCTCATTTTGAATACAGATGTTATTGTGAAATTAGGCATATACTATCGAGGTGGGAATGATTGAATAAGACACCCTTATCAGGGATATATGACTTGATTTATCCATGGAAGGATGCATGTACCTTTTTAAAGGTGGAATTAAGGATAGAACATCGGTAACTTAAAACAAATCATAGAGGAATGCATAAAGGTTGGCATTTCACCCTTAATAGGGATAGTATGAGTTTTAACAGTATGAATTGGAAAGGATTAAGGTAATAACAACCTTTAAGAATCAGTGGAGAAATTTTTTCAGAAGTATATAGACAATGATTCTGGTATTAATAAATGGTATCTTGATATGCCCTGTATCTAGGGAATACATGAGGAACGATTCAAGGATAACCTTAGAGGTTTTACAAGGAGAAAGGTAATATTCAAAATTCTCAAGAATAGAAAGGTTGATAAAGGAAATATGACGTAATTATAATGATGCCAAGTGGGGCACGTGTTAAACCACGAGAAAGTATGGATCGAACCAGTAATGGTCAAAATTGTTCAGGGCAATTAGGACTTAAGATAAAAAGATGTTCTAAGTATGATTGAGAGTCAGTCGTGACAGTGATTACCCTCTAAAGACTGAGGCAATAACTTATAGAAAAATGGTGATATTTTTTTACTCATCAGGTTTTAAGAAAAACATCTTCACATAAGCTGTGATTGAAATGAGGTAGAAAATTTATTTGGAGGTGGTTAAAATGACATTGAATGTAAGGAAATTTTACTATCAGGAAAGGCCAAAGAGGTGGCCGACACTTTAAAGGTAAGAGGATAATTATAGGCGCTTGTGCCAGAGGAATACAGTGATAATGGTTGAAGCCGTAAAGGTTGTATTATGGTTTGAAAGATTGACATTCCTTCTGATGACTGTGCAATACCCAACCGTAATAGTAGTTTGGTAAAGGTTTAATTTGTGTAATCGCCATGAGCGGGCTATCTATCTTAGAAGGTACTATCTTGAGAATGAGCCTGGACCATGTTCCAAAAGGACTAAACGAACCTTTGAGATAAGTCTTCTATCGAATGCATATGATTAAGAATGGTATTAACCTGCTATCGTTGCTTTGATTGAAACTCTTCTGCAATTTTATCTGCTTCATGTCATGTATGTATGTCAGGATCAGGGGTGTTCTTCATGAATCAGGAATGGTGATTATGTTACCTCCTTAGAAGGATTTAATACGACATGTATGGAATCCGTATGGTTAGATATTAAGATTTCATGGAATGTGAATAATGACAATAGGTCAGTAGTGGACCATAGTAATGCAGCAATGATTCTACGAGTAATGAGCTGATTACAACCGTGAGAGTTGTATTGGAATGGATGTTGAGATTGAGTACCACTAATCGAGTCGTGGTAGTGTATAAGTTATCATTGATAGACTAATTAAGTAGAGTATCTACCTATTGAATATTTATTCCCTCTTATGAAAAGAGAGTCGTATTACTATATGAGGAAGGTTGCAGTGCAAGCATAGAATTCTAGTAACGATGATGTCTAGAATGAGATCCCAGATTCGATTTTCGATATCGAGGGAGTTTCAAAGGTGATTGTGTATAAGCTCGAGGAAGAGCAAGGGTCCATAGAATGATGGAGGGAATAGCAAAAATATTTAAGCATGTGAAATGCGATGCGATAATACTTGATATATATACACATATGTTTTGTTCTCCTATGACAAACCTCTATAGTTCAGAGGTAGGTTCCAAGCCAGATATTTTGTGGCAGTATATTTTTTTTCATATATACAATTCTCTTCAATTCGTTCTTTTCTCTTCTTCTCATTTCATATAAACTGAGAAGAACAACCCTTCCAGAAGGGGAGGTATTGCCGAATGACTATCTATCTGTGTGATAGAAGCCGAGTAGGATACCAGCTATTGTTTAATTGCTTGTCAAGTACTAAAGGCTGGCCACCTTCTGTACTAACTATGCGATATAACAAGTGTTCATGATCATAGTGATCTCTCAACAAATTCCTTTACTTATATATGATTGATCAAACTTTGGGAAATAGAAACAGCTGAAAAAGGAGTAATAAAGTTGTGGTAGTATTCGGAATGGAAACACATTCGTGATACTAAGGTTGACGTGGTTATTAAAAGGTTATAGAACGCTAACGAGCAAAAGTATAACCAGTATAATATTAGGAACGGAAGGTAGTTGCGATTACGAACTGGAAAAGAATGGGTATTGAGAAGCAAAATCTCTAATGCTAAAAGCTATAATGAGAGTCTGTGCAATAGACTTGAAA
Organism: Apium graveolens; assembly: GCF_009905375.1. Lineage (NCBI taxonomy): Eukaryota > Viridiplantae > Streptophyta > Magnoliopsida > Apiales > Apiaceae > Apium > Apium graveolens. Next base: position 85,501,422 of record NC_133656.1, read on the forward strand.
GAAATTGGAATGATCATTTAACACGGATTGAGTTTTCTTACGACAGTAGATCATATGTCATTATCGAGATGTCGCCTTATGAGATCCTTGAGGGAAGACAATGTCGATCTCCCTTATGTTAGGATGAAGTTGTAGAGCGCAAGATGCTCGGACCCGCAGTAGTCCAAAGGACCAAGGATATAATAGATCTAATCAGAGGACGGCTGGTAGTAGCCCAAGATGGACATAAGAAGTATGTTGATTTGACATGAAAGGACAAAGAATAGGAAGTAGGGGACCTAGTGTTTTTAAAGGTATTCCCTTGGAAACCCTTGAAAAGGATTGATGAGATTCGGAAAGAAAGGAAAGCTAAGTCCACAATTTGTCGGACCCTTGGATATACTAAAACATATTGGGAAGTTAGCATACGAGCTAGCCCTACCCCCGAACCTGTAGTAAGTTCATATCGTGTTCCACGTATCAATGTTAAGGAAGTGTAATTCGGATGCCAGATAAATAGGGGCATATTAGCGCATAGACATGCAACCCGACGTAACCTATATGGAGCAACCAGGAAGGGTTATGTAGTGAAAAGGAACAAGTGCTTAGGAGAAGGGTTATCAAACTAGGCAGAGTTTGGTGGTAGGACCATAATGTGGGAAAATTTACTCGAGAGTTAGAAAGTGCAATGCTGAGAGAGTATCCCTATTCATTTTCTATCTGATTCCGGGACAGAATCCTTTTAAGGAGGGGAGACTGTAATAACCCCAGTTTTTGGAAATTTTTGAAACCCTTATGAATAGTGATTTTGCAGATTATGCTGAATGAGAAAACTTTTCATGCCAAACTATGCAGGGGTTCTGTTATTGATATTATGAGATTTTATTAGTACTCTATATGGTATATAAGTGTATGTAAAGATCGTCAGAATTCAATTCCGAACACTTTTATTTTTCCCGGAAATCCACTAGATACGGAAAGAATTGAGTATAAGGTAACATGATAAAAAGGATTTAAATTAAAGGATTATAAGAGAGGATCATAAAAAGATTATAATGTATTGAGAAAGGTTAAGGAAACCCAAGTAATAAGATCCCGGGTATGATCCCTCAAACGAGAACGAAAGTTAAGCGAACCGTATAACAGATCAGCGATCATTAGGCAAACAATTAGGAAGTTAATCAAGGAGGTTAGGGATAATGAGGTCATCCAACCAATAAGGAGAGGGCAAGTAAGGGATGATGACATCACAAGGTCACATAAGCATGACATAAGAGGAAGGAGGTGTGGTTGATTTAAAACCACACAAAGTTCATGGTTAAAAACGTAATTAACCAAAATCAAGCTAAAAACAACCAACCAACAATCATTTCACCCAAAACATAAAGATCATTCCATTTTCTTCATCTTGCTCTCGGCGTTTCTTCTTTTCCAAAGGAAGAAAAAATCAAAATCCTAGTTCCAAGCATTGTTAAATCACAAGGTAATTTTCTAAGACTCCTTATGCATAGTTATGGATATCCTATAAGTTTGAGCTCCTAAATCATTCACAATCTCTTCCTAAAAATCATGGAAGAAGATGGTGAATAGTGTTTTTCAAGAACTAAAAGTTTTGTTCTTGAAGTTTTGTTTAGTTTAAGCTTGGATAAGGACTTTAAGGGTGATTCCAAGCCATTCTCTTGATTCTCCACTCTCCAAGGAAGGTATAACCCCTCCAAACCCTAACTTTATTTGAGTAATTAGGTTTAGTTTTGTTGATTTTAATTCATGGGAGGCTTGCTTATTGTGAATGTAGAGATTAGTTAGTTTTGTGAAGTTGGAGTGGTAATTCTTGGATTGTTGAGTAATGAACTTAAGTGTAGTTAAATTCAAGTTTAAGAATAATTATAAATTGTTAATGATGAGTTGTTGGGGCTGTTATGATGTAGTATGGATGGAGTTTTGATTGGGTTGTGATTGTGGCTTGATTGTGGGTTGAATTAGAGTGTTTTAAATTTGGGTAATCGCGTAAACATAGCCGTCGTAATGTCCGATTTACTTTAGGCTGTTTTTCTTCTCAACATTAGGACCCGTGAACTCACTGCTAGGTTTTGACCATTTCCATTATTAGATAGTTCATGTTACGAGCTTCGTTTTAATATGTAGTTCGTTTGATTCTGATGTACGGTTTAGGAGAAACGACCGTTTTAAGTAACGACGTTTCGCGAACGAATCATTACCCCTCGCCTTACTTTGAAACATAGGTTAAAGACCAAAAAGGGATAAATGGAGTATGAAACATTTATGTAAAGTGTGTTAGGCAGTTGGTAAGACACTCGTGAAAGAATCTCCTTAAAACTCGTAATGGTTAATTTATTAAAAATGGTGGAGCCGAGGGTACTCGAGCGACTTAAGAGAATCATTAAGCGCAAAGCGAGCGTTATAGTCTAAATTGGTTAAAGTATAGATTTATAAGTGACTTTGGTTTAAATTCCAACTTATATGTTGTTTATAGGTTACCAGTCTCGTCCCAAGCCATTTATAACCCCTGTCGCTCAGGCAAGTTTTCTACCCGTTATACTGTTGTTGTGATGTAAATATATGTATATGCATTATCTTATGATAAGTGCATGATTGTTATTAGCAAATTTTGCGATATATTGGAGCATGCTGATATGGTATATATGCAAGTCTGTTTCGTAATCTGGTTATCCATCTGTTGATTTCAATGCTTATAGTTGCATAATACCTATGCTAGAAATAAGCAGTAGTTGCGTATACCCTTACTATAGGGGACCCAAAGGTGAACATATTTCTAAACCGGGAGTCGATGTTCCCGAGTATATTATATATATATATAATTATATATATATGGATATAGTTTTCAAAACTATTGATCGAATAAGGTTTATTCGATAACTTTATTTTATTTAATGAATATTATTTGAATATTCATTCGAGGACTTATGACTCTATTTATTCTATTTAATGATTATTAATTGAATATTCATTTGAGGATGTATGACTCCATTTATTTGATTTAATGAATATTATTTATAATATTCATTCGAGGTATTATGACTCCGCTTATTATTTAATAATATTCTTTATTTTATTAAAGAATAATGTTTCGATAATCAAACTTATTTTCGATTATTCAAATAAAGATAGTACTTTCGTATAAGTATATCTTTGGTTATTTAATATTCATTTCAAGTATGAGTTTTAAAACTTCTACTTCGATTATTTTTATAAGGATTATCTTTATGAGAATATTATTTAAATAATAATATTCAGATATTTCTAATATATCGGGACTGATTTATTTTAATAAATCAGCAGTACTCCAAACATTCTTAAAAATGTTTTCGAGTCTTCAAAATGATTTCTAAAAGTTAGGGCGGATCCCAAAACTCATTCTTTTATATTTAAGATTCTCCTTTCGAAGGGGATTTAAATACTCGCTCAAAACCTGGGGGATCCGGCTCTGTGGTGTATTTTACATTCGCAACGTGGTTGCTATTTTGAGAAAAAAATTTGATTACTTGCCCAACATTTGGGAAGCAAGTCCATCTAATTGAGTCGGCATAAGCGACAGGCCGGGGTACGGTCTATCAAAATGTAAGTGGCTGGGTGGCAGTCCATCAACGCGTAAGAGGCCGGGTGGCGGTCCAGCACAAGGTCCTAATACGACCAGGGTGATGACCAGTGGGGGATTCATCCATCTACTAGTAGAAAAGGTTACTTATTGGTATCTTTGCCTGATCAGCAAGATATCGGGTTTATGCCACAATTCTTTTTCCTTCCAAAAATTTATTGGATGTTACAAATTATGTTCATACTTTACATGACAGAGGTTTTCCGGAAATATATAAAGAAGATGTATATGTGGATATATATATATATATCGGGTCTTAATGAAGTATATCATAACTTCATTTCCCTCAATAATACTTCAAAGATTAATCTATTCAAATCTTGTCTTGTAGTCTCATCTATGGGATGAACTGTTGAAAGCTCATTATAACTTGAACGGTGGTAGTTCAAGTAGTATTTGGAAAAGATATAAGTATATTGGAGTATCTTGTAACTTCATCTTTTAAACTTATATCTAGTAAATGATTATCTTATGCATGTCAAAGATTTTCATAAAAACGTTGAGACAAGGTTAGATATATGAGATCACCTTGCAACGATAGTTTTATACAGTTAAAAACTGGAACTCTGTGTATATTATGCATGGAAGAGGACTTCCAAGATTTTGAAAAGTATATATGTGTATATACTGAATATTTTGCGACTTCATCGCATTAAGATATCAAACTTGGTTCATTTCTTTTGACCAAGACTTTCATGAGTACTATGAGAAGGCTCATATATTGTTAATCATTATACATATTATTTTGGTGGGATTGCTGCTCACCCTTGCTTTCTTCTTTCATCACACAACAACAGATAGAAAAGATGAACAGGACCAACCTCCCGATTCGCAAGCGGTTAGAAAACGTTCCGCAGTCTTCTGGAAGCATTGATGCCGCCGTAGCTGAGGTAGGAGCTACCAATAGGCTAGGTTTTAAATTATTGATGAACCAGACTTATGTATAATATGAATTGTAATAATGGCAAGGAATATGTAAATTTATTCAGATACCTTTTAAGGTGTAACGGTTTATAATTGTGGAATATAAGGACTTGTTTTTTTTTTGAGTATTCATCTCTGAGACTATAACTTGTGGTGTGTGTGTTTATTGTGGGGTCACAGTACAGAGTAGTTGATTGTTTATTAAGATTGGGTGTTATTAAGGGAAATGGAACTCGTGACAACCCGGATCCCCGACCCCGGATTTGGGGGTGTTACAACAGAGTTCTCTCGATATATAATATATATCTCTGGTGGAATCATTCAAATCCACCAGAAAGTTTTTAAAGACTTTTGTTTTTAATTACTTGTGTTTTGATTCACTTAAGTTTTTATTCTGCATTGTGCTAATCAATACACTTATATTTATATTTGAGTTAGAACATTTTACTTCAAGAAAAAGTTTCAAGAATTCCATTCAACCCCCCTTCTGTAATTCTTGTCATATTGTTAAGGGACTAGCAAGAATACTTAAGCCTCGAGTTTAAAGGTTTCTTGAAGGAGTGTGGTATCGTATCACAACTTAGTCCTCCTGGAACACCTCAATGGAATGGAGTTTCTGAGAGGAGAAATCGTACCTTGTTGGATATGGTGCGATCGATGATGAGTCTAGCAGATCTTCCAATAAGTTTCTGGGGTTATGCTCTAGAAACGGCTGCATATACATTAAACTGAGTTCCAACTAAATCGGTTCAAAAGACTCCATATGAGATATGGACTGAGAAACGTCACGACATGACTTTTATGAAAGTATGGGGATGCGAAGCGTTTGTGAAACGCTTGGTGTCTGACAAGCTGGGACCAAAATTGGATAAAAGTTATTTTATGGGATATCCTGAAGAAACTAAAGGGTATAGTTTCTATAATCCTACCGAGAACAAAGTGTTTTTTGCTCGAACTGCTGTATTTCTTGAAATAGAGTTATTTTCAAAGAAAATTAGTGGGAGGACTATAGATCTTGATGAAGATCGAGTTGTACAAAATAATATTGAACCAGAGTTGGAAAATGGGTAGGAAATACATCAAGATGTTCCTGCTCCAGAAACACAGGTTGTTCGCAGATCTAGTAGGGCTCGTCATGAGTTAGAGAGATATTATGGATTTCTCTTGACTTAAGATGATGATGTAATGCTCATAGATAATGATGAGCCTCTTACCTACCAAGATGCTATGAACAGTCCAGACTCCGAGAGATGGCTAGAGGCCATGAAATCCGAAATGGAATCCATGTATCAAAATAATATATGGACTTTAGTTGATCCACCTTAAGGGGTAAAACCTATAGGGTGCAAGTGAGTTTTCAAGAAGAAAACTGACATGGATGGTAAAGTACAGACCTATAAAGCGCGACTGGTGGCAAAAGGTTTCAAACAAGTTCATGGTATAGACTATGATAAGACCTTTTCACCAGTTGCTATGGTCAAGTCCATCAGGATTTTGCTAGCAATAGCTGCTTACTACGACTATGAGATTTGGCAAATGGATGTCAAAACCGCTTTCTTAAATGGGAGCCTTGAAGATGATGTATACATGATACAACCTGAGGGTTTTATCTATCCATGTTTGCTAAGATGGTCTGTAAGTTGCTTCGATCTATTTATGGATTGAAGCAAGCCTCAAGGAGATGGAATCGTCGTTTTGATGAAACAGTCAAAGAATTTGGCTTTATTCAAAATGAAGATGAACCATGTGTTTACAAGAAGGTTAGTGGGAGCCACGTGGCATTCCTAGTACTATATATAGATGAAATATTACTAATAGGGAATGACATACCTTCTCTACAAGCTGTTAAGACTTGATTGAGAAATAGTTTCTCTATGAAGGACTTAGGTGAAGCTACATATATATTAGGGATCAATATCTATAGAGATAGATCAAGGAAATTAATCGGCCTAAGTAAGAGTACATATATTGACAAAATATTGCATCATTTCGGGATGTAAGAGGCAAAAAGAGGCTATGTCCCAATGTCTCATGGGATATTAATCTCAGAAGATAACTGCTCTAAATCATTAGATGATAAGGGCCGTATGAGCAAAGTTCCATATGCTTCGGCAATTGGATCTATAATGTATGCGATGATATGTACTCGACCTGATATTTCGTATACCTTGAGCATGACGAGCAGATACCAGTCTAATCCTGGCGAGGGTCACTTGACAACAGTCAAGAATATTCTTAAGTACTTGAAAAGGACTAAAGATTCATTCTTGGTGTATGGAGGAGATATACATATATGTAAAGTGCATACTGATGATAATGTTGCAGACCCACTGACTAAGGCTTTGTCGCAGTAAAAGCACGAAGGTCATACTAGTTCCATGGGTATTAGATATCTGGGTGATTGGCTCTAGTGCAAGTGGGAGATTGTTAGTGTTTGTGCCCTAGAGACAACATTATTATGTTTATATTATGAAACATTTGGATTATTAATTCTGATTATATGGATTACTTTTTTAGTAATTTATAATATCTTTATTTTCTGCGATAAGATGTTAGATTAATAAATGTCCTTGGAATATGATATGTAATTTTATATCTCTAAGTACGTGACTTAGAAACGAGATTATGAGAATAGTATCGATATTCCTAAAGATTCCTAGTCGAGTATTATTATTAAGGGACAATAATAATGCATTAAGACTAGTGTGAATGTTGACTGATGATCACATCTCATTGATCATAGGTATAGAGATACTAAAGTCAAAACACAGGCACATGTATTATATACATGGTGCTGGAAGACCCAATGTGAGATTCTACATGTCTGTTGTGTCATAAGTAATTCTCACAGTGATAATGATGTATTGGTCCTTAGACATGAAATCATTATATTTCTATATGAGAATTAATATACTTTCGCTGCATTAAAGATTACCTTTGACCGGGTGATGATAAAAGTGTATATTGGGTATATTATGAATCATATGAGAAATATGAATGATCAAGAAAGGATTTAACCCTCCTATTTTAGGAGTGATATTATTGGTCTCTTGTTCGAGTTAGACTATGAAATGCATGGCCATGCTCAAATGTTGATTTGATGTTATAGTTTACTCATCGATCAAGGAAACCTGGATTAAATTATGAAGAGGATGACACATAACATGCCTCGAGTTTAATCTATAATATATGGTTAAAAGGATTATAGTACATTGTACATTATACGCAAAAGGTTTAATCGATCACCAATTTAATTATTATTACTTGGGTAACAATGATGTATTACTAGATGCCGCTCATTGTTTATGATTTTAAATTAGATTTAAAATTGTTGCCAACGTAATAATAACCTAAAGGGTCGCACAAAGAATGATTGGAGGATTATTTAATTTAAATTCGGATTTAAATTAAATATAAGTAATTCGAATTATTTGTTATTAATTAAGTGTGACTTAATTAATTAAATGAATAGGAAATTCGAATTTAATATTAAATCCGAAATTAAGTTATTGGATGATTAAGTGAGACTTAATAATACAATAATTAAAATTTTGAATTTAATAATAATAATAACTCTAAAATTAAGTTTAGGGTTAGAGGCTCAATAGCTCTTGCCTATATAATATCTTTTTCTAATAGAATTAGGGTTACACGTTTTATTTGATAAAACATAAACCCTAGCAGCTTGAAGAGATATAGACAGAGCAAGAAGGCGGCCTCAAGAACGTGCTAGTACACACCCATCCTCCGGGCGATAATTCGTGTGGATACCTTCAAGGCGTAGATCGTTCCAGCGACGGGCTACGTGGTGATCATTCAAGACCTCCATCTTTCCATTAACGTAAAGCTTCTTAAGGTAAACATACTGAACTACGAATTAAATATTATTTTTCGCATGGATCCTGCGGAGGGTTTCAATTTTTTAAGAATTAAATTTACGTTTTCGTTGCATTTATATGCTAAAAAACCCTTCACGGACTACCCGTTGAAGCAATTTGTCACACCCCCAACTTAACAATACATAATATATAAATATTACAATATTTAAAAGAAAGTAAATACAACTGAATCCAAGATCTTACAGTTTAGGGTTTGGAACAGCCCAACACTACTAACTATTACAACTGGTTTTAATATCGAGTCCTCACACAAAACTATCTCTTATTCTACCTGAGCTCGGACATACGCATCGGCATCACAAGTCTTACGTGCTATCTGCTTGAATCTAACCATAGCTGCTAGCTGTAATATCAGGGTTTAAGCAAGTAGTAAGCCAAATGCTCAACAATTGCTAAACAATATGATATAAAACATAAATCGAGATATATATTAAAGAATGACAATGTGAAGATATAACTAATAATAACAGGAGATGAACTTTTGGGTGATGGCATCATTTGCTTGTATCAAAAACTTTTTCAAAATCATATCTTAATCAAAAACCATTTTATGACGCTATGGATTACAGCCGGTGATCAGCCGCGAAGTAATCCCAAACCTCGCTGGGTTCTAAAACATTAATGGGATCCCTAGGCAACTTTTAAGCCTACAATATCAGTGTGGAAAGGACTTGCATCTCAGTCTAGATCCACTATTTAAAGAAAACATTTATCCCCCTTTGGGACTGAAAATCCAAATTTTAATCATTTCAAAAACTAATGCCGATTGATAATAAAATTTCTTAAACAGTAAACATCTTTATCAAGGGATTGTAGATTGACTTGAAACACTAGAATTATGTTCACTAAATCTTAGGGCCATGATCCACTAGACTTTACTCTATCAGGGTAATTAAAAGGTTTCCATTTACAAGAATTTTGACACGGAGATTTAGTAGGGTTATTGGATAATATGAAAGAGTAATGCCAAACTAGGGTTAAAGCAATGGTTTTAGACAAGGTATAGGTATTAGAACATCAAGAAGATAAGCATTAGTGGTTACAAGTATGATAGAGGTGTTAAGATATAAATAAAGTGTTCTTTAGCTCAAGGTATATCAGGATGTCAAGCTTTAGGGTAAGGATAGGGTTATCAAACAATCGTGAAAGACTTTAAAGAATATCTGGCTTTTAGGATTCAAGATAAAGTTTCTATCGGGGTTCTTAAAAGAGTTAAATCAAGCATCAGGGTGTAAAATCAAGATTTCTTAGTAATCAATAGCATGTTAATCAAAAGGATCAATCAGGTATTATAATAATTCTCTATTTTATCAAGGCATCCTGATTACTTTGGTATACTAGCATGGTATGATTTTTGATCTACTTGCAATAAGTACTAAAGGGTTCATGGCATTTCTATATAATACAAAGATAGATATGAGAATCACTTGGTCTGGGTATAACAAGGTAAATCAAGATATTCGCATCATATATATAAGAACTAGTTATCACACATTCGTTGTGTAAACTAAAAAGTAGGTTGAATCACTTGCCTTGAGAAGGCAGGACTGGACTGGACTAGAAAGTAGGAGCAACTGGAAGCTTTACTCGACCTTTATAGAAAGTTTACCCTCGTCTCGAGATCCTACACAATTAATAATAACCTCATTATATTATATTCTCACCAACGCAACCTACTTACAACCCGAAATTAAACATAAATGGCACTTAGGCCTATATGCACTCAATTTATAATCACCTTATAAACATAATAGTACACATAGTCACGTATACTCACATACCATATTTTAAATACCAAACAATATCACACACACACCATATTGCAACACTAGGCTTGGATGATCTCGTTCCACAACTTAAGTCACTTGATCGCTAAACTAGATAAAGTCTCCAAATTTTGGCCTCCTTACTCGATGTGCCTTTACTAAACTATCCAAAACCTATTGACCCTCACTTGGGGCTTTCACTCTACCGGCTTTATGCTATCTTGCAACTTAAGTGGTCACCCTAGGCCTCACTCATAAATGCTCTAAAACTATGTGGTAAGTGAAGGTGCTTACTAAGGTAAATTTCAGAATGACATCTATGGTTTCTTGAGTGCATTAGATACTCTTACACTACAAGTTTACCTCCAAAACTTCTACACTAGACTCTTCTGATCATAAGGCAACTCCCAAACCTAATTTGGCTCAAGGGCCTAGCTTGGGCCTCCCTAGGCCTAAGCTTAAAGTCCATGGTTCCCATGTTTTTCTGGGCAGAATAGGTGCTGACTTGAACTAACTTGTGACACATTATTTTAACTCAAATCATATGAAATATGGCTGGAAAAACTCCTCCGACACTCCCTCTAACTAAGGCCCAACAGTGCCTAATGAGGGCCTACCTATGACATGGTCAAAACTTCCTATTTCTAAGTTGCAATAAAACTATCCCCTGCTGGACAGATTTTGTGATTCCACTCGTTCACCTAACCAAACCTCTTACAAACCTCCAACAAACACCTAAAACCTATTATATACTCCTAGTGCTAGCTTCTGGTGGCTTGGGCCTCAAAGTTCACAACAAATGCTCATTCAAAACTTCCCCATAAACTAGTGCATCAAATCTGGAAAAATGCAAACACTAACTAATCCCTTTCTACCTTGACTCCCACTTATTAACCAAACATACAACCTTTACCAAAGCAAACCTAGTGCATCAACATCCTAAAATAGTGTCTCAACAGGAGTGGAGATCATCTATGCCCTAGAACACCAACATGCAAATAAAAATATAACATGCAACTCATGAAAAACACTTAACAAGATTTCGGCTAAAACATAGAGGTTAAATTCTTGTAAATTCGACTTGTACCTATTACTCAACCTTAATAATCATGAAATATATCTTCCCTTAACTATTATTAAGAAATATATCATGGAAACAATCTATTTCAAGCACAAATAATTCGAATTTATAGATTTTTTAAACATGAAAACATGATTTCGACAAGAGTAGCATACACAACATGGTTGATCATCATATTAACATCTTAAAACTAGCATGCATGGCTAAACATGATTATATAGTAAAATTTCAGTAGCATGCAAAGATTTTTAAAGCATGGTTTCTCCATAAAACACTTAGTTAAAACATATATAAAATGTATCTCATAGAGAGCTCTTGAATTCACAAGAATCATGAGTTTCTCTTTGGAGATCACATAAAAGCTACACATGCAACCATGAAACTTCATCTCCCAAATCACAAAACTCTTGGTAAGTATATAAAATAAATGTAGGTGGAAGAATTACAATATGGAAGATGAGAAATGGGATGGAAAAATGGAAGGGAGTGGGGGAGGGGGTTCTCGACCGAGAGCAAGGAGAGGGAGGGGAGGAGAGAAAAAGAGAGGTGAGTTGGAGTGTGGAGTGAGTGAAATGATTTCTCACATTTTGTTTTTGGTTTTATGCCTTTGATTGACTAAAAGAAATGAGTGGAAATGAGAATGTACAAGAACACCCTCTAGCTAAAGTTAGACCATTTTGCATGCAAGGTTAATGTGGTAATTTGGTTAACAACAAGTGAGTTAGTGGGGTTGGAAAGGTCTCCTTTGCCCTTTAATAGAATGGAAGAGTGATTTGCATGCAAGGGTTTCCATGTAATTTTCTAATTATAACAAATAAATTTTTAAAGATTTATTTTTATAAAATAAAATACAGGTTCAAAAATTATAAAATTTATACCATAAAATAACTTGGATTTTTAGAAATTTTATAAGATCACTTTTAAAATTTGTGAATATAATAACTTTTAAAAGAAAATTTTTCCAAGGTTTAGGATATTCCTTATAAATCAAAAATAAGGGAAATAAATAAACTTTTTCTTTGAAATAATCATATTCTACATAAAGCAATTTATAATGCAGAAATTTTCATTCACACAACGTACAATCATTAAGTATACTTACATTCGACTCTAATATTATACAAATTTCACAAATAATATTACACAAAATGCCGGTCGTAACATCCTCTCCCCCTTAAGAGATTCTGTCCCCAGAATCTAAGAGAACAGATGAGGATACCGGGAATGCATATCAGACTCTAACTCCCAAGTTGATTCTTCGACCTTGGGGTTCCTCCAAAGTACTTTCACTAACTTTACCGACTTATTCCTAAGACTCTTTACTTGCCAGTCGAGTAATTTGACAGGTTGTTCCACAAATGACAGGTCTGCCTGAATTTCTACAGGTTCATATTCTATCACATGGTTGACATCAGGATTGTACTTCTTAAGCAATGACACATGAAACACATTATGCACATGCTGATACTGAGGTGGTAAGGCTAACTCGTAGGCCACCTTCCCCACTTGACTTAAAATTTCAAAAGGACCTATATATCTAGGTGCTAACTTCCCTTTCTTGCCAAATCTAGACAACCCTTTCCTTGGTGACACCTTCAGCAAAACGGCTTCGCCTACTTGGAATCTAACATCCTTACGCGCTGGATCTACATACTTTCTCTGTCTATCTTGAGCAGCAAGCAACCTTTTCTGAATTAACTTGACTGTCTCATGCAACTGTTGTACCAATTCCGAGCCTAGAATCTTTCCTTCTCCTACTTCATCCCAACTTGTCGGTGATCTACATTTCTGTCCGTACAAAACTTCGTATAGTGGCATGCCAATACTGGAGTTATAGCTGTTATTATAGGAGAATTCTACTAATAGCAAGTGGTCGTCCCAACTTCCTGCAAAATCGATTGCACAACTGCGCAACATGTCTTCGATTGTTTGAATTGTCCTTTCGCTCTGACCATCAGTCTGCGGGTGATACGCCGTACTCATGTTCAGCTTCGTGCCAAGACTCTTTTGAAATTGCTTCCAGAATCTCGAGTTAAATCGGGGATCTCTGTCTGAAACTATCGATACGGGTACTCCATGTCTTAGTACGATTTCACGCACATACAGATGAACCAATCTGTCCAATGACGACTTTTCATTAATTGGAAGGAAATGCGCTGACTTCGTAAGGCGATCAACTATAACCCATATAGCGTCATGTCCGGATTTCGTTTGGGGTAGTCCCACTATAAAGTCCATAGCAATATTTTCCCATTTCCATTCTGGAATCTTTAGGGGCTGAATTAATCCGCTTGGTCGTTGATGTTCTGCCTTCACTTTCTGACAAGTATAACACTTCGCAACCCATTCTGCCACCTCTCGCTTCATATTTGGCTACCAAAAGTTCTTCTTCAAGTCCCGATACATCTTGGTGCTTCCCGGATGGATTGAAAATCTTGAATTGTGGGCTTCTAGCATCTCATTCTTCAATTCAGGTACATGAGGAATCTAAATTCTTGAGGAAAACCTTAGTATACCTTGCTCATCCTTTTGAGTACCAATCTCTTCTCCAGTTAGCTAATTCTTCTCTTTCTCCATTACTTCTTCCTGGCATTTCCTTATCTTTTCCACTAGTGTTGGCTGAAAAGTCATTACAGGACAAACTTCTTCAACTATTCCACAATCACAAATTTCCAATCCAAATCTCTTAATCTCTTCAGACAATTCTTTTGGTGTTGCTATCATATTCAATCTTTCCTTCCTACTCAAAGCATCGGCTACAACGTTCGCCTTTCCAGGATGATAATTTATCGAGAAATCATAGTCCTTAATCAATTCCAACCATCTCCTTTGCCTCATATTGAGTTCCTTCTGAGTGAAAATGTACTTTAAACTCTTGAGATCCGTGTAGATTTCACACTTTTCCCCGTAGAGGTAATGTCTCCAAATCTTAAGTGCGAACACTATGGCGGCTAGTTCCAAGTCATGCGTCGGGTACTTCAATTCATGCGGTTTTAACTATCTTGACACATACGCGATCACCTTATTGTGTTGCATTAGCACACAACCCAATCCTTTATGTGAAGCATCGCTGAAAATCACAAAGTTTCCTTGGTCATCTAGTAGTACTAACACCGGAGCTGTTACCAATCTCTGTTTCAACTCTTAAAAGCTATCCTCACATTCTGCATTCCATTTGAACTTCTGATTCTTCCTGGTTAACTTAGTCAATGGTGTGGCGATTTTCGAAAAATCCTTGACAAATGTTCTATAATACCCTGCCAATCCTAGAAAACTTCGCACTTCCGTAGGTGTCTTTGGCCTCTCCCAACTCATAATTGCCTCAATCTTTGCCGGATCTACTTTAACTCCTTCATCTCCAATGACGTGCCCCAAAAATTGAACTTCCTTTAACCAAAACTCACATTTAGAAAACTTGGCATACAACTTCTCTTGTCGGAGTATCTCCAATGCTATCCACAGATGCTGATTATGTTCTTCTTTCGACTTTGAATAAATAAGGATGTCATCAATGAATACCACTATGAACTTGTCCAAATACTTTTTAAATACCCGATTCATCAGATCCATAAATGATGCCGGGGCATTAGTCAATCGAAAAGGCATTACTAAGAATTCATAATGTTCGTATCTTGTCCTGAATGCTGTCTTTGGGATATCTTCTTCTTTGATCTTTAATTGATGGTTGATGGTATCCTGATCTTAAGTCAATCTTTGAAAAGCACTTTGCTCCTTTCAGCTGATCAAATACGTCATCTATTCTTGGTAGCGGGTATCGGTTCTTAATCGTCACCGTATTCAACTCCCGATAATCTATACATAACCGCATACTTCCATCTTTCTTCTTTACGAACAAGACAGGTGCTCCCCATGGCGATGTAATTGGCCGTATCACTCCTTTGTCCAACAATTCTTGTAGCTGGCTCGCCAACTCTTTCATTTCTGCTGGTGCCATCATATATGGGGCCTTTGAAACTGCTTCTGTGCCCGGAGCAAGGTTGATCTCGAACTCGATTTATCGATCTGGCGGTAAGCCTGGTAGTTCGTCTGGAAACACATCTGGAAATTCGTTAACTACAGCAATACCTTCTATGCTGGGGTTTCCCTTTTCTGAATCCACTACATAAGCTAGGAATGACACACAACCTTTTCTAAGTAACTTCTTTTCCTGAACAATTGTAAGAAACAGTTGCTCTTGCCTCTGTCCCTTAAATAATACTTTCTCTCCACTCTTCGTCTTTAAATACACTTTCTTGGACTTACAATTAATCTGGGTGTTATTCTTCCCTAACCAATCCATACCTAAAATTATATCGAACTCTCCCAACTTGAAGAGTATCAAGTCAGCTGAAAACTTATACCCCAAAATATCAATCTCACACTTCGGACAGAGTTGACTCACAGGAATCTTCTCTTGGTTCGCAATTACTACATTTACTACCTCGTTCATAACCATTTTATCACATTGAAGTTTATTAACAAAAGTTTCTGATATGAAAGATCTCGTTGCTCCCGAATCAATCAATACTTTAGCTTCGACATTATTTAGTAAAAGTGTACCTGCTATCACCTTAGAGTTCTGAACAGCGTCCTTCATTTTCAAATCGAATGTCCTTGTTGTTGCTTACGGAGTTGTTGTAGGTGGTGGAGGTAATGCCAATACCTCAGCTGGCACATTTACACTGGTACTTGCCACATTCATCAGGGCTTTAACTGGTCCGGTTGTCTTGCACTCTCTAGCTATGTGTCCAGTCTTTCCACACTTGTAACATGTAACTCCTGGCTTCGGCATCTTACACTCGTTTTCCAAATGTCCCTTCTGGTTGCACCTATAGCATTTCATGCTCAGCTTATTACACACTTCGGGGTGCCTTCTTCCACAATGCTTGCATTCCGGTCTCTGAAATCTGTTTTCTCCAACTTGTCCTTGGCTTTCCTGGTTGTTCCCCTTTGATTCTTGTCTTTTGCTCAAATTTCCCTTCTTTTGAAAATTTTCGCCCTTATGGAATCCAATCCTCTTTACATTCCAATCTTGTGAAATTCCGGCTTCAGACTTTTCTCCATAAAATGGAACCTTTCTTCTCTTGTTATCCCTTTCCTTTCTTGACTGCATCCCATTATTCTCAATCAGAGCAAGTTTCTGTACTACGCCTGCATAAGTATCAAGCTCAAACATAGCCACTCTATCTCTGATCCAAGGCTCTAATCCTTGTTGAAATCTCTTTGTTTTTTCCTCCTCACTGCTAGTATACTTTGTCACAAACCTTGACAATTATGTGAACTTCTTCTCATACTCCAGTACAGACATATTCCCTTGCTTCAATTCAAGAAATTTAAGCTCCATCTGATTCTGCATGTACTTGGGGTAATACTTTTCCAGAAATAACTTCTTAAATCTTTCCCAAGAAACTTGTTGATTTGCTTCCATAGCTTTTACTGATTCCCACCAATAGATGACTTCGCCCTTCAAGAAGTAAGTAGCATATGGTGTCTTTTGATCATCCCCTAACTGTACCAACTCAAAATCCCTTTCCATTTCCTTAATCCATGTGTTAGCTATTATTGGATCAGGGGTATCATGAAATGCAGGTGGGTTCATATTCTGAAAAGCCTTGAAAGTAACAACTTGTCGAGGTGGTACTGGTGGATCAGGTGGTTGGTGTGGTTCATGGTTATCTTGGTTTTCAAATCGTTGTTGAAGAGTTAGTTGTTGTTGAGCTATAACGTTTGTTTGTTGTTGTAAGGTTTCCAGTAATCGAAGAATATTTGGATCTGTGGTAGATGTGGTTGTTGGGTTCTTCTTTTTGGGTGGCATGATCCTGAAATAACAGTTACGTCAAACAGGTATGAATAATGAAATAATTCGAGGGTGTCGCATGGCATTCTTATTTACATATGAGGTCAAGTTTCAAATTAATTAAATATGGTGATGCATATAAAGGCGTAAGATAACAGTTAAAAGCATATGGAACGATAGTGCATAATAATTGAAATTTAAAGGTCACAATATATCAAGATTAGGATAAAGTCTGATTCTAGGAATAACATGCTTATTTAAAGAAAACAACTGGGACTTCTACAAAGTCTGATAATACAACAACATGAAAGGTAGATAATGGAAAGAACTAAGGCTCCACTCCATCGGAACGGGGCTTGGTAGTCTTCTCCTCTCGAAGCATCTTCACAATGCTTTGGAGCTCATCCGCCACCATCTGGATGATATAATGACTAGTACGGTCTCGGTGTGATGGCATTTCCTCAAGCTTAGTGTTGACGTACTGAACCAAAGTCTCAAGTCTCGCAGTCATCTGCTCCCTAGGCTTCCTTTCATAGTTTCGGCTGTCCGGATACACGTTCTTCAATCGGTCTATCAGTCGGTCGTACTTGCCCTAAAACATGTCAAACTCGCGCCTCAACTCAGCATACACGGAGAAAGCAATAGTGTCGTCTGACCCAGAGGATGACGAGGAGTGCGCCCTTTGCTGACAAACCAATAAGAGGAGTATTAATAATAAATTTACTTAACCTACACTCTCGCATATTATCTATAACCTATACATATATCCTATAACCTATTTGGGCTGTCCAGGGACTCTACACCGTAGCTCTGATACCAAAACCTGTCACACCCCCCAACTTAACAATACATAATATATAACTATTACAATATTTAAAAAAAAGTAAATATAACTGAATCCAAGATCTTACAGTTTAGGGTTAGGAACAGCCCAACACTACTAACTATTATAACTGGTTTTAATATCGAGTCCCCACACAAAACTATCTCTTATTCTACCTGAGCTCGGATATACGCATCGGCATCATAAGTCTTACATGGTATGCTTGAATCTAACCATAGCTGCTAGCTGTAATATCAGGGTTAAAGCAAGTAGTGAGCCAAATGCTCAACAAGTGCTAAACAATACGATACAAAACATAAATCGAGATATATATTAAAGAATGACAATGTGAAGATATAACTAATAATAATAAGAGATGAACTTTTGGGTGATGGCATCATTTGCTTGTATCAAAAACTTTTCCAAAATCATATCTTAATCAAAAACCATTTTATGACGCTACGGATTACAGCTGGTGATCAGCCGCGAAGTAATCCCGAACCTCGTTGGGTTCTAAAACATTAATGGGATCCCTAGGCAACTTTTAAGCCTACAATATCAGTGTGGAAAGGACTTGCGTCTCAGTCCAGATCCACTATTTAAAGAAAACATTTATCCCCCTTTGGGACTGAAAATCCAAATTTTAATCATTTCAAAAACTGATGCCGATTGATAATAAAATTTCTTAAACAGTAAACATATTTATCAAGGGATTGTAGATTAACTTGAAACACTGGAATTATGTTCACTAAATCTTAGGGCCATGATCCACTAGACTTTACTCTATCAGGGTAATTGAAAGGTTTCCATTTACAAGAATTTTGACAAGGAGATTTAGTAGGGTTACTGGATAATATGAAAGAGTAATGCCAAACTAGGCTTAAAACAATGGTTTTAGACAAGGTATAGGTATTAGAACATCAAGAAGATAAGCATTACTGGTTACAAGTATGATAGAGGTGTTAAGATATAAAGAAAGTGATCTTTAGCTCAAGGTATATCAAGATGTCAAACTTTAGGGTAAGGATAGGGTAATCAAACAATCGTGAACGACTTTAAAGAATATCTGGCTGTTAGAATTCAAGATAAAGTTTCTATCGGGGTTCTTACAAGAGTTAAATCAAGCATCAGGGTGTAAAAGCAAGATTTCTCAGTAATCAATAGCATGTTAATCAAAAGGATCAATCAGGTATTATAACAATTCTCTATTTTATCATGGCATCCCGATTACTTTGGTATACTAGCATGGTATGATTTTTGATCTACTTGCAATAAGTACTTGAAGGTTCATGGCATTTCTATATAATACGAAGATAGATTTGAGAATCACTTGGTCCGGGTATAACAAGGTAAATCAGGATACTCGCATCATATATATAAGAACTAGTTATCACACATTCGCAGTGTAAACAAAAAAGTAGGTTGAATCACTTGCCTTGAGAAGGCTGGACTGGACTGGACTGGAAAATAGGAGCAACTGGAAGCTTTACTCGACCTTTATGGCAAGTTTACCCTCATCTCGAGATCGTACACAATTAATAATTACCTCATTATAATATATTCTCACCAACGCAACCTACTTACAACCCGAAATTAAACACAATTGGCACTTAGGCCTATATGCACTCAATTTATAATCACCTTATAAACATAATAGTACACATAGCCACATATACTCACATACCATATTTTAAATACCAAACAATATCACACACACACACCATATTGCAACACTAGGCTTGGATGATCTCGTTCCACAACTTAAGTCACTTGATCGCTAAACTAGACAAAGTCTCCAAATTTTGGCCTCCTAACTCAATGTGCCTTTACTAAACTATCCAAAACCTATTGACCCTCACTTGGGCCTTTCACTCTACTGGCTTTATGCTATCTTGCAACTATAGTGGTTAACCTAGGCTTCACTCATAAATGCTCTAAAACTATGTGGTAAGTGAAGGTGCTTATTAAGGTAAATTTCAGAATGACATCTATGGTTTCTTGAGTGCATTAGACACTCTTACACTACACGTTTACCTCCAAAACTTCTACACTAGACTCTTCTGATCATAAGGCAACTCCCAAACCTGATGTGGCTCAAGGGCCTAGCTTGGGCCTCCCTAGGCCTAAGCTTAAAGTCCATGGTTCCCCTGTTTTTCTGGGCAGAAAAGGTCCTGACTTGAACTAACTTGTGACACATTATTCTAACTCAAATCCTATGAAATATGGCTGGAAAAACTCCTCTGACACTCCCTATAACTAAGTCCCAACAGGGCCTAATGAGGGCCTACCTATGACATGGTCAAAACTTCCTATTTCTAAGTTGCAACAAAACTGTTCCCTGCTGGACAGATTTTGTGATTCCACTCGTGCACCTAACCAAACGTCTTACAAACCTCCAACAAATACTTAAAACCTATTATATACTCCTAGTGCTAGCTTCTGATGGCTTGGGCCTCAAAGTGCACAACAAATGCTCATTCAAAACTTTCCCATAAACTAGTGCATCAAATCTGGAAAAATGCAAACACTAACTAATCCCTTTCCACCTTGACTCCCACTAATTAACCAAACATCCAACCTTTACCAAAGCAAACCTAGTGCATCAACATCCTAAAATAGTGCTTCAACATGAGTGGAGATCATCCATGACCTAGAACACCAACATGCAAATAAAAATATAACATGCAACTCATGGAAAATACTTAACAAGATTTCAGCTAAAACATAGAGTTTAAAATCTTGTAAATTCGACTTGTACATATTACTCAACCTTAATAATCATGAAATATATCTTCTCTTAACTATTATTAAGAAATATATCATGGAAACAATCTATTTCGAGCACAAATAATTCAAATTTATTGATTTTTTAAACATGAAAACATGATTTCGAGAAGAGTAGCATACACAACAAGGTTGATCATCATATTAACATCTTAAAACTAGCATGCATGGCTAAACATGATTATATAGTGAAATTTTAGTAGCATGCAAAGGTTTTTAAAGCATGGTTTCTCCATAAAATGCTTAGTTAAAACATATATAAAATTTATCTCATAGAGAGCTCTTGAATTCACAAGAATCAAGAGTTTCTCTTTGGAGATCACACAAAAGCTACACATGCAACCATGAAACTTCATCTCCCAAATCACAAAACTCTTGGGAAGTATATAAAATAAATGTAGGTGGAAGAATTACACTAGGGAAGATGAGAAATGGGATGGAAAAATGGAAGGGAGTGGGGGAGGGGGTTCTCGGCCGAGAGCAAGGAGAGGGAGGGGAAGAGAGGAAAAGAGAGGTGAGTTGGAGTGTGGAGTGAGTGAAATGATTTCTCACATTTTGTTTTTCGTTTTATGCCTTTGATTGACTAAAAGAAATGAGTGGAAATGGGAATGTACAAGAATACCCTCTAGCTAAAGTTAGGCCATTTTGCATGTAATGTTAATGTGGTAATTTGGTTAATAACAAGTGAGTTAGTTGGGTTGGAAAAGTCTCCTTTGCCCTGTAATAGAATGGAAGAGTGATTTGCATGCAAGGGTTTCCATGTAATTTGCTAATTATAACAAAAAAAAATTAAAGATTTATTTTTATAAAATAAAATACAAGTTAAAAAATTATAAAATTTATACCATAAAATAACTTGGATTTTTTAGAAATTTTATAAGATCACTTTTGAAATTTGTGAATGAAATAACTTTTAAAAAAAAAATTCCAAGGTTTAGAATATTCCTTATAAATCAAAGATAAGGGAAATATATAAACTTTTGCTTTGAAAAAATCATATTCTACATAAAGCAATTTATAATGCAGAAATTTTCATTCACGCAACGTACAATCATTAAGTATATTTACATTCGGCTCTAATATTATAAAAAGTTCACAAATAATATTAAACAAAATACCGGTCATAACACAATTTGACGTCAATCACAATAATTTAACAACCAATCATAATCAAATTTCACAAGTCCCCAACATTGAATCAAACCAAGTATTAATTATTAACTATATTTTCATTTTTATGTTTTTATTCGTATTTTATATTTTTATTTTATAGGACTCAGAAGTATTCATCATAGTCCACAGTCGGCTCGCCGAGGCTCATCAATGATGGCAGTAAAATTCGTCGGTGTCCGAATATTTTGGGTTTCCATACGAACTTCACCGATAAGTTTTCGGAATAATCAAAAGTAGAAATCCGAAAATCAAGAATGTTTCATCGAATTTCTTTTACCAAATCACTTAATAATTCGAACCACAAAACAATGTTTGAATTAATCATAGCCAACCACAGCAGAACCGAACAAAACAATCAGCAACCAGAGCAGACGGCGCGCACACGCGCTGCAAAACGGGAAAGGGCCACCTTGCCGGAATTGTTTCAGTGACAACCGGAAGAATAGAAAAGAAAATAGCAATAGCACAACACACTAAATTGTAAAACACATGTATATATATACATACATATACAATCAAGCTAAAGAAACAGGACTGAAAAAGTAGAACCAACCGGAGTTGGACGACGATAGCATCATAACAGCGGGGCGGAGACAGATGACGGAAGCGAAAGAACAGGAGAGGGGGAGGGATTAAACCGTGTGAGAGATGAGAGCGAGAGAATAGAGAGAGAGGAGACAGTCGAGATCGAGAGAAAGGAGGAATGGGGGTGCCCTGTTGTTTGTTTTTTTTTTATTTTCTGAGTGACAGATGCTTCAAAAGAAGTGATACACGTGTCCTTTTGATTTACTAAAAACTGACACGTAAGGTTTACGATAAATACAATAGTTTAAAGGCCTGTTTTCGGCCCCAGAAATTCGAAGTTAACGAACCGAGATGCACATAAAACAATTCCAGAAAATTACAAAAATAGCCTTAAATGTTAGAAATATCCCGGAGTAAATGAAAACGTAATTTTCGTAATTTTAAAAAATTTCTAAAAAGCAATTTATACCCGCTTTTATCAATTAAACGAATCAACGCGCGGGTAAAATTAATCCCAAAAATTCCCAAAATAATTTTAAAATTCTATGAATATTCAGACTTAAATAAATATGACTTTTATAATTTTTGAAGAATTCTGGAATTAAATACATATTTTACAAATAAATGCAATCAGAAAATCGTACAGGGCTAAATAATTGATAAAATATTGATTTCTAAATTTTATAAAATCCCAAAAGTAGTTATTGTAATTATAAAACCATAAAAATAATTTTAGAGACATTCCAAATATTTATGCAAATAAATTTGCATTAAATCCACTTTTAGAAGTGAAAACAATTCAGTACAACTCAATAATTAATTAGGCGAATAACCTGGTAGACCATAAATCACACAAAGATAATAATAAAAAACACATAGCTGATAGAAGCTATATACATATTTTATTTATTTAATAATTCCATAATTATGTATTTAAATAATACAAAAATACGCGAGTCGTTATACATAAACTTCTCCATCACTTCTCAAATTCTCAAGCACAATTCTCTCTCAAACACTTATCTTTTACTCTCTCTTATTCAATCCCAACGGCACCCAAAAGACAGCGAACTCAAGTAAGCAGCAGCGTTACTGATTCTTTGAGTACGGATGGTGTGAGGCCTAGGTTTTCGACTCCCAAGGCTGAATCGGAGTATACGAGGCTTCTCTCGAAGCCTATAGCCAAGGAGCGTGGTTTTCTGCCATCAGGGAAAGATGGTAAGTTGTTGGATATGATCTTGGAGATGGGCTGGGTTGCTTTTGCGAGTCACCCGCTGCTGTGCCCATGAGTGTGGTTCGTGAGTTTTATGCTAATATGAAGGCGGAGAAGAATGGTTTCACTGTAGTTCGGGGGATGACGGTGGAGTACAGTGTTGAGGCAATAAGGAGGGTGATTGAGCAGCCCGCGAGGAAGCCCGGTCAGGATATTTGAAAAAAGAAGACTCCAAAGGAGTTTTATTTAGATTTGATAGTTGCTACTTTGTGTGTGCCTGAGACTCACTAGAAGTTTAAGAGGGGCACGACTGATTATTCCACGTTCCCTGCTTCGTGCATGAACAGGGTCGCACGTGCATGGAATTCTTTAATTTGTGTTAACATGATGCCATTTTCTCACGTGCATGATGTTACCGTGGAGCGTGCATGTTTGTTGTGGGGTATTCTGTAGGGGGACTATGTGGACCTTGGTATTTTTGCGACGGAGTACTATGGGTTCTATATCCTATGCGTCCATTGTGACGAAGTTGTGTGTGGCCGTTGGTATTCATTGGCCAGCACATGAGCAGCTCCAGATTTCTAGTGCTCCGATTGATAGTTCGACACTTCTGAACATGACAGAGTGGTATAGTGGGAAGCCCGATCCTAAGGGGCTTGGATATTCTTATGACCATCTGTCAGGTTGAAGGCCACTCCTCAGGCATTTGCTGGTGGCACGCAGCAGGCGAGCAAGGCAGCTTGGAGAGCTGAGTTGGGAGAGGCTGGTCCTTCGGCATCGCAGCAGCAGGAACAGATATTGGAGTTGGTTTGAGTTCGATGTAGTATAGGCGTTTATCGATGAGGATGGATGTTATGCATGACATCCATAGTCGGTTTGCACTTAATCTCACCCGGGCATTAGGGACTGCTTTCAGAGCCATAGGTGTTGACATCCAGCGGCCAGTATTTGGTGAGGAATCCGTGTATCCACCTCCAGAAATGCCTGACACTACACCCGTTACAAGTGAGAATCCTGATTCTGAGTAGGTATGCCTGATTCCTTACTATTACCTTCACTGAGGACAGTGAAAATTTTAAGTTTGGGGGTAGTAGTTGAAGAAATATCTTTTGTGTGAGTCGTATATAGTTTGCATATTCATGATAGTTAAGCGCATATAGTTGCATATTTTCCATGTAGTAGTTTTTTATTTTTGTAGTTTTTTATGATAGTTTGTTCATATAGTTTCATGCATTTGCATAACAACATGATCCCTTAGATGATTTTTCCGATTGATTTGTGATATTGATGCTAGTGTAGTGATGTCGTATTTAGTGATGTTAAGTTTTATCGAATTGATTTGCATGCTAGAGATAATTGTATTTCACTAAGTCTTATAGGTTGCTTGAGGGCTAGATCATTGATAGGGTATAAATAAATCCTGATTATGTAGTTAATGTTGCATTAATTACACATGATTTGGTCTACAAGGCCCAATAAGAAGATGTATGACGTTCATACCAAAAAGGTTAACACGTTGATCAGGCCTGATGGACCAGATCAGACCTGATGGAACAAAGAAGGCCCAAAACCCTGAATATTAATTAATTTCGTAATTAATTAATAAGGGATAAGTCAGCTGATAAGATGAATCCTAATGGGGAAATAAATCCTTGTAGATTATCCTCCAGAGAACCTAGTGGGATAGGGAATCGGCTTCCTACTTCTTAGGACTCCGAAGTCCATTCTAATTTTGAGACTTGACCAGCAAGTCTCCTAACCCAGGTCCAATTCAAGGACTCCCAATATCTATATAAGGGGCCTCACCCCACAAATCAGAACTACGTTTTTTGACTTGATCATTGGCAATCAGCAAGGTACGTAGGCATCTTGTAAGGCAGATTGAGTCACGAAACACAAGAGCAGTCGAATCGAGCCTCGAAGCTCACGTTCCCTAGTAATAAACACAGTAATTATTATACCTTAGTTTTTGATCCATAACATTTGGCACCATCTGTGGGAAAGCACAACAACCCATGGCGAGAACACGGAGAACAAACAGCGTTCTTGAAGGAGAAACACCCGTGGGGACAACCCAAACGATTTCGTCAACCGTGGAAGTACCTCTACATTCAACCTATGCCGTCACCCAAGGAGGACCCCGGGTAGGGGCAACTGAACCTCAACCTCAGGGGATGATTCCCCCGGCTCCTCAAGGTACGAATCCCCAACTTCAACAACTACATACACCTGTGAATTCTCGACCCGTTGGGTATGAGTATTCAACTATTGTGACTGCTAACCCCCCTTATGGGATGCCCCTTTACCCCGAGGTTAGAGGAAATGGACATGCTGGACGAGGTGAAGCACAAGGGCGAACACCCCCTACATACAAGGTTTGACTCATATCCCGGAGGATCAGGAATTTTCTAGTCCTTATACTAAGAGAGACTCTGAATCTTCGAAAGATGAAGTGGCTCCAAGAAGGAGACGTGCTGGAAAAGAGCCAATGACTGATGCTAATTAACGTCTTAGGAGCACCCGAGGGGTGAATCCCCAAGAAGTGCAGGAGAGAATAAAAGCTCATAAGGCTGAGATTTAAAGGTTAAAGCGTGACTTGGAGGCACACCAGGTTCCCAGGCCCCCATTACCATCTAGGGGGATAAATCCTCCTCCAATCATAGACCTGGATGGTCCGTTACAAAGAAGGGTTGTAGTCCCAAGAGCTGATCCAAACAATCTTCTTCCCCTTGGAGATCCTGATGATCCTACTCCACCATTCACTGAAGAGATAATGAATGCCCACATCTCAAGGAAGTTCAAGGTGCCCACTATCAAAGCTTATGATGGCACGGGAGATCCCGCTAATCATGTCAGGACCTTCTCCAATGCGCTATTGTTGCAGCCCGTGAATGACGCTATTAAGTGTCGAGCCTTTCCTCAAAACTGTCGTGTATGGCTCAAAGATGGTATAGTCGTTTGCCCCCGAACTCTATTGGGTCCTTCAGAGAATTAAGTCAGGCTTTTATTAAGAAGTTCATCAGTGGGAGAATGCATAAGAAAATTTCAGCATCCCTCATGAGCATTGTGCAGGGAGCGAAGGAATCCTTGAGAGACTACCTGAATCGTTTCACGAAGGAAGCTTTAAAAGTCTCGGACCTTGATGACAAGGTAGCAATGATAGCACTACAACAGGGAACTAGGAATGAGTTCTTTAAGATGTCCTTGGCCAAGCGCCCCCTGAGAGCATGTTGCAGCTCCAAGATAGGGTCGGGAAGTACATCAATTTGGAAGAGAGCATGAGGAAAACCGTGGTGAGCAACGAGCCCGCTGGAGGCAAGAAGGGGAAAGCTGATCTGGAATATATCGCTAAGGACAAGTATCCTAGAACTGAGCAAAACCCTGATTCAACCCCTAAGAAAGGAGGACCTGGAAAAAATGTTTGCTAAATACGCTAAGCTGAATGCTCCTAGAAGCCAAATCTTAATGGAAATCGAGAAAGACCAAGATATTTATTGGCCTAAACCCTTGAAGGCTGATCCTGCCAAGCTAGACAAGAGCAAATATTGTGGATTTCACAAAGACGTTGGTCATGACACCGATGAGTGTAAACAACTGAAAG
Source organism: Apium graveolens (assembly GCF_009905375.1). Lineage (NCBI taxonomy): Eukaryota > Viridiplantae > Streptophyta > Magnoliopsida > Apiales > Apiaceae > Apium > Apium graveolens. The sequence goes on from NC_133656.1 coordinate 85,528,624, forward strand.
ATGAAGTAGAGTTCCTCATTCGGAAAGGAAAATTGAACAATTACACTGGGGAAGGAAGAGATAGGAATAACAATGGGAGAAAGAACTTTGAAGATCGTAGGACGGACCAAGACGATCAGGGGTGGAATCCCCAGCCTCGGGGACCATTCATAAATGCAATCTTTGGAGGACCACGACCCCGAGGACCAGTGATAAACACGATTTTTGGAGGACCAACTGCTGCTGGATTATTCAAGAACTCCAGGAAAGCATATACGAGGGAGGTTATGCATATTGTTGGAGAAGCCCCGAAGAGGGCCAGGACAGGAGTAACAATGTCTTTTGATGATTCTGACCTAGAGGGTGTGAAATTTCCTCATGACGACCCGCTGGTCATAACACCTATAATAGGAAACAGCCCGGTTAAAGGGTCCTTGTGGATAATGGTGCTTCAGTGGATATCTTGCTCCATGACACCTTTTTAAGGATGAGTTATAATGACTCCCAATTGACCCTAACCGACATGCCGATATATGGATTTGCAGGAGTAGAGTGCCCCGTGGAAGGGATAATCAAGTTTCCAACAACCATAGGACAAGAACCAAGACAAGCAACACAGATGTTGGACTTTATGGTGGTGAAGGCTAGTTCAACTTACAATGCTATCATGGGGAGAACAGGGATACATTCCTTCAGTTATGAAATTTCCCACCCGGAATAGGATTGGAGAAGAGGGAGGAGATCAGAAAATGGCTAGAAGTTGTTATGTAGCCTCTCTAAGGGCAGATGGAGTTGGGGGCAAGTTCTGCCTATTGAAGATCTGGATATCCGAGAAAATAATGAGAAAAGAGGGAAGCCAGCAGAAGACTTGGTTTCAATTCCTTTAGCTCCCAAGGATCCTGAGAAGGTGACTTTCGTTGGAGCCACACTAGAGGAGCCCCTTAGAGGGAAGTTGGTGAAATTTTTGCAAGAAAATAGTGATGTGTTTGCATGGTCAGCAGCTGATATGCCAGGCATAGACCCAGAACTGATTACTCACAAGCTGAATGTGGACCCAAATCAGAAGACAGTGAAGCAAAAGAAAAGAAGTTTTGCTCCAGAGAGGCAAGAAGCTATAAAACAGGAAGTAGAGAAGCTCTTAGAGGCTGGTCTCATTGAAGAGATACAATTTGCAGAATGGTTAGCAAACCCTGTAATGGTGAAGAAGGGCAATGGAAAATGGAGGATGTGTGTGTACTTCACTGATTTGAATGACGCATGCCCTAAGGACTGTTTCCCGTTGCCAATGATAGATACTTTGATAGATGCCACTGTTGGACATGAGATGGTGAGCTTCATAGATGGATTTAGTGGATACAATCAGATCAAGATGCACAAGGATGATATCCTAAAGGTATCATTCATCACTGACTTTGGTCTTTATTGTTATCTTGTTATGGCATTTGGTCTCAAGAATGCAGGCCACCTATCAAAGTTTGGTAAATAAAATTTTTAAGGATCTTATTGGCAAGACCATGGAAGTCTATGTTGATGACATGTTAGTCAAAGGTCTAGTGAAGACTAACCATATAACCCATTTGAGGGAAGCTTTCGAGGTCCTGAGGTCCCACAAGATGATGTTAAATCCTACAAAGTGTGCTTTCGGAGTAGGATCTGGAAAGTTTTTGGGATTGATGGTCTCCAAGAGAGGAATCGAGGCAAATCCTGATAAAATAAAGGCAATCCTGGACATGGAGCCCCCAAAAACTATCAAAGATGTTTAAAAGCTCACTGGAAGGGTTGCTGCATTGGGACGATTTATCTCAAAGTCTGGAGACAAGTGTTTGTCGTTCTTCAAGTCTTTAAAGAAGGTTAAGGATTTTGTATGGAGTGAGGAAAGCCATAATGCATTCGAGGAATTAAAGAAATATATGGCCCAGGCCCCGTTGTTGGCCAAGCCAGCTTTGAATGAAGTTTTATACTTGTACTTGGCCGTTTCATAGAATTCCTTGAGCGCTGTATTGGTTAAGGAGGAACTGAAAATCCAGAAACCCGTATACTATGTCAGCAAAATTCTACATGGAGCTGAGTTGAATTATTCAACTATTGAGAAGTTTGCTTTAGCCTTGGTAATGGCTTCGAGAAAGTTGTGTCCTTACTTACAGGCTCATAAGATTGAGGTGCTAACAAATCAACCCCTGAGAAATATCATTCATAGTCCCAAGGCTAGTGGGAGGTTGATCAGTGGGCAATAGAGCTGGGAGAATTCGACATCAAGTATAAGCCATGAATGGCAATAAAATCCCAGACATTGGCTGACTTCGTGGTGGAATGTACCATACCCAACCAAGAAGTCGGGAGGGGTAGGAAGATACCATACCTCAAGACAAGGAAGTTGATAAGGGGGCAAAGAAAAGGCTGATAAGGAGAAGGAATATTGGGTTCTCTATTTTGATGGAGCATCAAATATAAATTCTAGTGGAGCAGGGTTAGTTTTACAAAGCCCTGATGGGTTCTTGATTGAATATTCTATGAAGTTAGACTTTCCAACCACAAACAATGAGGCAGAATATGAAGCTCTAATAGCTGGCCTCGGCCTAGTAGAGACACTGAGAGTCAAGAACTTGAAGGTCTGTGGAGACTCGAAGTTGGTCATATCCCAAGTAAAGGGAGAGTTTGAGGCAAGGGATGATACAATGGCTAAGTACGTCCGCCTAGTAAGGGTTGTGATGACCCAATTCGATGAATTCTATGTTGAGCACATTCCAAGGGAGGAAAATGCTAAGGTAGATGCATTATCAAATTTTGCTTCATCTGAGATAGAGAAAAGTTCAGGAAGTGTATACTTCCGTGTTCTAAAGACACGGAGCATTGATGTTAAGCTTGTAGCTCCTAAAGGTCTGGGGATGTCATGGGTAGATCCCATCGAGACCCATATTCAAACCAGTTAGTTGCCAAATGATGCTACTGAAGCACGGAAGTTGGCTGTTTGAGCACTAAGGTACTCCTTGATAGATGGGATTTTGTACAAAAGATCTTATGTAGTTCCTTACTTAATATGTCTCAGGCCCGATGAGGCATGCTTGGCTCTTGAAAAAGTACATGAAGGTATCTGCGGGCAACACTTGGGGGCAGAGCACGAGCTCACAAGATAACCTGTTTAGGCTTCTATTGGCCAGAAATGATGGCTGATGCCAAAGAGTATGTGAAGAAGTGTGACCGATGTCAGAAGCATGCACCTGTCGTTAGACAACCCCCCGAGATGCTGACCTCCATCAACTCACCTATCCCCTTTGCTATGTGGGGAATGGATATACTTGGGCCTTTCCCCATGGCCACGGCACAAAGGAAGTTCCTGATTGTAGCCATTGATTATTTTACTAAGTGGATTGAAGCCAAACCTTTGGCCAAAATCACAACCAAGCAGGTTGCACAATTCCTATGTGAAAATATCATGTGTCGGTATGGAATTCCCCGCATCCTAGTCGCTGACAATGGAACACAATTCAACAGTGAGGAATTCAAGAAGTATTGTGAGGAGAATGAAATTGAATTACGATTCACCTCGGTGGCTCACCCGCAAGCCAATGGGCAAGCGGAAGTGGTGAATCGAATAATCCCGGATGGACTAAAGAAGAGGATAGAGAAGTCGAGGAATAACTGGGTGGATGAAATCCTCCCAATACTATGGGCCTATAGGACTACCTATAGAGTCACGATTGGAGCAACTCCTTTCATGTTAGCATATGGGGCAGAAGCGGTTGTTCCTTTAGAAATATCACATTCCTCTCCCAGGATTCAAGCTTTCAATGCTGAAGAGAATGAGGAAGGGAAAAGGTTAGCCTGGATCTAATTGACGAAGTACGAGATGAGGCACATGAGAAGATAGTGGAATATCAGAAAAAGGCCTCATTCTATTACAACCTAAGGGTTAAGGAAAGGTTCTTCAAACAGGGTGACTTAGTCTTGAGGAAGGTGGAACCTTCTGGTGTAGGGCAGATAGGGAAAATTTCCCCAAACTGGGAAGGGCCATACAAGGTCAAGAGTGTTCAGGGTAGAGGAACCTACAAGCTCGACACTATGGATGGTTTTGAAGTCCCGAGAACTTGACATGCACAAAACCTGAAGATTTACTATGTGTGAAGTGGTTGAGCACTATTCTCACTTGTCAAGATGACAAGTAGGTTGAAAAGCACCTTGAAGCTTTGCTTGCTTAGGATTTACATATTTTAGTTTTGTTTTGAGGTTTATTAAGACTAGTGTAAGGGATGAATCCCAACAATTTGTGAAATTCAGAAAGTTTTCAAAATATGTTTTGAATTCCAGTAATAAAACAAGTAAACTAAGTGCATGAGATGAAAGCATAAAGTTCGATGAATAAAACAAGTTCAAATAAATAATACAAAGTCTGATAAACAAAGTCTCGAAGACAAGATAAAATAGATAAGCCATGCAGGGCTGGAAAAGCTCTAAGGAGCAGATGTGCCATCGGCATCCATATCATCATCTCCTCCGCTCTCGCTGGAAGTCTCTGTCGTCTCAGAGGAGGAAGAGCTATCATCCACAGCAGGCCTGGAAGATGAATCGGGAGGAGGAAGAAGCGGGTCCTGAGGGATACGATCCGAGACAACCACTCAGGTACAAAACCTCTGCAGTAAACCTCAAGAAGCGGTGTACTTCTTCTGTTGCTTCCTGAGGGCATTATCCGCTTTATCCGAAGCCCTCTTCCAGGATTCAGCTTGCCTCATAGCCCCTTGGAAGTAGGCGTTAGACTGAAATAAAACAATAAACAGAAATGTAAGGCAAGTAAATGCTACAAGTAAAAAAGAGTACAAATATAAGAAATAGTCATATCGAGGCTAAGGACTGAGCTCCCATCAGCTTTATCCTCTCCAAGTTAGGAGTAGCCACCACGTCGGTGAAGTCCTTGGGAGTTACGCCATGGTAAGACCAATCCCAGGCGTGCTTCGTGGATCCAACCACGGTATCCCCTCGGCGGAATCCCCAAATAGGCTGAAAGGCGCCCGTAGCAGCAGAGACAGGAGCAATAGCAGTGATAGGGGCACTGTGGCCCTCAGCTCCCTCAGCTGGAACCTCCACAATGGGTTCCTTGTGCTTCCGTAGGAAGCTAGGCTCCATAGCCTTTCCTCGAGTATCCAGACCCGCAAGGCGAGCCTTCTTCATCCTGGCAGTCTCTTCAACAAGAGGCACATTATCCTCATTGATTTCCTTAGCAGCTGTAAAACAAGAGGAAAAACAAAATAAGTGGTGTCAATAATGCATGAAAGAAAGTAAAAACGAGAAGGGAAGAAAAATACCCTGTTGAGAAACAGAGGATAGCCCCACATGGATAACTCCTCTAAAAGAGTCCAGCTGATAGTGGCACCATTATCCCGAGTAAGCTCATCATAAATGATAGTTTCCTCGGGGGTTAGGTGAATGGATTTGAGGCTACCATCACTAACCTTCCCGAAGGAAGATCTGAAGAGGATGCCCCAGTCACCATTCTCCCACCTTAACCCGACAAAAATATTCCTCCAATTTTGGTTATTGTCGGGAATGGAGGCGTTGTTAAAATGTGCTTACACTTGGGCTTTTGTTTAACATAGACCCAACCACAATTACCCGAAGAACTGTTGTAACATTGAAAAACCTTCCTAAAAATAGCTACAGATAAGGGAAAACCTCCCCTAAGACAACAAACCATGAAACACAAAATATTCCTCCAGGCGTTTGGGGGAATCTCACAGGGGTTAATTTGCAAATCTGCTAGGAGGTGAGGAATGAAGGGATTAAAAGGAAACCTAAGCCCAGCATAAAGGGCATCTGTGTAAACGAAAAGAGTATCAGGTTTCCAGTGGCAAGTACGGTCTCCACCAGAAACTGGAACTAATCTAACGGGAGGACGAACATTATAACGTGCATTTAACTTATCGTAATCTATATTGTGCCATGTGTTGCAATGATTAAAAGAGTCGAGATGTGTAGTGGAGGGATATTCGTCCCCCCTAGTATTAATCATATCTATCAAAGACAAGTAAGAAGAGCGGATCTCGACATCCTTACCTCGTTTTAAAACCGAGGCAATCTTTGCCGCTCTCTCAGCACCTTTGTTTGCCATTAATGGAGAATGAGAAAGGCTTGGAAGCTTGGAAGAAGGCCGAAAAATCCCTAGAGAGGGAAGAATTTTGAAGAGTGTTGAGAGGAGAGTAGAAAGTTGTGGAGAGTAGAAAGTTGTGGAGAGTGGAAATGAGAAGTGTGAAATCACACCCCTACACATCACTCTTATATAGCCACGAGGGAGGCAATTTGGGCCTAAAAAGCCCATTTGGGCCCAAAAACAGAACACTCTGGAAGGATCTAGAATAGTTTAGAGGATTTTTAGAAAATATAAAAATATTTTTTAAGAAAACTCCGGAAGGATCTAGAAAGTCTAGAAAAATATCTGGGCCTGGAGAATTGTGACAAACCCAACATAGATATAACCAAAAGGCCTGAAGCAAGCAGCAAGCCCAGCTCAGGGCCCAAACCCAAAAATTTTCAAAGAAAATGAAAAAGGAAGGAAAGCCCAAATGATGAAAAATGAACTAGAACTGAGGCCCAATTGAGGATTAAAGCCCAAAAGGGCCCAGTTGATAGAAACCCAATTATATTGAAAATGGGCCCAAATTAAATCCCAAAGGGTAAGCGCAATTCAGAATTTAAATTATAGGCCCAGCAAAAGGCCTAGATTAGAAAATATGGAACCCAGTCTTACTGGGCCTTGCAATAATAAAAAGCCCAATTAACGGATGGCCCAAAGAAAAAACATAAAAATCTTGATCCATTCGATCAGAATGCTAGTTAAGTTTCTAATCGAAAGGATGAGGTTGAAAATTCTTCGACCAGAGCTTGAAGGGAGGTTAAATCGACCAGAAATAGGTCAAATTCGACCATAACCTCAATTTAATTCCTAGTCGAATACTTCTCCTCGAAATTGGCTTCGACTTGGGCTTAAAAGAGGGCTAATTCGGTCAAGAATATAGATCCTGACCGAAAGGCAGATTCCTGATCAGAAAAAAAAATAAAAAAAATAAATATAGGGTGAAAATCCTAGCCGAAATTCGACCAGGATTTCTGCTCGAAGTACTCCTCCTCGAAACCCTATCGACCAGGGCAATTAGAAGGCTAATTCGGTCGGATTTCTGCTCAAAGTACTCCTCCTCGAAACCCTATCGACCAGGACAATTAGAAGGCTAATTCGACCATGATCCTGGTCGAATAGGATTCCTGGTCGAACCAGGAATAAAAAAGGGAGAAAAAGAGAAAGAGAAAAGAAGAAAAAATGAGGGAAGAAAAATCCTGAAATAATAAGAAAGTTAAGGAAATTCCTTAAAATATTTTCTGAAAATATAAATAAATCCATAAAATCAAGGAAAAATCCCAGAATTAAGGGAAAAATCCAGAAATTCAGGAAAAATCCTAGAATTAAGGGAAAAATCCAGAAAATTTAGGGAAAATCCCAGAATTATGGGAAAAATCCAGAAAATCAAGGGAAAATTACAGAAAAATCAGGGAAAAATCCAGAAAATTAAGGGAAAAATCCCAGGGTTCAGGAAAAATTCCTGGAAATTAAGATAATTCATTGTAAATGTGTAGGTCGCTCCACACTTTACGCAAAACGATACTCTGTAAGGGAACAAATGAACTTAACTTCTGCGAAACATAGTCACTGTTTCCCAAAAGTTGAGGGGCAAATGATAGGGAATAAATAAATCCTAATTATGTAGTTAATGTTGAATTAATTACACAAGATTTGGGCTACAAGGCCCAATAAGAAGATGTATGACGTTCAGACCAAAAAGGTTAACACGTTGATCAGGCCTGATGGACCAGATCAGACCTGATGGAACCACGAAGGCCCAAAACCCTAAATATTAATTAATTTCATAATTAATTAATAAGGGATAAGTCAGCTGATAAGATGAATCCTAATGGGGAAATAAATCCTTGTAGATTGTCCTCCAAGGAACCTGGTGGGATAAGGAATCAGCTTCCTACTTCTCAGGACTCCAAAGTCCATTCTAATTCTGAGGCTTGACCAACAAGTCTCCTAACCCAAATCCAATTCAAGAACTCCCAATATCTATATAAGGGGCCTCACCCCACAAATCAGAACTACATTTTTTGACTTGATCCTTGGCAATCAGCAAGATACGTAGGCATCTTGTAAGGCAGATTGAGTCACGAAACACAAGAGCAGTCAAATTGAGCCTCGAAGCTCACGTTCCCTAGTAATAAACACAGCAATTATTATACCTTAGTTTTTGATCCATGACAATCATGGTCATGGTTTATTTGTTTGTCAAGGTTTAATTGCTTGTTTATATTTAGAATTTAGGATATTCTCTTAATATTAAATTAACATGGATATTTAAAAATTGGAGAAAATTGGATTTCATTGCTAGTTGTTGTGGCTAGGTGTCAAATGGCTAGTAGCCAGCTCATTTTATATGAGTAGTCTAGGGTTGAGCGAGATGGAGCGAAACACATTCATTCAGAAATTTGTGAAAAAAAGAAGAAAGAAAAAAAAGAAAGAAAAAAAAAAAAGAAAAAAATAAGTGTTATGTATAATCGATCAAGAGTGGGCTCTTTAGTACTCGAGTTATTAAGTTCTTAGGGGACTTTGTGCCTAGTGACCTAAGGCTTTTATAGTCTGGGATCCGCTAACCTAACGCTCGCTACATTGGTGCTATTGTATAAGTCTTTTGTGGACCTCACTCATTGCACGGTCTGTAACGCCCTCAAATCCAGGGTCATGGGATTTGGTCGTCACTATGAAACCTCAATCCAAAATAACCTGTTTACTCAATAAATAAATGCCAGCAACTCAAATATGGCATATGCGACCACAAACTACACCAAGATCTCTTTAGGTTACAGTTCTAGAAACGAGATATCCAAATTTATAAATAATTTTTTCACTTTCTTTTAAGACTCTTTTCAATAATTCAAATCTCAAGACTATCCCTCCAGTATAACTTTGAAAGGAAGTATATTAGGCCCAACTATACAATACACAACTATAATATAATATAAGATAAATAACTTTACATAATAGAACTTACACTAGTCCGTAAACCCTGGACCAACCACCTTCCAAAAGCTTCCTTTTTGCTTCCTCGAATTACGCGGTTAAACAGCGCAAGCTAATCCTCACTAGAGGTTAAATTCAAAAATAGGCAAGTATGAGCGAAAGAAATGCTCAGCAAGTTCATTATAACATACATATGGTCTTTTTGATATAAAACCGACATCTGCAATAGAGCAAAACTTTTTAAAAATCATAATTGCTGAATCAGAAAATTTAGTTAAGGAATCCCAGAATTGATTCCTTATTTGTATTCAAAATCCTTTTAATATTTTTGAGCAAAAGGATTCAGCAATACTTTGAATCTTGACAATAATAAAACTCGTAAAATAGTGTTTACGGAAATATCGTAAACAACACTAACATGAAACAATGATTATGGACTAAATCATAAACTGTATTCAAAATCCGACTCTTGATATTAATATTCATATTGTTGTCATATCAAATTAGATATCAATACAAACTTTGATGTTCACAACATCCCATACTGAAGTCAACATCAATCATCTATAGTTAATACCACCTTTGATATTTAACAACAACCTAAATATCCATATCAATCATAATCTGAATCAAAACTCCATTTCACCATTTATTTAAAATAGAAATAGTTGATAAATCACTCCTTATAAGATTACCAAAAGCAATATAATAATTTAGATTGGAATCCTCGAACGACGGTGTGTTGCCGCCGGTGATTAGCTGCGGAGCAACACAGGTATGCCGAAGCATATCCAACTAAATAAACGGGGCACCCAAGGCACATATTGGCCAAGAGAGGTATTATATCATGTATAATACATGGCTCTCCGCTGGACCGTCGCCTCGGCCTTTTACGCAACCAGTTACCATCCAATCTTAAAACATTTTTATTGAAAAGGGTCATAATAATCGACACCCAAAATAATTTTATTCCCCCATTCACTTGGGCAGGAATACTCGCAACCAAATCATTTTTCTCAAAATCTAAAACATTTATAAATCCATTAATTTGATAAGTAAAAACACTTAACTATTCTGAACATTGAATAACAGAAGAGTACTTGCATAATAAGCATTTAATTCAGCGATATATAAAACATTTATTTATTATAAACTGAGAATAAGAAAGAAATACTTGCATAATCATAAGCAGTTGGATATGTAAAATATTGAACTATTTTAGAATTAGAATAGCGTAGAAAACTTACATAATAGGGTCTAAAATAGACATCACTTGAACGATAAGTGAAGATAGGGACACTTGCCTTTGGGATTTAGCAGTTAGTCACACTCGTAACAACACAATTATCTCAGTCTGGCAACTCAAGACATCACTGTCTTTTATTCTAACAATTCATTGATATGCTGCTCCTGCGATTGCTAGAAGCCAGATATCCAATTCCATTCCATTTTATTCCTTCAAATGTCTGGTCTTGATCAACTCAAATGATCTGCATCTATATTTAAAAGATACAACTTTAATTGTCTAGACGATAATTATTCGACGAACTGCGCGTCAAAATCCTATCGGCTACCCATACGATAGCCCACACAGAATAGAGTCAAATACAAGACTCTTGACCCACGTACACACGTAATTGATATAGCACGTAAGCACATAACTCATGTATCACATAATTTATATCACACATGCCTCGGTTCGTCAAAAGGTTCAACTCGGTACATTTAAAACTGAAATCAGGTCAAAAATATGATTTTTCGATCAATAATCGACTCAGAATGACTCGTAAAATAAGCGATCTTTCGAAACAAAAAATACTGGGTCTCGAAAGTATTTTTAATGAAAGCGGAATATTTTTCTGAGTCTAGACGCGTTTGTTTCGTATTAAACAGATGAATGGTCTATTTTCTACGAATAAAATACGAATAATTCAATTAATAATAGTATTAATTGAATATTCAATACTCTATAAATATTTTTAAAAGCTCAAAATAATTTTCAGGAATTATTTGGCTTTATTATAAATAATTATATTTTATTTAATTATTTATAAATAAAATTAATTGATTAAATGAATTAATCAATCAATTAAATCCATAAATAATTAACTAAAATAAATTATAAATAATTAAATCAAATTTGAATTTTTGAAAATGTGATGGACCCACACTACTAACTAGAAGAAATATGCAAAATAATAATTAAATATTAAAGTACTATAAAAGATAAAATAATAAGGCTACAACCCTTATCCACAATACCCGAATACACAGGAATGAGTTTGAACAATATCTAACATCTTCATTATTATAAACCAAAAATATCGTAAGTCAAATTACAACCAAATTTTAAACCCAAGGTTTACAACCCTTAGGCGACTACTAGTTCCCTACCTGCTCCAACATCTGACGGTAGGCATACCCCGAGTCCCCAGAAGTCTTACGCGCAGTTTGCTTGAAATGAACCATCTTTGGGTTTCACTGAAGGGATAACATCAATAACAATATTAATGAGCAAAACGCTCATCAAGTGAATAACAGTATATAAAAATGCATCATAACCGTGATAAAATGATAACAGAAGATAAATCAGCAATATGAAATCTCAAATAGAAGATCAAGTTATAATGAGTGAATGGAATTGGAAATCACACATTGCTATGAGCAATGAGGGGTGATCAGCCCACATCAAAGTTCTGAACCACATAACAAGTGATTCACAACCTTTGAGTAATCTCGACACACATTGGCCATATAAAAACCATCAGGCTCCCTGCTACTGAGGTTTTAACAGTGATTAGCGCCTCAGTCTTATCAAAACATACCATCCAGTTCCTTTTAATCAATTCATTTTAATTTAAAAAGGGTTCTTGATCAAGGACAAGATAACAAGGGTTGGTATTGTCAAAGTTCAAATGAAGGAAACGATACTAGTATTTGGGTTTCCAAAGGAAATGATTCTAGGTTTTGAGGGTATTAGGATTCATATGATTTATTAAGGAACTATTGTAGGGTATTCCCATGGATATTGTAACACCCCCCAAATCTGGGGTCGGGATCCGGGTTGTCACGAGTTCCATTTTCCTTAATAACACTTTATCTTAATAAACAACCAACTACTACGTACTGTGACCCCACAATATACACATACACACCACAATTTATAGTCTCAGAGATGAATACCAAAAATACTACAAGTCATTTTATTCCATAATTATAAACCATTACACCTTAAAAGGGTTTCTGAATAAATTTACATATTCCTTGCCATTATTACAATTCATAAATATACATAAGTCTGGTACATCAACAGTTGAAAACCTAGCCTATTGGTAGTTACTACCTTGGCTACAGCGGCATCAACGCCTACAGGAAACTGCGGAACGTTTCCTATCCGCTCGCGAATTGGGAGCTTGGTCCTGTTCATCTTGTCTATTTGTTGTTGTGTGATGAAAGAAGAAAGCAAGGGTGAGAAACAAGCCCACCAAAATAACATGTATTATAATTAACAATATATGAGCCTTCTCATAGTACTCATAAAAGTCTTGGTCAAGCATATATGAACCAAGTTTGATATCTTAACGCGACCAAGTCACAAAATATTCAGTATATATGTATATATACTTTTCAAAATCTTTGAAATCCTCTTTCATGCATAATATACACAGAGTTTCAGTCTATAACTGTATAAAAATATTGTTGCAAGGTGATCTCATATATCTAACCTTGTCTCAAGGTTTTTCTGAAAATCTTTGTCATACATAAGATAATCAAAATGAAATGAAGTTACGAGATACTTCATTTGATGAAAACATCATTTTGAAAACTTGACCCTGCCAACACTCTAAAAGAGATATGTCCTAACTCCAATCATGTATGAGGATTTAGGAATAACTTTTATGTAATCTATTTTGATTTCATTGATATTAATAAAAGACTTGTTTTGTTTTTATTGCGGGCTCTATCTATTTAAATGTTTAAATAAGATATACCACAGTTTAGAGTAAAGCTTTTTATGGATTGTGATGAGATCATAATAATGAGACCTAAAAGATGATAACTCTAAACTTCAATAGTTCCTGGTCGTAGAATTACTAACTGGTAATTAATAATCCGCAAAGATCGGTACATACTATGCTTGGTTCATTATGAAGGATGTCTGTTCTCATAGACATTTGTGTGGTGACACTATAGCTAGTATGTAGGTGCTTATTATAGAACAAGTTCACTGAACATGAATCACATAGCTGAACAACTGATGGAGTTCACTCACGTGTCAGCAGTTGTTCACATAGTGATAGTAGTATAAGTATCCTTAGACTTGAGGTCATCATAGTCATCTTGTGTACACTAACTATGCTTTGGTTTAGTTCTTAGTCTCAAGGGATAATTATAAGGGCTCTACTGGGTATAGGAATTTTTACACGAAGATAGTGTATGATCAATAAAGGATCTACCCCTTCCAGTGAAGGAAGAGAATGTTCAATGCTGATCCACTTATGTTAGTTCAGGAATCTCTAGCTAGAGTGAATAAAATTAGAAAGGAGTTTCTAATTTACATTAAATAGAACTAAGCATAGTGAATGGGAAAACAAGTTATTAAATAAGATAGGCTTGACACAAGTTCCATGCCTTATATTTAATCGTGACATTGCAGGGTAGAAGGAATTAATTGTACGGTAACTACTCACTGAATAGGTTCTTGGTATTCTAAGCAGAGAATTAGTATTATCCGGATAGTCGCGATATGCTGAGAAGTATCCCTCACGATGTAGAATAAATATGATTAATTAATTAATCATATTTAATGAATTAGAGAATTTATATAAATAATGATAAAATAGTTTTATTATTATTTATTTCTACTACCGGCTTAATATTGAACCTACAGGGTCACACCATAAAAGAGAATGATTTAATGGTGGAGGAATTAATTAATAATGGCTGATAATTATTTATTTATGAAATAAATAATTAATTGGAAAATTTAATAATTGATTAAATGAGATTTATTTGATTATAAATTAATTAAGAAAAGGTTCTCAATATTATTAATTAAGAATTTAATTTTTGGAAATTAAATCAAGAGAGAGAATTATTTCTAAAGTGTTTAGAAAAAGGATTAATAATTAAAAGGTGTTTTAATTATTAATGAGAATAATAAAGGGTTAATAATAATAATAATATTTTATGGGAAAATTTTCAGCTGAAAATGTTGCCTATAAATATACTATTATAAACCCTATTTTTGCCTCAACCTAAAAATTTTACAAAAACCCTAATTCTCTCCACCTCCTTCTTCTTCATTACATCGTTTTCTTGGTGGATATCGGTGGAGTGCTTCACACTTGAGGAGCAGCTGCTAAGGATCTCCGCTCGTGGTTCTTGGATCGCTATTTAAGACCTCCATCTTTCTATTAATGTAAAGCTTCTTAAGGTAAACATACTGAACTACGAATTAAATATTATTTTTCGCATGGATCCGGCGGAGGGTTTCGGTTTTTTTTCAAAGATTTAAATTTATGTTTTCGTTGCGTTTATGTGCTAAAAACCCTTCAATGGTATCAGAGCTACTTGTGAAAAATTTTTAATTCGTTTATGTGTTTAACTATTTTCGATATATGAGCATGTACGTGATTCGCCATGATTTGATGTTGATATAATATGCTTATATATGTATGATTTTGAATATATGATATTCATGTGAGTTGTATAATCATAAGATGATTATGTAATATGTATATATACTGATATATACATGATTTATGTTTGTTCTAATTATGAGAATCATATTAGATACGGATTCTGAATTGGCTGCTGCAGATTTGCTGAAATCTGGGTCTGGTGTCCGATTTACGCAAACGAATACTCTATTCCATAGGTAAACGAGCTTCTAAACAAAACTGATAGCAAAAGCTATCAACGACTCGTCTGTAAGGCGTTTAACGTCTTTTACTGCCCGTAAACAGTGATTCTTATTTTTCTGATTATGATTCTAATTTTTGTCATATTTTTTTTTATGATTAGATCATGGATAATATGATATGTTAAGATCAGATTATGTGTTTTAACATACTTTTATGTGTTGTATGAGCATGGTGGATGGTTATGGTCTTTCGACCTTAGTGTAATGGTTTTGGTTTTGGTTTTAAATACGACTTGCATGTCGTCAATCTTTGTAATCATAAATCTCGAATGTAACTCGAGTTATTCTTGTAAGTTCATTAGATTAGTTTTACTTTCAATCATGTAATGTAATTGAAGACTCAAGAAGGCTATCCAATGGAGGTGATACAAAGAAGAAGACGAGGCATACAAGAAGTCTAATCAAAGAAGAAGACTTATGTAATAAGTAGTTGTATTTATTTCCATCACCATATTAGATTGACCTTGATCTTTATCATTAGCTTGATAAAGATCACATAGGATGGGGCCATAACCAAACACATTTACTTTTTTGCACTTTACATTTACTTGTTTATTTAATTTTATATATGAGATATATGCCAATGTTTACCATGCGATGATAGATTTAGGTGAACTTAATTGACATAAGGCGTTTGTTAGACAATCTAGTATAGTGAAATTATTTCATGAACTTAATATAAATATTATGAATACGATCATGAGATTCTGGTGTTTATGAAACACGTAATTGAATATGAATTTTCAATATTGAGAGAAAGGATGATTCTGTCAATAACAGATTTCTATCTATAAGAAAGGGTTATTAAGTGACGCCTCTTGACAATGCTCCACCCGATCTGGGAATCATCTGACTATCGATTATTGATTTGAAATATTTAATTTAAAAGGAAGAATCTCTTTATAATAAGATTATGATTGTAACGTAATATAATCCCTCTAAAATTAAATAATATCAAGTAGTAATTGGCCAATGACACAACGGGCTTGTGTCGGTCAAAGCCTTCCAACATGGTAGAAAGTAGTTCTTATTTTTGAATCATTGTCGTTTCGTGCTACAACCGAGGGCTTTGATTTCGAAATAAGAAATACTTATCTATTATATAGAGATGTGTATATTGAATTAGAATCTAAAGGTCGTTACGTGCCACAGCTGTGGGCCGTTGGAGACTGATTCAATTGTACGAAAAGTTGGGTTAGACTTGACTTAGAATATTGAGTTTGTCGTGCCACAACCGTGACTCAATTATTCAAGAGGCTAAAGTTATATTAGGGAATAACATAAGATGTAATTGACAAGAGTTGTCTGCCTATTGAACATCACATGACGTTTCGTGCCACAGCCGAGGTTGTGTGATGGAATGTAGGATCCATATTCCCACTAGCATTATGAACGCTTAATTTTCACTTAGGGGGTTGAATAAATTAGATAAACTACTGGGAGACACTTATGAATAAAGACCCGATTCATATAGTATTTTGAAATGAAATTGAATATTTGCAAAGTGTTGTTATGTGTTTATCATTTACAGATTTACTATATTCGTCATGTCTTCTACACTATCACTCCGGAGCATACTAGATGCTCACAAGTTGACTGGTCCTAATTTAGCAGTTTATTTTCACTGTAACAAGTTGGGGCACTGGAAGAGGAACTGCAAGGTTTACCTTGCAGAATTGAAGAAGAAGAAAGGTAGTAAGACTACCGCTTCTGATTTAGGCATGTTCATGATCGAAGTTAATATGTCACTAGGTCAAATTTCTACTTGGGTATTAGATACCACCTGCGGTTCTCATATTTGCAATTCGTTGCAAGGACTAAAGGGAAGTAGGACTCTTGAAAAAGATGAGGTGATTCTACGTATGGGCAATGGAGTAAGGGTTGCGGCCATATCTATAGGATCATTTAGTTTACATATGCCTACGGGCAAGACTATTATTCTGAATAATTGTTATTACGTTCCCTCTATTGTGAGGAATATTGTTTCTATTCCTATGTTGGATTTGGATGGTTTTTCATTTATTATTAAGAATAATGAATGTTCTATCCTTAGAGATAATGTTCTTTGTAGACGTGGTATTATAAATAATGGTCTGTATGTATGTGACGTAGAGCATGATTTACTTCAGATTGAACAAACTAATAAAAGAAAACGAGATGATGAAAATATGACCTACTTATGGCACTATAGGCAAGGTCATATTAGTGAAAATAGACTGCGGACATTGCATAAGGAAGGGTTACTTGACCACTTTGATTTTGAATCATATCCTACATGCGAGTCTTGTCTATTGGGTAAAATGACCAAATCTCCATTTAGTGCACATGGAGAAAGGGCTGCAGATTTGCTAGGATTGGTACACACAGATGTATGTGGACCAATGTCTACGCAAGCCATGGGTGGATTTTCATACTTCATTACTTTCATAGATGATCGATCTAGATTCGGATATGTGTATTTGATGAAACACAAGTCTGAAGCCTTTGAAAAGTTCAAAGAATATAAGTATGAAGTGGAGAAACAAACCAAACATAGTATTATAACTCTTCGATCAGATCGAGGTGGTGAATACTTGAATGGAGAGTTTCTAAATTATCTCAAAGAAAATGGTATAGTCTCCCAGTGGACTCCTCCATATAATCCACAGTTGAATGGGGTATCTGAAAGGAGAAATCGAACTTTGTTAGACATGGTTCGGTCCATGATGAGCTATGCGAATCTTCCAGTATTCCTGTGGGGTTATGCATTGGAAACCTCAGCATATTTACTGAATACAGTGCCTTCAAAATATGTTCCTCAAACACCATATGAGATATGGAAAGAAAGGAAACCGAGTCTTAAACACGTTAAGATTCGGGGATGTCCAGCTTATGTCAAGAAAGTTGACCCAGATAAACTGGAATCTCGATCTGTAAAATGTAATTTTGTGGGATATCCTAAAGAGACTTTGGGGTATTACTTTTACACCGATCATCGGGTGTTTGTCTCCAGACATGCTACCTTCTTGGAAAAGGAGTTTATCCTTGAAGGAAATAGTTGGAGCAAAATTGAACTTGATGAAGTTCAAAAAGCACAATCTACTACGGATCAAGTGGAAATACCTGTTCAGACTAAACAACCTTCTATGGAACAGCCCATTCGTAGGACAGGGAGAGTGTCTCGCCAACCTGAGAGGTATTATGGCCTTGTCATTGAGAATGGAAATGAGTTGTCAATCATTGATGATGACGACCCTGTGACCTATAATGAGGCTATGAGTAGTGTTGACTCAGAGAAATGGCATAGTGCCATGAAATCCGAAATGGAATCTATGTATACCAACCAAGTATGGACTCTGGTTGAGGCGCCTGAAGGTGTTAAGCCTATTGGGTGCAAGTGGGTATACAAGAGAAAGATTGGAGCAGATGGCCAGGTGGAGACCTATAAGGCCAGGCTCGTGGCAAAAGGATTCAAACAAAGGCAAGGGATTGACTTTGATGAAACTTTTTCACCTGTAGCCCTGTTAAAATCAATTCGGATTTTGCTTGCGATTACTGCTTACTACGACTATGAGATCTGGCAAATGGACGTGAAAATGGCCTTCCTCAATGGGGAACTTGAGGAGGAAGTGTATATGACACAGCCAGAGGGTTTTCTTTCCAAGGGAAATGAACACCTAGTGTGTAAGCTGCTGTGAACCATATATGGTTTAAGGCAAGCTTCTCGTAGATGGAACATCCATTTTGATGAGACAATCAAAGAGTTTGGTTTTATCCAAAACATAGATGAACCATGTGTCTGCAAGAAGGTTAGTGGGAGCGCGTTAACATTTTTTGTATTTTATGTGGATGACATACTTCTTAAAGGAAATGATATACCGATGCTACAATCAGTCAAAGTATGGCTATCAAAGAACTTCACCATGAAGGACTTGGGAGAAGCATCCTACATTCTCGGTATGAAGATCTATAGAGATAGATCTAGAAGAATGATAGGTCTTACCCAGGGTACATACATCCATAAAGTGCTTAAAAGGTTTAGCATGGAAAACTCCAAAAGAGGTCTCATACCGATGAGCCATGGAGTGTCCCTTTCCAAAAAAATGTCTCCTAAGACACCTGAGGAAAGAGAGCGTATGAGTAAGATTCCTTATGCTTCAGCAATAGGATCTATCATGTACGCGATATTGTGTACAAGGCCTGATGTTGCTTATTCAATTAGTGTGACCAGCAGATATCAGTCTAATCCAGGTGAAGACCACTGGAAAGCAGTGAAAAACATCCTTAAGTACTTGCGAAGGACTCAGGACATTTTTCTTGTTTTTGGTGGTGAATCTGAGTTGAAAATAGAGGGTTATACTGACTCTAGTTTTCAATCAGAAAGTGATAGCAAATCCATGTCAGGGTATGTGTTTACTCTGAATGGTGGTGCAATTAGTTGAAAGAGTTACAAACAGTCTACAATGGCTGACTGCACAGCGGAATCAGAATATATAGCTGCAAGTGAGGCTGCAAAAAAAGCCGTTTGGATGAGGAAATTTGTTTCTGAGTTGGGAGTTGTTTCTAGCGTTGAAGAGCCTATTGTGTTGTATTGTGATAACAACGCAGCAATAGCACAAGCCAAGGAACCTAGGTCTCATAAAAATTCCAAACATGTCCTTCGGCGCTTTCATCTGATTAGGGAGATTGTTGAAAGAGGAGATATCAACGTCGAGAGTTGACACACATAACAATGTAGCAAACCCACTCACAAAGCCACTTTCTCAAAGTCACTTTGATCGTCATAAGAACAAGATGGGTATTAGATACCAGAGTGATTGGCTTTAGTACAAGTAGGAGATTGAAAGAGATATGTCCTAAGTCCAATCATGTATGAGGATTTAGGAATAACTTTTATGTAATCTGTTTTGATTTCATTGATATTAATAAAAGACTTGTTTTGTTTTTATTGCGAGCTCTATCTATTTAAATGTTTAAATAAGATATACCACATTTTAGAGTAAAGCTTTTTATGGATTGTGATTAGATCATAATAATGAGACCTAAAAGATGATAACTCTAAACTTAAATAGTTCCTGGTCGTAGGATTACTAACTGGTAATTAATAATCCGCAAAGATCGGTACATACTATGTTTGCTTCATTATGAAGGATGTCTGTTCTCATAGACATTTGTGTGGTGACACTATAGCTAGTATGTAGGTTCTTATTATAGAATAAGTTCACTGAACATGACTCACATAGCTGAAGAACTGATGGAGTTCACTCACGTGTCAGCAGTTTTTCACATAGTAATAGTTGTACAAGTATCCTTAGCCTTGAGGTCATCATAGTCATCTTGTGTACACTGAACTATGCTTTGGTTTAGTTCTTAGTCTCAAGGGACAATTATAAGGGCTCTACTGGGTATAGGAATTTTTACATGAAGATAGTGTATGATCAATAAAGGATCTACCCCTTCTAGTGAAGGAAGAGAATGTTCAATGCTGATCCACTTATGTTAGTTCAGGAATCTCTGGCCATAGTGAATGGAATTAGAAAGGAGTTTCTAATTTACATTAAATAGAACTAAGCATAGTGAATGGGAAAGCAAGTGATTAAATAAGATAGACTTGACAAAAGTTCCATGCCTTATATTTAATCGTGACATTGCAGGGTAGAAGGAATTAATTGTACGGTAACTACTCACTGAATAGGTTCTTGGTATTCTAAGCAGTGGATTCGTATTATCCGGATAGTCGCGATATGCTGAGAAGTATCTCTCACGATGTAGAATAAATATGATTAATTAATTAATCATATTTAATGAATTAGAAAATTTATATAAATAATGATAAAATAGTTTTATTATTATTTATTTCTACTATCGGCTTAATATTGAACCTACAGGGTCACACCATTAAAGAGAATAATTTAATAGTGGAGGAATTAATTAATAATGGCTGATAATTATTTATTTATGAAATAAATAATTAATTGGCAAATTTAATAATTGATTAAATGAGATTTAATTGATTATAAATTAATTAAGAAAAGGTTTTTAATATTATTAATTTAGAATTTAATTTTTGGAAATTAAATCAAGAGAGAGAATTATTTCTAAAGTGTTTAGAAAAAGGATTAATAATTAAAAGGTGTTTTAATTATTAATGAGAATAATAAAGGGTTAATAATAATAATATTTTATGAGAAACTTCTCAGCTGAAAATTTTGCCTATAAATATACTATTATAAACCCTATTTTTGCCTCAACCTAAAAATTTTACAAAAACCCTAATTCTCTCCACCTTTTCCTTCTCCATTACATCGTTTTCTTGGTGGATACCGGTGGAGTTCTTCACACTTGAGGAGCAGCTGCTAAGGATCTCCGCTCGTGGTTCTTGGATCGCTATTAAAGACATCCATATTTCCATTAATGTAAAGCTTCCTAAGGTAAACATACTGAACTACAAATTAAATATTATTTTTCGCATGGATCCTGCGAAGGGTTTCGGTTTTTTTTAAAGATTTAAATTTACGTTTTCGTTGCATTTATGTGCTAAAAACCCTTCACACTCAACAATCGCCCAGCCGTAGCCTTTCTTTCGAAGTGCTCTGGGTAGTGTTGCAGAAATATCCAACTGGATGATGAACTCATTACAGGAGTTTGCCGCGCCAGGAAGACCACTCACGATGATCAGTCGCAATAGTGCAACCCCACCATTTCTACATGTAGGGGAGAACAGTCGGATTTACTTGTCGACCGAATGCTGGACTCCTAAGAAATGGACCGTCTTAGCGGAACTTCCAGGACATTTGGGTCAATATAATAAGGCTGGGCCGGCGCCACTCGACCACTTACGCCACTCCTAGTTCAGATGAAATCCATGACTTGAAACGTAAAGCTCGTCCCCCCTTTCCCCAAGTAGAAACTTGTTGATACGGCTCCACCAAGAAGTCGTATCTAGTTGGAAAGGAAAGCTCACCGATATTTCCCAGGCGATGCCTGTTAATGGATTAACTTATTCCATGAATTTTACTTCCCGAGTGTTCGGTAAGTAATCAAAAACTCTTTTATCAAAACAGCAACCTTGTTGCGAATATAAAAATACATCACGGAGCCGGATCCCTCAGATTTTTGAGTGAGTATTTAAATCCCCTTCGAAAGGAAGATCTTAAATTTGAAAACGAGTTTTGGGATCCGCTCTAACTTTCCAAAAATAGTTTTGATAAAGTTTGAAAATAATCTCTGGAAATATTTAAAGTAAGAATGATTTGATAGTATCAATCATTTTCCGAATACTTGGCGAATATTGACACATTATTCTTTAAGAAAATAAAGAATATTATTTAATAAAATAAGCGGAGTCATAAGTCCTCGAATGAATATTCAAACTAATATTCATTAAATAAAATAAGCAGAGTCATAATTCCTCGAATGAATATTCAGACTAATATTCATTTATTAATAGAAATAAAATAAGTTTCGTAAGTAGAAACTCTATTCAAATAATTAAACTAGTCTTTGATCCTAATAAGAATCTTAAATGAATATTCAAAAAAATAATATTCACTTATAATATAAAACTATCGAATAAACATTATTCGATTAATAGTTTTAAAAACTATTTATATATATATAATATACTCGGGAACATCGTCTCCCGGTTTAGAAAAATGTTCAACTCTAGGTCCCCTATACTAAGGGTATACGCAACTGCTGTTTATCTCTAGCATAGGTATTATGCAGTTTATAAGCATTTGAATTGATAATAAAATATCAAGATTTCACAACATGCATATATATACCATATCAACATGCTCCAATATATCGTAAGATTTGCTAATAACAACCATGCACTTATCTCAAGATAATGCATCAATATATTTACATCACAACAACAGTATAACGGGTAGAAAACTGGCCTGAGTGTTCCGGGGTAGACTTAAGCTTAAAGTAGGTACGGTAACCTATGAATAACAACATAAGACGGAATTAGACCACGGTCGCTTAAGAAACTAGTCAAAACTCACTCATACCCTAACGGTCGCTTACGGTCACTTATACGCTTAACGATTTGTGTTACTCGCTTGCGTACTCTCGGCTCCACCAAATTTAGTAATTTAACCGTTATGAATTTTAAGTCGACTCTTTCGCGAATACTCTACCAACTGCCTAACCCACCTTACATAATTGTTTCTTAATCAAATTAGTCTTTTAAGGGCCTTAAACAAGGTCTCAAAGTAAAGCGAGGGGTAAAGGTTCGTTCGCGAAATGTCGTTACTTAAAACGGTCGTTTCTCCTAAACCGTACATCAGAATCAAGCGAACCACATATCAAAATGAAGCTTACGACACGCTCTAGCTAATCATGGAAATGTTACAGGTTGGTCAGTGAGTTATCTGGTCCGAGATTCATGTACAACAGTCTAAGGAAAACGGGCATTACGATGGCTATGTTTAAGAGTTCTCCAAGTTTCTCACTACACCAAAACCTCACCAAACAACCCATAATTATTAACACATCAAAACCTCAACTAAATAATAATATACCAGTCCTTATTCTCCAGATTCTTCATCTCAACCAACCACAATCAAGTTCTATTAACTATAACAAGATTCATTCACCAAATCACTCCAAATTCAAATCAAACTACTAATAATCAAAGATCATGCTTCTCATTTAGAAAACCAACCATCAAACTCACTAATAATCAAAGTAAAGGCTAGGGTTTGAAGTTTATACCTTCCTTGCAAGGTGTTAAGTTGCTAGGAAGCCTTAGGGAGCCTCCTACAAGCTTGATCTTTCCAAAGAAATCAAGACACAAAGTTAGGCTTTGAAGTTTCTAAAAGTCCGATTGAAAGAACTGTAAAAATAAGGGTCTTACCTTGCTTATTTGGACGAGACTTGTGAACAAGAGTTGTAGGCCATCTATAGAAACTTGCTGAAGAACACAACATTTGAGTGAGTATTGAAGGAGATATGGCAGTTTGAAGTTTCTGGGTTTGTTTTGGCCGAGAGCTTTGAAGCTTGGAATGGGGGAGAGAAGATGAATGGTGCTTGGTTGATTTTTTTGGAAAGTGAAATGAATTTACTTGGTTGTAAATCAACCTTGCAAAATGTCTTGCTTTTGCTTTTTGATTACATCATTGCTTGCATCATCAATATGGCACATGTTAACTTCTTGTGGTGTAAGGGTGTCTTAACCCTTAACCACATGTTTTAGCTTCTCTTAGAAGCTATTTTCCATCCTACTTACATGAGCTTGTCCCTTGATCGTTTATTTATTTTACGGTTCGCTTAACTCTCGTTCTCGTTCGTTGTTTGAGGGATCATATACGGGATCTTATTACTTGCGTTCCCTTAAACCTTTCTCAATATTTTATATTACTTTTATGATCCTCTCTTATAATCCTTGAATTTAAATCATTTTAATCATGTTACCTTATACTCAATTCTTTCGGTATCTGGTGGATTTTCGGGAAAAATCAAAGTGTCCGGATTCGAATTCTAACGACCTTTACATACACTCATTTACTTTATGAAATACTAATATGATCTTAGAATTTCCATAACAGTACTCCTATATAGCGTGGTCTAATAATTTTCCTTAATCAACATCATCAGCAAAAGTTATTATTCATCAGTGTTTCAAAAATTCCAAAAATTGGGGTTATTACAGATATGAGGTAATATATGAGGAAAAGAAATCAATTCAAGTATGAAAGAGATTAACTAGATTCAATACTTAATCATTGGGTGATGTCAGGGACTAATTAATCTTATTGAAACTGTAGTCATGCATTCACAAGGTTTTTAACCACAAGCAACATAATTATAGAGGTAAGTTGAGAGTTCACTTGCCTGGACTACGCTTACTGAGTACTTGAATTGAATCTTATATGGGCTCCTTTCCTGGCCTCCTACTTGAACCTATGATAAATAGTATCCTTATTACAACTCTTGCTACTACACTTTCGCGTATACTATAAATATGCAAATACACATATACATACTTATATATATATACATTTAAATTCTACTAATTACAAAAAATATATACACCATATAAACCACATAACATATAGCAAGAAATGACATGGCAATTTATTACTTAGTTAATAGTACACATTTAGATTCTATTTACGACCTTAGTCACTTAGGCATTTAATCACATACATAGGACCAATACTCCTAATCCTCCTTAACAGAACTCAACTCAACCTAAATTTAGTAAGTCACACTTATGCCTCACCTCAAATAACTCACAAATGCAACGCACCTCCCTACAGCTTCTAAAGACAACTCTAATATTGACTCTCGGGTGTTTTGGTGGAAATAAGGTATCTCCACCTTAGGCATTCACTCCAAACCAACTCTCAAAGGTTATTAAGACTCTAAAATGACTCTCAAAGTTGGAATGACTCAAAGGCCTCACTCAGGCCTCACTCAGGCCTCTCTAGGCCTCAAGTGGAATTTGACACAAAACTGCCTTCCCTGATTTCCAAATTGCCTTGATTTTACCAACTTAAAACTCACTTATTTAGTTCAATTATTGGTTTTAATGACTTGTTAAGCTTCCTAAAACTTCATTACATCTATTTAGACCAAGGTCCAATGAAGGCCTAACCTATGACATGATGATAATCAACCAAAAGTCAAGTTTACCCAAATCTGCCCTGTTTTTTATGCTTGCATGTTGAAGAAGCCGAGGTTGAGACCTTAGTTCTTATGAACTTAAGGTTGAAACCATGGTGGCTTATAGAATGAACAAGATATGATCTTAGGAGGTGTCACACTTCTATTTTACCAAGTCATACTCATTGTTCTTAAACATTTGGAAATGATTTCTTAAGAGCCGGATGTAATGTGCTGATTTTGAGAAGTTTTTATGAAAAAGGACCATGCATGTTCATTTCTGAAGTCTTGCTCTTTATGAATTTTGTTTTGTTAAGTATAAACCCTTGCATGCTATTTTTCCTTCCAGATATCTTAAGTTTAGTACTTGCATGTTGATTTTAGTAGTAATGCATTTAAATCAAAAGTTTCTATAACAATCTCTGATAAGTGGATTTTATACTTACATGAAATTTTCATTATCGGCTTAAGTTGGTGTTTTGGACTCAACTATGTGGTATTTTTGATATATTTTTGTGTAATTACATTGCAGGGCATCAGTCATAGTAGGAAAGTACTTTACAAGGATTTTATGCTAATAATAGATCAGATTTTGAATTATAGGCCATTTTCAAATTGTAGATAATCTCGTTATCTTCGCGTGGGCAGTGGAATCGCCTAATTCTGACGAGCAGAACTCAAGATACGGCCAAAAGAAGAATTGTCAGAAAATCACCAGAAGGCAGGCACGCCCGCGCCAGAACCAGCGCGCCCGCGCCCCAAAAATCAGTAAACCAGCGCGCCCGCGCCGCCCTTTTTGCCCCGGAATCCTGTTTTGAGTGGAATTTAATGATTTTAAGAGTCCAGGTCCACTAGGGGCTTATATATAGTGATAAAAAGACGTTTTTAACAACAAGGAGCCAAAGGAAAACATTTAGAAGACCTAAAGAGCACAAGACGGCTATGGAGAAGAAGACTTTTGTATCCTTTAATATAGTCGATACTTTGGATGCTTATTTTTTATTTGTCTTAAACCCTAATACTCTTATATTCATTATTATGTCTTTATTGGAACCCATGGTGACGATGAGTTCGATTATGAAATAATCGTTGTCATGGGGTTCTTGCGGATTTATCTATGGATTTCAATAGTTAATTGTTCTAATTCTTGATGTGTTTTGGACTCAAGTATGTGGTATTTTTTATGTGTTTTTGTGTAATTGCGTTACAGGTCATCAGTCGTCAGAGGAAAGAGATTTAATAGGATTTTATGCTGATAAGAAATCATATTTTGAAGTACAGGCCATTCTCAAGTTATAAAGAATCTCGTTATTTTTACGTGCCGATTCTCAATGATCAGGAGGAGCTCAGGATCTGACTTTTTTAGATGTCATTAGTATTTGATGTGCCGTCAGGATTTGATGCATCATCAGTATCTACGGAACATCAGCATCTGAAGGCAGTCTGCTGTGAAGATTAATTTTGTTCCTTATTTTAAGGGATGGATATCTGTTGCTTTCTGAGTGATAGGATTTTGTATACTCAGTTAAAGATATGTATCATTTTCTGTTAGTATTTGATAATGCATATCCTAGACTAATTTGTTGCAGCTGTGTATTATATAAACACAGTTTAGTCATCACATAGTGAGTAACTCGAGTATTGTACGACCTAGCAGCTCTTAAGAACATCACTATTTCTTGAGAGAGTTTGTAACAGTTTTATCAGAAATATAAAGAACTGTTATATTTTTATACTTCTTCGAAACATTTATACAATTGTATCCAACCCCTCTTAAACAATTGTATTTCTACTGGGCAACAATTGGTATCAGAGCGAACTGATAGATTTATAATCAGAAACGATCTAAACATGTCTCTGAACAAGTATGAAAGTATTAAAATCCCCATTCTGAAAAAGGTTGAATATCTTACATGGAAGGTGAAGATGCTCATGCACCTGGAGGCTACAGATCCAGACTATCTCGACATAATCAATGATGGACCCTACATGCCAACAAAACCGGTGCCTGCAACTCCTACTGTTGCTGAACACTATCAGTTGAAGGAGAAGAGTGAGTGGACACCAGAAGAGAAAGTTGTTGTGCTAAAAGATGCAAAGGTACGTAAGAAACATTTTGCATAACAGTCTTGCATCTTTGATGTCAAACAGGGTTATAGCCTACAAGACTGCCAAGGAGATCTAGGATGCTCTTGAAACTCAATGTCAAGGAACCAGGGCCATCAAGAAGAACAGAAGGGATGTTCTAATTCAAGAATATGAACATTTTGAGGCCAAACCTCATGAAAGTCTCACTGACATCTATGACAGATTTCTCACCCTGCTCAATAATTTATAATTGGTGGGAAAGGTGTATGATCGGGAGGATTCAAACACTAAGTTCCTGAGAGCCTTGAATGAGGAATGGGAGACTCAGACTTGAATCATATGACATCAGTATGATTTGGAAATAATCACTGTAGATGAAGTCTATGGCATGCTGAGAACTCATGATCTGGAAGTTCAACAAAGGAAAGAGAGGAAAAGCAACAAAGGAAAATCAGTTCCTTTGAAAGTGAATGCTAAAGCTTCAAAAGAAAGGTTTGTTGAAGCTGCAAGGAAAAAGAACAATCTGCCAGAATCAAATACTGATGATTCATCATCAAATCCTGATGATGATACTGATGAGAATGTAACAGATTCTGATGTCATGCAAATGGCTGCATTACTGGTTAAGGGCTTCAAGAAGATGCAATTCAGGAAATCTCAGAAGAAAAGAAGCTTCATGAAGAAGTTCACTGGAAGGGAAAGGAAGTCGTTTGGAAGAAGAGAAGGAAATGACTCTAAAGCTGGAAAAGTCGACAAATCAAAAATCAAGTGCTACAACTGTGATGAACCCGGTCACTTTGCTACAGAGTGCAAAAAGATAAAGCATGACAAAGGGAAGAGCAAAAACTTGATTAACTCAAGCAAGGATTGGATGGATTCCACTGATTCTGAAGATGAAGAAACATGTTATGTACTGATGGCTAGTTTTGATGCTCCTGCTTCCTCTGATTCTAAGGTATCAACTTCTTTCTTCTCTTTTGATACTGCAGATATATCTGAACTGAAATCTATTCTTAAGTCTCTTCATGGAAATTTTAAAAATAAGATACTAGAGAACAATGGGCTGTTAACTGAAAATGAAATCTTAAAGTCTAGGAATGATCAGTTGGAGTCTGACTTAGTAAATCAGATTGAAATTCAGAAAGAATGTGAGAAAGCTAAACAGACAATAAAGATACTATAAGCTAAGTATAGTATATTAGAGAATGAATTAGAAAATGAGAGGAAAACCCTTAAATCCTGGACTGATTCAGGCAAAAAGGTTCATGAGATGATCTCTAAGAAAAACTGGAAAGAATGTCTTGGTTATGTAGATGGAATTAAGGATGTTGACACTGAAAAAAAACTACCCTTAAGACTTCTGTTAAGTTAATCTCTTCAGAAGCTGATGAACCCAAATCTATCTTTCAAAAGGGTTCAATATCAGCATCCCAAGAAATGTCAGTAAGTGATAAATCTCAAAGAAAGGAAAATAAGGAAACCATTAAGACTGTTAAGAAAGAAAAGAATATAGGACTTTTGTCTAAAAGACAATTAAAAAAGAAATTATCTGAGGTTACTCACAAACCTCAAGGTAAAAGTCCTAAAAGAAATAGGAATGGTAAGCAAGGTATTTCTAAGGATTCTAATTATAAGTTTGTTCTCAATGCTCCTAGAAAAACTTGTTTTAACTGTGGTAGTACTAATCATCTTGCTATTGATTGCAAGAGGAGTAAGAAAATGAAAACTGATATTCTTGAGTCTGATATTAGGGGTAGATCAGTATTTTATAAACCACAAAATCCTTGTTTTCAAGAACTCAAAAATGGAGGAAGTTTGCAAGTACAAAGGCATACAACAATAATTCTCAGCTCTTGGCACACCCCAACAAAATGGTGTTGTTGAGAGAAAGAACATATTCCTAATTGAAGCTGGCAGGACACTGCTGGAAGAAGCAAAACTACCCACTTACTTCTGTGCTAAAGCAGTCAACACAGCCTGTTATACTCAGAATATCACACTGATAAACAGACATGGTGTTACTCCTTATCAGATGCTGAAAGAAAAGAAGCCCAGTCTCCAACATCTTCATGTATTTGGATGTAAGTGCTTTTTTATAAGAACTCATACTGATCAGCTAGGAAAATTTGAATCAAAAGCTGATGAAGGAATCTTTGTTGGTTACTCACCATCAAGAGCATACAGGGTTTTCAATCTGAGAACAAATACTGTAGTTATCTCCATAAATGTATCTTTTAATGATAAGAAGATTCCTGGTTTTGAAGAAGACTCTCATGAAAGTCTAATCTTTGCAAATAAAAATGCACTGTTGGAATCTGGATCAAACTCTAATGAACTGTCTATTACTGATGATCCAAATCCTGATACTCCTTCAGATTCTGAAGATGATCATTGTACTAATGAAC
Organism: Apium graveolens; assembly: GCF_009905375.1. Taxonomy (NCBI): domain Eukaryota; kingdom Viridiplantae; phylum Streptophyta; class Magnoliopsida; order Apiales; family Apiaceae; genus Apium; species Apium graveolens. Next base: position 85,558,673 of record NC_133656.1, read on the forward strand.
CTGTACATGTTGAGGGGAGCAACAGCAAGGTTCAACTGATAGTCTAATACTGAAGAATCAACTCAGGGTTCTTCTCAATCTGGACATTCAGAATCAAATGTTGATTCAATATCAGATGGACATGAGTCAAGTCCCAAAACTTCATCAGGAGATGACAACATTGATTCAGGGGGAGCCTCAAATGCATTTGATGAGGCATACAATTCAGGGGGAACATCCTGCTCCAGAAGGACACTTCTTAGTGCCAGAAAATGGACTAAAGATCATACTCCTGATCTGATTGTTGGAAATCCTGATGAAGGTGTAAAGACAAGGAGTGCAACTCAAAATGAATGTTTGTATCACAATCTACTTTCAATAGAAGAGCCAAAGAAAGTAGAAGATGCACTCAAGGATGCAGATTTGGTCATAGCTATGCAAGAAGAGTTGAATGAGTTCGAAAGAAATGAAGTTTGGAAGCTGGTGCCTAGACCTAAAAACAGGTCAATTGTAGGCACGAAATGGGTCTTCAGAAATAAGACTGATTTTGATGGAACTATTATCAGAAACAAGGCAAGATTGGTGGCTAAAGGATATTCCCAACAGGAAGGCATTGACTATGATGAAACATTTGATCCTGTTGCTAGGCTGGAAGCAATCAGAATTTTCTTCGAATATGCTGCACACAAGAAATTTAAATTCTTTCAGATGGATGTCAAGAGTGCATTTCTCAATGGAGAACTTGAAGAGGAAGTCTATGTTGAACAACCACCGGGTTTTGTGGATCCCAAACATCCTGATTATGTTTATAGACTTGACAAAGCACTCTATGGACTAAAGCAAGCACCTAAGGCATGGTATGAGACCCTTGCTCAGTTTCTGCTGGAAAGTGGATTCAATGAAGTACAATAGATAAAACTTTATTTTATCTGAATCAAGGTAAAGATCTGCTTTTAGTTCAAGTTTATGTGGATGATATCATTTTGGGATCAACTAATCAAAAATTGTGTGATAAGTTCACAATGTTGATGCAATCAAGATATCAAATGAGTATGATAGGAGAGATGAGTTACTTCATGGGATTGAAAATTAAACAAACTGATAATGGTATCTACATTAATCAGTCAAAATTCACAAAGAATCTGTTGAAAAGGTTTTATATGCAAGAAAGTGCATCTGCAACTACTCTTATGGCAACTACTACAAAGCTTGATCCTCATGCAGGTATAGCAGTTGATGTCATAAACTACAGAGGTATGATTGGTTCGCTTTTGTACCTAATGGTTAGTAGGCCATACATTATGTTTGCCACCTGCTTGTGTGTAATATTTCAGGAAAATCCAAGGGAGCCACATCTTATTGCAGTGAAGAAAATATTCAGATACCTCAAGGGTACTGTATCACTTGGTCTCTGATATGAAAGGGAAGCTGATTTTGAATTATGTGGATATTCAGACGCTGACTTTGCTGGCTGCAAGATAGACAGGAAGAGTATATCTGGGAGCTGTCAGTTTTTGGGAGGCAGATTAGTCTCATGGTTCAGTAAGAAGCAGAAATCAATTTCTACTTCAACTGCTGAAGCTGAATATATTGCAGCTGAGAGCTGCTATGCTCAGTTGTTATGGATGAGAAACCATCTCATGGACTATGGATTATCATTTTCTAAAATTCCTATTTACTGTGATAATCAAAGTGCTATTGCTATGATAGGAAACCCAGTGCAACACTCTCTTACTAAACATAGCAATATCAGATATCATTTCTATAAGAGAGCATGTCATGGAAGGAACGATTGAGCTTCATTTTGTTCTTACTAATCAGCAGCTGGTTGTTATCTTCACGAAGCCATTACCTGAAGCAACATTTACAAAGCATGTTAATGAACTTGGTATGGTTAATTGGGACATATAAATTCTTTTTAATTTATATTTGATCAAATCCAGATTTATTTTGATCAAATCCTGATATGTCCTAAATGTTGTTCAAGATATTAAGACGGGAATTTTGATGTATTTTATAATATGCATGATAAATTAAGTGAATTTATTTGCTAGTGCATGTATGAATATATATCATTGTCATCATTGCAAATCAGTCTAGGGAGATGCGCTTTAATAAGATATTTTTTTGGTTAGATCATTAAGTTAACTCTGCACTTAATAATTAATCAAACCCCTAGTCTTTTGATATTCCCTCACTCTCTAGGTTATTTAAACCATCATTCTCATCAAGTTCATTTATATATTCACAAACACTCAACTCTCAACTCTCTCCTTCTTGTTCTCCTCTCTGTCAAAAATGGTTCAATGTAATCTGTTCATGAACTACGAAACCTTCATTGTGCAGTTTAGCTTCGAAGATTGGCAGCAGGAATGGCACATCACTGCCATTCCCAATGAAGTGTGGAACTGGGTTCCACAGGAGGTCATGGCACATATCTTGTTCTTCGAAATGGATTATAGCCTCCATCTCGATCGCTTGGAAGAAGAAAGACGAGAAGCTATTCATCAGCAAGAACAAATCATTCGTCTTGTTGTACTATTCGTGCAGAGCAGAAGGAACTAACAAACCGCAACAGCGTTGTCTCTTCGACTAAAGCTGTTGAAGTTCTTCTCTTAGACTAGGATTTTCTTGTAATCATCTATGCATGTAATCAAAAATTTCATGAAATGTACCCTCTTGAATTATTAATGAAATTTTGTTTGTTTTGCTTACAAGACCTAATCTATGTTCCTTAGTTGTGTATGCATGTGCTCATTCTTATTTGTAGCCTGTTAATCTCTAGATCACACAATTAACATGTATCTTTTGATAATTATTGAGATTAAAATTGTGGTTTTCTGATAAGCTTGAGTTGTTTTGACAAATACTGATGAATTTGAATCGACAAATTCTAACGATGTCAAATCTTGACATATAAGAGGTACCAAATACTGATGATAGGTCAGCACGTTTTAATTTAGAATATTATTAAAAAATGACATCTGAATGTTTAATGCTGAAAAGTGATTGTCTTCTTAATTATTGTTTGTAAGTGGATAAATTGTTGAACAAAGTCACCCAACAATTTACTAAAAGAGCAGTGTGTCCTTTGTTGCTAATTCAGCACATTACTCCACTTTCCACTCCAATTCTTCAGTAATTATCCTCTATCAGAAGTCTAATTCACTAAGCTTCCTTATCCGAGTGTGTTACATACAACTAAGCTTTGCAAACTTATATTTGCACAAGAACCTCTGTGACAGATATCATCATACACACAGCCTCACTATTCACATATAATGAATACTTTTCCTCAATGCCTACAAACATCATGTCATCTTCTAAGATTTCACCCTTCTTCATCCAAACCACTATTATTTATGGCAACACTTTTGGAACCAATAACTACTTGCCTCCGCTTATACATCAGTAGTTTCCTCAATCTTTTCATTATATACAGGATTTCTTACTCCAATGTCCAATTGGATATGCTCTCATAAATCCTACTAAGGTATCATACAGGGCTGTAATACAGGTATGGGATACACCTCTAGTTAATGAAATAAATAATGCTTTCTCTTTTGAATATAAGGGACGCAGGTATGAGGTTGATGTTGATGTTCTGGTTCAAGCATTGAGGTTGCCTGCTTGTGATGGTGCTCCTGATAATTATGCACTTAGTAGCTGTTCGATATGCTCAGAACTCTGAACTACAAAGGTGACATCAAAACAATTGGAAAATTGACAAGGACAAAATTAAAGAGAGAATGGAATTTCTTCTTTGATTGCATCAACATATGTTTCTTGAATAAGACAACAAATTTTGATGCTCTTCCGTCTACTTCTCTGTAAATTGGGTAATCTCTTCTCTATTCTGGTAATTTTGACTATGGTTGATAAGTGGCATTTTATACCACTTAGAACATCTTAAAATGGCTTAAATTGGTGTCTTGAAATCAAGTATTTTGTGTATTTGGTGCGTTTTTCTAGTGTTTATGCGTTTCAGGATAATAGTTGTATTTCGGGGGAGTAATCATCAATAATAAGCCTTGGCATGTGTCTAGCATCGCGAGAGGGAAGAAAGGAGCAGATTACAGCGACGAAACAGAGCAAAAATCAGACATTTTCCAGTAGGGGTCTGAGCACCCGCTCAGCTATACTGAGCGGCCGCGCAGGAAGCTGAGCGCCCTAGCTGAGCGGCCGCGCAGGGACGGAAAATTAAAATATTTACTTTAGACTTCTACTTCTGTTTGGCTTCCAACTTCTGTGTAATCTGAGTTTTATGGGACTTCTATATAAGTAGATTCAGAGACGTTTCACGTGTGTTGAATCGTTGTATTAATCGAGGAGCGAAGGAGATAAGGAAGAAGACTGTTTTAGCACACCGCAACGAAGAGGAAGCATATTTTCTTGTGATTCTTTATTTCATTGTAACGTTGGATGCCAGTTTTCTTTGCTTTGAACCTATTTACTCTTGTGACGTACTCTGGTTTAATATAATTAGTTTGGTTATTATTCTCTTGTGTTTATTTATCTTTTTTTCATATGAACCCATGATGACGAAAAGTGCTATCATGGGCTAATCGTGATCATGGGGTCGTAACGGATTTATTATGGAATTCTTTAGTTAGTTATTTAATACCTTAGTGTGTGATGATTGTATGATATCTAGTATTGGTTGTGCGTATTCGTCTTATGTGCGTCGCGAACATATAAGATAGGGTGTTAATCTCTTGTGAAGCGACGGTGGATCTCGAGATTTAGAACTTGCCATGCTAGCATAGGTTTATGTATGATGTTGCATGATTAGTGGGTAACTCTAACCGTTTTATTCGCCCTGTGTAATCAAAAAGAATAACTTGTGCTTAAATCATTATGTTGTCAATTTCTGTAGACATATAGGGACTCAACATAATTGATGCCTATTCAACTTCTATCTTAATTGTGGATGTTTGGTAGAATGGTATTAGTACAATGAAAGTTGGCTTTTATCAGTTTCGTGTTATTCGATTAATATCATCACTATTGCATGCTAAGGGTAATAACAATAACTATTGAAGGAAGTAGTAATGAAGTTGTGATCTCATGAGTGTTTTAATATTGTTAATTCGAAGTGTTAATTAAGTGGTTAAATTTAGTAGTTAATTGTAGTTCATAATTAGTTAATATTATTTGAAGTGTTATTGTCTTAACATTGAGAAGTAAACATACATTGGTGAGTGAGTTTAAGTGAACATAATTAGTTTGAGTCTCTGTGGGAATGAACTAGAAACTATTCTATATTACTTGTGAACGCGTATACTTGCGTGAATATTAGCACGTGTTTTCGCCCTAACAAGTTTTTGGCGCCGCTGCCGGGGACTCGGCGTATTTGTTTAGTTTATGTACTTACCATCATTGGTCGTTAGGACTCAGTGATTAAGACGTGTTACTTATTGTTTCCGGTTGTGTTTCAGGTACTTTAGCGAGCGTTTATGCAAACTCGTTCTCGTACTTGCAAGAGGACTTTAGATACAGCTGAGGAGACAGACGAAGTTCTTGATATTCCGGAGAAGATAGATTTTGAAGATTCGGATTCAGGAAGTGAGCAGAAAGAACCAGTAATCATGGGTGATCGTATTGTTCCGGCCGATCCAGCTCTTATGGACTTTTCTCGGCCTAAAATTGATGACATTCAGTCAAGCATTCTTCATCCGGCTATTCAAGCTAACACCTTTGAAATCAAGCCGGGCACTATTCAGATGGTGCAGAATTCTGTTTCTTTTGGAGGAGCTGCGACTGAAGAACCCAACATGCACATAAGGAATTTTGTCGAGATCTGCAGTACTTTCAAATATAATGGCGTGACCGATGAGGCTATCAAGCTGAGGCTTTTCCCATTCTCACTGAGGGATAAAGCTAAGGACTGGTTACATTCTGAACCAGCTGGGTCCATCACTACTTGGCAAGATCTTGCGCAAAAGTTTCTGGTGAAGTTTTATCCAATGGCAAAAACTGCTGCTATGAGGAGTGCTCTTACTCAGTTCGCGCAGCAACCTACAGAATCTATGTGCGAAGCTTGGGAACGCTACAAGGAAATGTTGAGAAAGTGTCCACATCATGGAATGCTCGATTGGATGGTGATCACTGGTTTCTATAATGGTTTGGGGGCTCAATCTCGGCCCATGCTCGATGCAGCAGCTGGAGGCGCCTTGTGGGCCAAAAGCTATACTGAGGCTTATAATCTTATCGAGACTATGGCTGCAAATGAGCATCAAAACCCAAATCAGAGGATGATGCCTGGGAAGGTAGCAGGTATTCTGGAAGTCGATGCAGCCACCGCTATTGCAGCGCAGCTCCAAGCGCTGTCTATAAAGGTCGATTCTCTAGCTACCTACGGAGTCAATCAAATAACGATGGTCTGTGAGCTTTGTACAGGTTCTCATGCTACAGATCAGTGTTCTCTTGTCAACGAATCTGTTTAGTATGTGAACAATTATCAGTGACAACAGCAGCCTGTGCCAGCTATTTATCATCCTAACAACAGAAATCATCCAAATTTCAGCTGGGGTAATAATCAGAATGTTATTCAGCCACCATATCAGTAAGGTGTGAGTAAACAGTTCAATCCACCTGGATTCCAGCAACCACAGCAGTATGCTCAAAGGCAATCATATCCTCAATAGGGAAGTGCAGCTGCACCCACTAGTGCTGATTTTGAGGAACTTAAGCTGTTGTGCAAGAGTCAGGCGGTTTCTATCAAGACCTTGGAAAACCAAATCGGTCAAATAGCTAATACAGTGCTCAATCATCAACCTGGAACACTTCCCAGTGACACGGAAGTACCAGGCAGGAAGGAAGCTAAAGAGCAAGTCAAGGCTATTATCTTAAGGTCTGGGAAAGTTGCTGATGCTGAAAAGGCAAAAGAAGGAGAAGCTGAAGTTGGAGATGAAGAAGCTAAGCAAAAGGAGAAAGTGGCGGAACCAAGGAAGACTATTGTTGAACATACTCTGCCTGAGGGTAATATAGGGGAGAAATAGCTCTATCCTCCACCACCTTTCCCTAAGAGATTGCAACAACAAAAGATGGATAAGCAGTTCGGTAAGTTTCTGGAGGTGTTCAAGAAACTTCACATCAATATACCTTTCGCTGAGGCTCTGGAGCAAATGCCTAGTTATGCAAAGTTTATGAAGAGTATTCTTTCAAGGAAGGTGAAACTGGATGACCTTGAGACCGTTGCTCTAACGGAAGAATGCAGCGCTGTGCTGCAGTAAAAGTTACCTCCAAAGCTTAAAGATCCAGGTAGCTTCACCATTCCTTGCACCATTGGCAAGTTGTCATTTGACAAGTGCCTTTGTGATTTGGGAGCAAGCATCAATATGATGCCATTGTTGATCTTTAAAAAATTGGATTTGCCTGATCCAAAACCCACCTACATGTCTCTACAATTGGCTGATCATTCTATTACTTACCCAAGGGGCATAGTGGAGGATGTGCTAGTCAAGGTGGATAAGTTCTTCTTTCCTGCAGACTTTGTTATTCTGGATTTCGAGGAAGATGAGAAGATTCCCATAATCTTGGGAAGACCTTTCTTGGCTACTGGCCGTACCTTGATAGATGTGCAGAAAGGTGAACTTACTATGCGGGTGCAGGATCAGGATGTGACCTTCAATGTATACAAAGCAATGAAATTTCCTACAGAAGATGAGGAGTGCTTAAAAGTGGATGCGATTGATTCTGTTGTTACTTCAGAAATTGATCATATGCTAATTTCTGATGCATTAGAAAAGGCATTAGTGGGGGATTTCGACAGTGATGATGAAGATGGCAACGAGCAATTACAATATCTTAATGCTTCTCCCTGGAGGCGAAAGCTGGACATGCCGTTTGAATCTCTTGGTACTTCTGACCTCAAGAATGCTGAAGGAAAGCTCAAACCATCAATTGAGGAAGCACCTACCTTGGAGCTTAAGCCATTACCTGAACATTTGAGGTATACTTTTTTAGGTGATGCATCTACTTTACCTGTTATTATTGCATCTGACCTTTCAGGTAGTGAGGAGGACAAGCTCTTAAGGATTTTGAGAGAATTCAAATCAGCTATTGGATGGACCATAGCAGACATCAAAGGGATCAGCCCTTCATATTGCATGCATAAGATTGTGCTAGAGGAGGGTAGTAAGCCAACTGTTGAGCAACAGCGCAGACTTAATCCTATCATGAAGGAGGTGGTGAAGAAAGAAATTCTGAAATGGCTGGATGCAGGCATCATTTACCATATTTCTGACAGTTCTTGGGTGAGCCCCGTGCAATGTGTACCTAAGAAAGGAGGTATCACTGTGGTAGCAAATGAGAAGAATGAGCTCATTCCCACTCGAACAGTTACAGGATTGAGAGTATGCATGGACTACCGAAAGTTGAACAAGGCCACGAGGAAGGATCACTTCCTTCTTCCATTTATTGATCAGATGCTTGACAGGTTGGCTGGTCATGAGTATTATTGTCTTCTGGATGGTTACTCCGGGTATAATCAGATTTGTATTGCACCAGAGGATCAAGAAAAGACTACCTTCACTTGTCCATTTGGCACGTTTGCTTTTCGCAGAGTTTCGTTTGGGTTATGTGGCGCACCAGCCACTTTTCAGAGATGTATGATGGCTATATTCTCTGACATGATTGGAAATAATGTTGAGGTGTTCATGGACGACTTCTTCGCCTTTGGACATTCGTATGATGAATGTTTGAATAATCTTCGTGCCGTGCACAAAAGGTGTGTGGAAACTAATTTGGTGCTCAATTGGGAAAAATATCATTTTATGGTGCGTGAAGGCATAATTCTCGGGCATAAGCTCTCTAGCAAGGGTCTTGAGGTGGATAAAGCCAAGGTGGAAGGTGGGAGTCATTGAAAATTTTCCACCACCTATTTCTGTGAAAGGAATGTTGGGAACCACGGACTTGGGGTGTTACTACGTTTTACGATAAAGATTACGAAAAGAAGATTACCTTGTTAATGGTTGATTCCACGCTCTTCTATTGTATTCCCAAATTCCCTTGAGCGAAGTGTGGCCTCCGTCTTCTCAAGTTATCCTCTCTTCTTGCTCCTTGGTGGCTACAATATGTTTTCACACAATTCCAAGCAAGAAGAGAATAAGAATATATATAGGCTACAATAGGGACCATGGATAATTAGGTTGGGCCTTCTAATTACATCTTGAGCCTAGCCAATGTAATTAAATATTAATTCAATCCACTAAAGAATTAATATTTGCACTACCTTTCCTAATACCGTAATTTAATTAATTCGGTTCCAATATTATTTGCTTATTAAATTCCCCATGTTTAAAATATCATATATCCATTAATTAAATAAATTACTGATAATTTATTTAATTAATATCTTTTATCCTTGATCATCCACTCAACCTTTATTCAATTATGCCAGAATAAATTCCACCTGCAGGGTTTCACATAATTAAATCTTTTTGAGCTTTCAAGGGGACATCATTAACCCGAATATTATCAGGACATGGATTCCTTCAATAAATAATATCCACCATGTATATAATTCCATCACCCAAAATATAATGATATAATTCAAAAGAATTATTTCATATATAAATCAAAGCATGTAAATAATATACACGTGTCAATTACTATTTCCGGATTAAGAACCTAAGCATTAATAATAACATATAATCTTAGTTCTCCTTCTTAATCAGTATTAAGGGAACAATTCTAAATTTGATCATGTTCAATATACACAAAGTATACTAGTATTATTTATTAGTCAATATAAACTAATCTAAATAATACTACAGCCATACCAGTGGATTGTCCAACACCACCTGTGCTGAGAACCTTATTATATTATATAACCGTATTTAACAATCTAATATTCTGTATCCCATTTGATACTAGATTGTTCACAATATATAATATTAGACAACATGTAAACATTCAAATGATTCTCAAATAAACTGGCCAGAAATAAATGTACATACTTCAAATAAATATTTTCAGTATACACTAACAATCTCCCACTTATACTCAAAATATTCTATGTGTACATCAGTGTTTATTTAATCAACTATTACATAAAAATCTATGTGTCCATCCATCTGACTCCTATCGCTTCCACATGCTTGTCAAAAACCTTGGTTGGCAAGCTCTTTGTGAAAGGATCTGCTCGGTTATCTTCTGATGATATGTGAGCCACAACTATATCCCCTCGCTTTACGATTCCTCGTATGAGATGATACTTACGTTCAATATATTTAGCTGCTTTGTGGTCTCGCGGTTCTTTTGAATTTGCCACAGCACCAGTGTTATCACAATACACCGTCAAGCTCCTAGGAAAATTAGGTATCACATCTAAGTCCAAAAGGAAGTTCCTGAACCATACAGCCTCCTTGGCAGCCTCAGAGGCCGCCACGTACTTGGCCTCCATGGTGGAGTCTGCAATGCATTTCTGCTTTACACTCCTCCATATAACGGCTCCACCTCCCAAAGTAAAAACATATCCCGAGGTTGATTTCCTCTTATCCCTATATGATTGGAAATCTGAATCAGTATATCCCAAAGGAAATAGATCTGAGGCCTTGTAAATTAACATATACTCCTTAGTCCTTCTCAGGTACTTGAGTATAGTTTTTACTGCACTCCAATGTTCCTGACCTGGGTTCGACTGATATCTACTAACCATGCCTACAGCAAAGCAGATGTCATGTAATATCCGGAATATATCATGTAATTATTTTTGCTAATAAATAATTAGTATGTATGTTCAGTATCTATTTTGTGAATTATTTGTTAAGTGTTAAATATGTTTGGATGTTTAAAAATATTATTAATTGAGTATTTCAATTTTTTTTATGTCCAAAATAAAATATAGATAATTGTCATATCTTCCTAATTATTTTTATGTTAATTTATGAATTTATAGGAATCATATGGATTTTTTTAAACTCTTATTCCGGGTATTTAAAACCTATTTTATGAAAACGGGAACTAACCACCGTAACCGTTTTTACGTTTTTAGAACCCGAAACTCTTCCGAGAACTCCTTCCTAACCTAATTGCAATATTTCGAGCATTTTCCGTGTTTCGACTTTTTCGATCCGGCGTACGGTTTGTCCTGCGCGGGTCCCGGCGCAACATTTTCGATACAATATTCGTTTCGGTAAATCAATAAAACCCGTATTTTCGATAAACGGGAGCTTTTTATTAAACTATCCCAATTATCACCTCGTAGTACGTGTAACCAGGCGCTGAGACCAAGACCGTAGTACAAATTGTACTGATTTGGATAATTATCCCGAAAATCGATACCGTTTGGATCAGTTTTTATAAATAAACGTACCATTTTATATCCGGAATTATCCAACGGGAGACTAATTCTCCGTAATTATAAATAGCCTTTTACCGTATTTTATTTCGTATCAAAATCATTTGCAGACAGATAATTATATAATTTTTACAGAGAAAAATCATATATTCATAAACCTCTCTGAGAATCAAACCACAAATTCAAGGTGTTAGTGAAATCCGTTTGGAAAGTTGGAGTAACCAATTTGAAGGTCTCAAGGAGTACTATCAGATTCCAGGACCTGTTTTACTGCAGAATCAAAGGTTGATTTTTTTATAAATTTAATTATTTTCGAATTATTTTCATGAAAAATATGAATTTTTGTTCGGTTGATTGTTTGTATGATTTGATGATTGCATGTTGTAGAGCTTGTTTTCCTAATGATTTTGGTATATTATACGTCTGATTTGGAGTCCAATAACATGTTCAAATTTGAGTTTGATTTTTGAATTTCAAAATTAGGGTTTATAACCCGTATGAATGTTCTTAATTGAAATTTGGGGGTTTCTTATTCTGGAATAGATTGATGTTGTGATATAGTGGATTGTGTTCCCTGTAAAATTTGCAATCCAGTCGTATAAGTTTCATGAATCAACGAGGTCTGTAGAGAAGGGAATTGTGTTTTGAATATTTCCGAAGTTCGCCAGAAACTGGCAAACTTCACGGCCAAATTCCGGCCAACTCAGGGATTGTTAGATCGATTTGATTGCATGGTTATGTTACTGGTAATCCGTAGATGTGATCTGGAGCTTGTGGCAGGGTGAGGAGGCCGGAATCGTGTTCTCCGGCCACCCCGGTGTTTTCCGGCGACTGGACTGCAAAATTGCAGTTTAGTCCCTGTAGTTTTGTAGATGATGAAGTTTAGTCCCTGAAGTTTCCAGACTTTGCAAAAACTGGATTCCTGTTTTAAAAATGTTTAAAAATCATATTTCCTATTTATTTTTATTATAAAAATCCGTTTTTAATTTCTGAAAATTCTAAAAATTATTATTTTAATTCCGAAAATTATTTTTAATTCACAAATAAATCTGAATTAATTAGTTAATTAATTTCAGTTAATTTTTAATTGATTAATTAGTCAATTAATTCGAAAATTAATTGATTAATTGATTTAATTAATTATTAATTGATTTTTAATTAATTATTTAATTAGATTTAATTATTTAAAAATGATTTAAAATTTTCAAAAAATAGTTTCGAGCTTTAAAATATTATTCTAAATTATTTTCAAGGCTCGATAATTATTCTAAAATTGTTTCGGAGCCAGAATTCGCCAACCGAACCCTGTTTATTATTTCTAAATTGATCCAACGATCCGTTTTAATTCCGAAAAATATTTTAAAAATCATTTTAAATATCAGGAAGCCTATTTATGACCCGAAATGTCTTTATAAATGATATGTCATTGATTACGTGATGTATTATGTGTGACTTGTTGATTGACTGTCGGTTTATATATTCGATGATTACTGTTTATGGCGTAACTTTCAATCCGTTAATCGGATTTGGGTGAAACGAAGGGTAGATAGAAGTATGTGTTGAACAGAATCGTATGAGTGGAATATTGATAGATACTTATGATGCCTAGCAGAGTAAGCAAGGCGTAAGAAAGAGAAGCAGGTGATCAGAAAATAGAATTGACATGTAGAAAATACAGCAAGTGAGCAGAGATTAGAAGCGAGGCATAGGAGAAACAGATGAATGGTGGTTGAATAGAGTCGTAGACAAGTACAAGTGAGGTTGGAATCAATTATGATAAGGCAAGTACTTCTAAACCTTTCTCGAGATTTATTGTAAATATTTCTAAATTCTCTTGTGACCTATTGTTAATATTCAAAATAGCTCTGTTTTATATTGGAAATACTTTCAATCCTCCAGCCTTGAACCTGAGCCACATCATTTGATCTTTGAGCCGTAAGCCTTATTCTTTGTGAACCATTTCTTGTGGATTTACCAAATATTAAACCACACAAATACGATACTACTCCACAAATATATATCCATCATATACCAAACACTGGAACAAAATTGTTTATATATACAAAAACTTTTATACTTAACCATACCTTGTGATATCAAAGCACTCAAACTTTGGAAAAACACTATTCATCTAATACCCGATTATCCTACCGGCTGGAGGCCACTTCTTTTATGTATTTTGACATACCCTTTTTGGTAACTATGAACTTTTACCATGCTTTTTTACAAATGTTTTATGGTTATTGATTATGATCTGGTTTTATTGAACTCTATTGTTTATCATATTGAAATGCTTTAGAATTGGATAGTTTTCTTTGTATGGACCAGATTCGTGGTCAGACCATATCGATGGTCAAGTTAGGTCAATGTGTGTCTTGGATCCAGTAGTTAGAGCAGTGCTGTGTGCTTTGCTCGGGGTTAGTGCGTGACTGATCAGCAGCCTAACCTTGGTTTTAAAAACTTAAAATGAATATCCAATTCTATTGGTTGTTTAACAAGAAATTTGATTCCTTTGAATCATCTCATTTATTATTGTCTAACCTCAGTTATTGATAATATGACTTGCTGAGCTAGTTAGCTCACTCTTGCGAATCTTTTTATATATTCTACAGTTAAGAAGGATACGGTTGATAGCAAGGTTTCCCAGTTCAATGTTCGAGCTAAGATTCCAGATTATGATTGATCGAGCTAGCAGGAGCTTATGGCAGTAGTGAGATAGCAAGGTTGTAAGAATGATTTTATTATCAATTGTAAGTTAAATTAGTTGGGATTTGGTACGATGTAATAATTAAGGTTGTGGCTTGTTTTCATACTTTAACCTGTTGCGATCCGTGGTTTTGTGAAGCAGGGTCATTAGAAATAATATTTCTTATACAGGTTGATATATTTTGTTTGTGTTGTGGACCCCAAACTTCTGACCCGGGTTTGGAGGGCGCCACAGATTGGTATCAGAGCTACAGGTTATAAGTCACTAAAACAAGCCTAGATTGTCGGGATCAGGTAGAGGGTTAGGATTAGGAATAGGAAATAGACAGATAAGCCATCGTGAGGATTGAGTGCGACTGTATAGTAGGTCTCCGGCACGGTTCGTGTTACGATTCGGGATTCTTAACTCGCGACGTGATATCCAGGCAACGGCAATGGCAGATCCTTATTTCCCTGCATCAACTGATCATTTGGAGCCTTCCATTTAAGGATCGTCATCTTCTCCCAGATTCGATTTGCGCCTTGTTCTCCATCAGTATTAATGGTATTACTTTCTGTTATGACAGTTGCGCCTCTCCAAGTTATTCAACGCTATTCTATCATCTCTCGATATGAGACTACCTATTCAAGAACCTTCATTTGCTTATTCTTGTTCTTTTGAACATTCAACTATGAATGTATCTTTTCTGTCTATTATACACCATATTCTACATCCTTAGTTTAAAAACCTTTCTACCGAAACAACAACGGTTTCTTGTTTGTCAAAAGGCTCGGATTAGCTGGAAGGATATTATTTTAGATTTAGTATTGTTAATTCAGAGGACGAAGTAATCTGCGATTATGAGGAAGTTGGTTATTTCTAACAAGAAGGTACAAATATTGTTTGATAAGATTAACAACAAAACCAGCGTATGGAATAACTATTCATCCAATTACTGGGATTATCAGAGTTCGAAGAATTCATTGATTAAACGGAAGCCTGAGTATGACCGAAGAAGATTGGGAAAATTTCCAGACTCTTCTAAAGGAAGAATATTATTAATAAAATGATCGTTATGTTGAATGATTTACGGTTATTCCAAATTAGAAAGAGGAAACTCAAGGTTATCTGATAAGAACGCCATTATGATCAAATTGTTAAAGTATTATACATGTAGGTACAACGTTACAGATGCGAGACTTAACAAGTAAGAATCTACCATAATGCTTAGTTACGAAGGCATTTTAGCATACTTCTAAAGTTATTATATGATTCAATTAGGATATGATCAATCAAACTCGAAAGATGAATACAAGTGAAATGTGGATGGTGATCAATGGTATCATTCTTGTCCTCAACATTACAGCGTATATTCCCTTTTAATTCCTAAAAATGTATGAACTCCTTTTCTTAATAAATTCTTTCTGATAACATCAAAACGGAGAATTTTGCATTCCTTTCAAATTTAATTGTTCCCCTCGGATTTTGCTTTCTGATTGGGACAAACAGTGTTATGATGAAACACTTTGTCGGAATGACAAAGAGTCGGGTGGGACGCCACCTAATCATGTGCTGTATGCCACACGGTATAAAAGACTGGCCATCTTCAGTACTAATGTGGTTGTCTCATTCATATTCAAATCATTACTTCTTCTTTCTCTTCAACTCTAAGTTTATTAAAATTATGAATCCTTCTATTTGTTTCGTTGTACCGTTGTTCCTTGCAAGAGTTTTTCAAACAAAAGTTAACGTATTATACACTCAGCGGGCAAAGTCTCATCTACCTCGCATGCATGGGAAGGAAACAAGGGCATATGGTGAAAATTACAAATCACTGTCCCTAGCCTGGGATGCATTAACAGTTAAGGGAATCTACTTCAATAAGGGATACGTCTCCGAGAACGAAAATTTGTGATATGTTATTTAGAATATGGATGTGATGACGTGGAAGATTATTGCGGATACCTTATGCGTTAAAGTATTAAAAGATATGGGAGCAACTTGATCATATATTTCTCAAGGTTTTATTGATAAGATGAATTATCCTGTCGAATCAATAAGTTTAGGACTAAAGGACTAGCAAATTAAGAACGTGCAGTCATTAAATATGTAAGTACCAATGACGGAATCGATATTTCTGGCATTAAGATGTGAAGAATTGATATCATTTGAGATAAGAAGATTTGATATTATTATAAGGAGTGGATTAACTATTCAAGTGTGATGCCCAGGTAAACCGTCGTGACGGAAGATAGTTCTGGAGACGCCAAAGGAGAACATGAAGAAGTCTAAAGGACAAAGGAAAGTAAAGAATTTGTTAAAAATAATTTAAGATTACAGTGACCAAAATATAAGTGCTATGGCGATTATAAATAAGAGTTAGGAGCAGACCGAACTTGAAGATTTTACAGTATCAAGACATATTTCCAGATGAGTTACCAATATTTCCTTTAGATAAAGAAAATGTGTTTATGATTGATTTAGTACGTGAAATGAAGCCAGTGTTCAAAGCCCCGCGCAGAATGGCACCAGATAAAATGAAGAAGTTACCAGAGCAAACGCATGAGATGATTAAAAGAAAAAGCAAATGGACCTAGCGTACCCCCTTAAAGTGCACCGGCACGATGTGTTAATAAGAAAGATGGAAGGGTGAGATTATGTGTTAGCAAAAGCTCAACAAGTTTACTCTCAAGAGCATATATCTGTTACCTTGAAACCAATGATTTGTTTAACTAAATGAACGAAGCAAGGTATTTTTATAAGATTGATTTAAGACTGGGTATATTACCAAGTGAAGATTGAACTTATGGACATATCAAAGATGATTTTCAGAACTCAGTACTGTTGTTATAAAATTCTAGAAATGTTAGTGGGATGAACTGATATACCAGTGATATTTAAATTTGATGAGTAGAATTTTGAAGGAAGAATTTGGATAAGATATACTTGCGTTAATTAAGAAGAACCATGCAACCTATACAATGATAGCTGAGGAGTCAAAGAAGAAAGAAGCGGTATAAAAAGAGTTTACCAGATGAAAACTTTAATGGCAGGAGGTATAATTCTTAGTATAGACAGTCAGTAAGGAGGAGACAAAAGGGGATTCAGCAGAAATTTTTTTTTTTAAGATAGTATGAATGAAGAAAGACCAGAAGCACCAACAAAAGTAAGAAGTTTTATCATGGGCCAGTTATTATTGGAAATTTGTGCAGGATTTCTTGAAAGTTGTAATATTAGAGATGAAGTTAACCAGGAAAAGCAAGAAGGTTATATGAAATGGAGAAGGGTGAAGAAAGCTTTGCGGAGTTAAATGAAAGAATGGTTACAACACCTATTTTATCACTTTGAAAGCATCAGGGGGATTTGGTAGTTTATAGTGATACTTCTCGTAAGGGAATAGGATGTGTGTTGACGGAAAACAATAAAGTTATTGCATATGCATCCAGACAACCGAAACCTTATGAGCAGAAGTACCCTACTCATAACTGGGAATTAAAAGCAACAATAATATTCATTTTGAAAGATTGGGAAATATTATAAGTATAGAGCAAGACGTGAGATATATACGGACCACAAGAGTTGAAGTATGAACTCTCTAGGAAAAGCAAATGTAGTGGTAAGAGATGAGCAAGAAGGAGAGAGAATGAACATAGAGACTGTACCAGAAGAATTATCTATGGAATTCTAGAAGTTGGAATTGGAAGTCAGAGTGCATGATCCAAAAAGGAGTGAGAATATATAAGTATAACTTTTCAGTCGGGATTGTTAGAAAAGATAAAGAAGTGTCAGGAAGAGGTAGTAGATCAGGATATAAATCATTTAGTATGGGAAGAATAGTGCACGCAAAAAGGACGATCAAGGTATTCTTAGGATTTCTTCTAGAATTTGGATTCCACTAGTGATGGAACTGAAGAATGAAATTTTACAGGCAGCTCATAATTTGAGGTATTCAATCCATTCAGGGAGTACCAAGATGTATAGAGATTTAAAGGAAATTATAGGTGGTTAGATATGAAGTGGGGAATTGTGGAATGAATTAGCAGATGTTATATATGTCAACAGAGTTAAAGTAGAGTATCAGAGATCAAGTGGATTGCTACAGTCATTGGAAGTTTGGAAGTGGGAGCATATCACCATGGATTTCATAGTTGGGGTTACCAAGCACAAAAACTAATCATGATGCCATTTGGCTTATAGTGGATAGATTTACCAAGTCAGCTCATTTTCTGCCTATAAACGAAAGATTTTCGCTCGATAAGTTGATCCATAGGTGCCTGAAGGAAATTGTAGTTCGTCATGAAATTCTTGTGTCTATCGTATCTGATCGAGATCCAAGATGTAATTCGAGATTTTGGAAGAGTTTTCAAGAATGTTTAGGAACAAGATTGAATATGAGTACAACTTACCACCCGCAGACGGACAGCTAGAGTGAAGGAACGATCCAAACAATCGAGGACATGCTACGTGTTTGTGTTATTGATTTCAAAGGAAGTTGGGACGAGCATTTATCCCTGGTAGAGTTTGCTTATAACAACAGTTATCACGCCAGCATTGGGATGCCACCTTATGAAGCCCTTTATGGACGCACATGTAGATCTCCAGTATATTGGGACGAAGTAGGAGAATGCAAAATACTCGGACCTGAATTGGTGCAGCAGACAAAGGAAGTTGTTGAAATTATCCAGAAGAGATTAATAGCCGCACAAGATCGTCAGAGGAAATATGCAGACCAGTCAAGAAAAGACATGGAATTTGAAGAAGGAAGCTTGGTATTATTGAAAGTATCACCGTGGAAAGGACTAACGAGGTTTGGGAAGAAAGGGAAGCTAAGCCCAAGATATGTCAGACCTTTTGAAATCCTAAAGCGCATTGGTAAAGTAGCTGACGAGTTGGCGTTACCCCCGCACACGGAGCACATTCACAATGTTTTTCATGTATCGATGCTCAAGAAATATAATCCAGACTCCAGGCATGTAATAGAATATGAGCCAATAGAGCTTCAGGCAGATTTATCATATGTAGAGAGTTCGATAGAGATTCTAGAGGAAAGAGAGAAAGTATTGAGAAATAAAGTGGTAAAGTTAGTAAGAGTATTGTAGAGAAACCCAAAGGTTGAAGAGTCAACCTAGGAGTTAGAAAGTGATATGAGAGAAAAGTACCCTTATTTGTTTTCTTAGGAGATTCTGAGGACAGAATCCTTTTAAGGGGGGAAGGATGTAATACCCGGGATATATCGTGTAATTATTTTTGCTAATAAATAATTAGTATGTATGTTCAGTATCTATTTTGTGAATTATTTGTTAAGTGTTAAATATGTTTGGATGTTTAAAAATATTATTAATTGAGTATTTCAATTTTTTTTATGTCCAAAATAAAATATAGATAATCGTCATATCTTCCTAATTATTTTTATGTTAATTTATGAATTTATAGGAATCATATGGATTTTTTTAAACTCTTGTTCCGGTTATTTAAAACCTTGTTAGGTCACACACACATTATAGAGGGGGTGAATACAGTGTATAGTACACACAAATCGAACTTTAAGAACTTAAGTAACAGAAAACAAACTTTATTGAAATAATAAACTCTGTTACAGTATGGAACTGTTACCTCTCAGTGATGAACAAATATCACGAGAGCTGCTAGGGTTACAATGAATAATCTTCTCTAATAATGATAACACTTATAGTGTAAAGCCTATATCTGTGTTTATATACTACACAGTTACAAGATAATCGCTAATTGATATGGAATATAATTTTGCTTCCTAAAATATATCAATCAGATATCTTTTCTTCCAAGTATTCCATTCTTTACAGAATTCCTTCTTCATGCATATCTCTTCTTATGTTTATCTTGATCTTCTTTCCTTTAATCAACTAATGTCCTTATCTGATTGTCCTTCAGCACTTAAGTTCTGATATCTATCTTCTGACGATTATCTCCTGATAACATATGTACTGATATCCTTAAGTCCTGACTTCCAGTATAAGTACTGATCAACAGTTAAGTACTGATTTATCCTGTTCAAGTAAGATCTGAAAGCTAAACATAAAACATATTAGCCATGACATTATCAAATATATCTAACAATCTCCCCCAACTTGTAAATTAACATAATATACAAGTGTAACAAATATTTGATGATGTCAAAAATATTAAGTACAAATGCATGAGAATTAGACTAGATAACTACAACTTACAATCCTTAAAGCTTTTACCAATTTCAACTTCTGATAACAACTTCAGTCTGTATAAATATCAGAATTTAAGCAGTTGTAGATCTTCGACTTGGCTTCATCATTTTCTGATCTCTCTGATGTCAGGAGTTGTTCTGAGATAGTTCTTCAACAAACATTTCTCAGCATATCTGAGTTCATCAATCATTATCCTTTTGACATCTTTAAGCTCTGCAGTATCTTCACCAGTTTGAAAGATTGCAGCTCTAAGATCATTGATCTTTGCTTTTCTCAACTCTTGATCTAGTCTTATGACATAAGCTTTGTCAGACTCTAGATTGAATTCAAGTCCCTTAATACCAAGATATGTTCTGATCTGTGCAGTATTAGGCTTCATATCAACAATATCACCATTGTGATCTCTGTACTTTGGAACATATATGCTGTCAGACTTAACAGAATAAAGCCTTTTATGTCTCTGAATCTGTTCTTTTAAGTAGTTTGCAGCAGTCTCTGTTATTCTGACATCCACTTGAAGTAAGAAAAGTACATGCTCCAATTCTTCAAAATACTTCAATGGAATGGCATTTTGTCTTATATGATAAACCCTACCATCTGTCATGAAATACAACATGATGTATTCTTTCAAGTAGGTATGGTAAACCATATGTACAGATTCCAGTTGATTCAATCTCTCATGAGTTGCTCCAATACCTGGTTCACTCAAGGAAGTTGGATCATTGGTAGTGTTGTGTACTCTTCTTTCATCAGCACTTCCCAATCCAGTTTTATCTCTAGCTTCCTTTCCAGTAACTACTCTTGCTTCAAAACCACTTGCAGTAGTCTTCAAAGATTGAGTCTGTTTTGCTTTAGTGAATCCTGGTAGGAGTGTCTTTGATCTATTTTCTGATATCAAGTTAACTTGAGCTCTGTCAGAGGTTACTTGCTTCTTCTGAATATCAGAACTTACAATTTCTTGACTCTGAACAACTTGAGCCATGTCAGAGGTTATTTTAAGAACTTTTCTTGAAGTCAGAGCAAGATCATCTTTTTCATCAGTAATTTCTTCTTCCTCAGGAGGTACATAAACCTTGATAGGTTCACCAACCTTTTCTTTACCCTTGGATCTTGGATCTATCTGTGGTTGTGATCTAGCCAACATTGCTTCAGTATGTGTACTTTCTTTGATCACAATGCCTTTGAGTTTTGGAAGTGACTTTTTACCAGAAGCTTCAGATTTAGATGTGACTTTCTCTGATTTAAGTCTGGCTTCTTCTTCCTTTAAACTTTCCAAGTCCATTCCTGGATTTTCTTGAAGAAATAACTATCTTGACATTTCCTCATCAAGATCTAGAAGTTCATCAGAACTTATCCTTTTACCAGCAGCAGAACTTATTCTTTTCCCAGTATCAGAACTTGTCCTGTGACTAGCTTGTCTTG
This sequence comes from Apium graveolens, assembly GCF_009905375.1. Lineage (NCBI taxonomy): Eukaryota > Viridiplantae > Streptophyta > Magnoliopsida > Apiales > Apiaceae > Apium > Apium graveolens. The sequence continues at coordinate 85,580,265 of NC_133656.1, forward strand.
ATGTAAACCTTCTACCTTGACTATGACCACTAACCATTCCAGAGTATCCTTGATCATCATTTTTATCATCCTTTCCTTGCAGTGTCTTGTTAGTGTTGCATTTGGACTTAATTACCTTTTCCCCCTTTTTGGCATCAGCAGGTAGTAAAAGAGAGATAAGTAATTCCACTAAGGATTGGATTTCAGTAAGTTGCGATTGCTGAGAAGCTTGATTTGTCAGAATGTCATCAATCTGAGATTGTTGTTTCTCTTGAGTTTTCTCAATATAAGCAATCATGTCAATGGTAGGTTGAAAGAACTTTTTCTTATCAATTTTCCAAACTTGTTCTTGTTTGATAAAGTTCTCCTGAATCTTGTGGAGCTCTGCATGAGTAGTTGAATGAAGACCTTGTAGATGTTTAATACTCAATGCAGTGACTCTAAGCTGGGTTTTTAAATCATCAGAATTTAACATTTCATCAGCTTTAGTCAAGTGCTCAGCAAGATGTATTGCAGTTGGAACACATGAAACTGAGTTCCATTCCTTAGTCCACTCCTGACCTGCAGGAGTTTCACTCCAAGGTACTGGTGCAGCCCCGGTAACAAACTTCTTTACCAGTTCAGACTTAGGAAGAGTCTGTTGAGGAGTATGTCCTGAAGGACCTGCTTCATCAGCATCTACAATTGGAGCAGCATCACCAGTATCTCCAGCATTTGCAGCATCAGAACTTAAAGAATCAGTATCTTCTGATAAGACAACAGTGTGAGTAGCAATGGAGGCTTCAGCATCCTCTAATTGCTGATCTGATACTAAGTTCTGATCAACAACCATATCCCGATGCTCACCTAAAGTCTGATCATCAGCATCTTGATGCAGAGAAGGTGTTGTTGATAACTCTGGAGTTTGAACAACATCAGTAACAGGTGTTGTGGAAGGATTATTTGCTATTGGAGCTTCTAAGAGAAATACATCAGACACAACCAAGTGTTGAACATCAATATCAGCCTTGTGCCTGGATCAACAAGAGACACAGATGGTGAGTTAGCCTTGTCAGATACAGCTTCCTGAGGTGGAGTTGATGGAGAAGAAGTGACTGGAGCAAATTCCTTGTCTTGTGAGATCAGAGATTCCTGATCCCCTTCCTTAGCTGCTTCCTCTTCATCATCTGAAACTGGCCTTTGTGCCCTCTGTTTCTTGTACTTCCTTGTTGATTTGGATTCCTTGGGAGTTTCAGGAACTATCATTCGTCTAAGCCTCTTGAGAAGCCTAGAACCCCCAATTTCAGAATCCTTCTGAGAAACCTCTTTCTCAGCTTCAGTAACAGCAGGTTCTCTAGCAGGAACCGGTTCCTCAGAATCAGATTCATCGATCAATGCAATCCTCCTTCTCTTTTGAGATGTTTGAGGAACATTCTTTGTCCTCTTTTGCTTGGAAGATGAAGATTTCACAGTAGGTGCTGAAGATGAAGGTCGAGCAGTCTGTGAAGTTGAGAGATAGGATTTGAGATATGTTCTGAGGGTAGGTTGAGTAAAATGAGAGGTAGGTACTGAGGTTGATGGATTTTGGGTGTTTGGAGTTGGTTGGACATCAGAGTAAACAGATCTATAAGTATCAGGATCAGCATTTACCAGGATCTGTTTTACAGACTTAGGAATCTGTAATGGTCTAACCACTTTTTTCTTAGTATCAGCATTGACCAGGTCATTAAAGTATCATTTTGCAACCTTAAAAGGTGGGGTTTTAGTGCTGACTAAATGAGGTTCATCAGTACAGTAAGTGTAAATAAGTCCTAGACTTTGAAAAAGAATAACATTCATTGGAAAGAGGAATCATGGTTTAAACCGCACAAGAAACAAGAAACAGTGGACTGTTCAAGTACGAATACCATTAATCCTAATCATAGTGACTATTAATCTTCCACTTCAACATATCCTAGTCCGAACTGAGACTGTTATCAAATTTTAGTCACAGACAAGCCAAGTAAAGGATTAGACTGAGGAATCAGAACTTAGACCTATACCAGAACTTAACAGTCATCAGAACATAATTTCTTAACTCGAAAAAAAGGAATGCCCATCTTAGTAAATCCTCATACAAGTTCTGAGTTATAGACTTCGAAACTTAATCATCAGAACGTGTAACTAGAACTTGTCCTCAGAATTTGTGCAATAATGACACAATGACTGTTTATCTAAAATAACATAGACCACCACAAAAATTTTCATCATTCAGATGGAGTGATTAGTGTGTGCATTAAGCTAAATAACAGACAAAGAGTAAAGTCTAATTCACTTCAGTACATCTTAGAAATAAGGCATAACTAAAATTTTGCTAAAGAGCTGTCATTCTCCTGAAACCTACTGATGAATGAGTTCATGCTTGAGTCCACCTCAACTGTTTTGTGCTAATTTTATGCATCTTTTGAAATTCTATTTTACAGTGGCTTCTCAGTGTAAGTGAGTCACGACTGTTTATCAGAATTTATGCTATTATCAGAGTATTTCTCCAGTAATCATAGAGTGTGAAAAGTCACCAAGAAAATATTTTGCTTTTCTAATGCATATCTACATAATACCAGCAATGCACTTGGGTCGTCCCTTCCACATTTTTACTCTAGATCTCAAAGGAGTACCTGATTGTATTCTTTGATCTTTTTGCTTTTTCTTTTGATAAGTGAGGTTTATCAGCACTTAGTACATTCAGCAGTTTTACTAGTATCAGAACCTAACAGATGAGTAGCATTATTCTAATTTGTGACTTAGTAATAAGATATACAAAGTAAACTTAACTAAGCTCAATTATCAGAATTTGCTAGTGTCATAAGGTTTCCACTGAAATAATTACTTCTTACATGGAATCATTTGTTTATTAAAGACTACTAGGTCAGTATCTAGCACAGTTATCCTCATAGGATTGAATAGGTACTTGAACAGACATATCACTTATCAGAGTTTACAAACATATATCAGACAACAGTCAGTACTTAAAGACATTTATCAATTAAGCACAGAATGCACAATGAGATTAATTCTGTAAATACTGAGCATAAAGTCTGATAACACAGAACAAGACTAAGCAGATTTAGAGAAAGAACCTGAAACCATTCCAAGTTCATTTACCAATCTTGTAAAAGTAGCTTCACACAGTGGTTTTGTGAAGATATCTGCTAGTTGTTGATCTGTGGGAACAAAATGCAATTCCACTGTACCTTCATCCACATGTTCCCTGATGAAGTGGTACCTGATGCTGATGTGCTTTGTCATTGAGTGTTGAACTGGATTACCTGTCATAGCAATAGCACTTTGATTATCACAATAAATAGGGATTTTGAAATATGTTAACCCATAATCCAGTAACTGATTCTTCATCCAAAGAATCTGTGCACAACAGCTTCCTGCAGCAATATACTCTGCTTCTGCAGTTGATGTGGAAATTGACTTTTGTTTCTTGTTGTACCAAGAAACCAATCTGCCTCCAAGAAATTGGCAGCTTCCACTTGTGCTTTTCCTGTCAATTTTGCAACCTGCAAAATCTGCATCTGAGTAACCTATTAGTTTAAAATCTGATTCTCTAGGATACCATAATCCCAGAGCAGCTGTGCCTTTAAGATACTTAAAGATTCTTTTTACAGCTGTTAAGTGAGGTTCTCTTGGATCTGCTTGAAATCTTGCACAAAGACAGGTAGCTTACATGATATCAGGTCTACTAGCAGTTAGATAGAGTAGAGAGCCAATCATACCTCTGTAGTCAGTAATATCTACTGATTTACCGGTATCCTTATCCAGTTTTGTCACAGTGGCCATTGGAGTGGATGCACTTGAACAATCTTGCATTCCAAATTTCTTCAGCAAGTTTCTGGTGTACTTGGTTTGACAAATAAAAGTGCCTTCCTCATTCTGCTTGACTTGAAGGCCCAGAAAATAGCTAAGTTCCCCCATCATACTCATCTGATATCTTGACTGCATTAGTTTGGCAAACTTTTTGCAAAGTTTGTCATTTATAGATCCAAAAATGATATCATCAACATAAATCTGGACCAGAAGTAAGTCCTTTCCATGGTTGAGGTAGAACAGTGTTTTGTCTATTGTCCCTCGGTTGAATCCACTTTTCAGAAGAAACTGAGCTAAAGTCTCATACCATGCTCTAAGAGCTTGCTTAAGTCCATAAAGTGCTTTGTCAAGCCTGTAGACATAATCTGGATGTTTGGTATCTACAAAACCTGGAGGTTGTTCAACATATACCTCCTCTTCCAATTCTCCATTGAGAAAAGCACTTTTCACATCCATTTGAAAGACAGTAAACTTTTTGTGAGCAGCATAAGCCAAGAATATCCTTATGGATTCTAACCTAGCAACTGGTGCAAATGTTTCATCATAATCAATTCCCTCCTATTGAGAATATCCTTTTGCAACCAGCCTTGCTTATTCCTTGTAATTATGCCATCACTGTCAGTTTTGTTTCTGAATACCCACTTTGTACCAATAACAGATCTATTCTTTGGTCTTGGCACTAGGGTCCAGACTTTGTTTCTTTCAAATTCATTCAACTCTTCCTGCATTGCTTGCACCCAATCAGCATCTTGAAGAGCTTCTTCCACTTTCTTTGGCTTAGTCTGAGAGAGAAAAGAATTGTAAAGACATTCATTTGAAGTACCTGTTCTAGTTCTGACACCTGCATCAAGATTTCCAATTATCAAATCAGGTGTATGTGATTTTGTCCACTTCCTTGCAGATGGAAGGTTTTCTCTAGAACTGGATGCTCCCTCAAGATCCATGCTATTTTCATTTTCATTTTCTGATGCTCCCCCTGAAACTATACTCTCTGAGTTGGATTCTTCAGTATTTAGATTTTCAGCACTATCAGAACTTGGCTTCTCAGAACTTGAAGAGCCAAATGTATGTTCTGATGTTTTTTGAGATGTGGTAGGATCTTGAGTATGCTCCCCCTGCATAGGTGCATCTTCCTTTGACGTAGTCTCCACAGTTTCAATAACATCAGAGTTTAATCCATCAGAGTTTACAGTATCAGGACTTAGACTATCAGGATTTTCTGTATCAGAATTTGAGTCTTCATTTTCAAATCTCAGCTGATCATGGTCAATGAAATCTTCAAGACCAGTAATCTTTTTGTCATCAAAAGAGACATTGATAGATTCCATGACCCCTTTTGTTCTCAAATTATAGACTCTGAAGGCTTTTGTGGAAAGTGGATATCCAACAAAGATTCCTTCATCAGCTTTTAGATCAAACTTTGATAGCTGTTCAGGATGAGTCTTGAGAATAAAACACTTGCATCCAAATACATGAAAATATTTCAGATTTGGCTTCTTTTTCTTCACCATCTCATATGGTGTTTTTCCATGCTTGTTAATGAGTGTTGCATTTTGAGTAAAACAAGCAGTCTGCACAGCTTCAGCCCAGAAATAGGTTGGAAGCTTTGCTTTTTCAAGCATTGTACGTGCAGCTTCAATGAGAGTTCTATTCTTCCTTTCAACAACTCCATTTTGCTGTGGAGTTCCAGGAGCAGAAAATTCCTGCTTTATTCCATGGCTTTTGCAGAACTCTTCCATTATCAAATTCTTGAACTTAGTGCCATTATCACTCCTTAAAACTTTCACAGAATCTTTGACCATTTTATCCAGATGTTTGATATGATCAATCAAGGTTGATGCAGTTTCACTTTTTGTATGCAAGAAATACACCCATGTGTATCTGGTGAACTCATCCACTATGACCAACGCATACTTCTTCTTTGCAATAGACATGACATTTACTGGACCAAATAGATCAACATGTATTAGATGATAAGGCTCAAGAATTGATGATTCAGTCTTGCTCTTGAATGAAGATTTTCTTTGTTTGGCTTTCTGACATGAATCACAAAGACCATCAGGAGCAAATACTGTGTTTGGAAATCCTCTCACAAGATCTTTCTTGACCAGTTCATTTATATTGTTGAAATTTAAATGAGAGAGTTTCTTATGCCAATTCCAGCTTTCTTCAATTGATGCTCTACTCATTAGACAGATTGCAGGACCATCAGTATTTGTTGAAAGCTTAGCTTCATAAATGTTACCATGCCTGTATCCTTTCAGAACAACTTTACCTTTAGATTTACTCACAATTTCACAGTGTTCTTCAAAGAAATCAACATGATAACCTCTGTCACATATTTGACTTATACTCAGTAGGTTGTGTTTAAGTCCTGAGACTAGAGCTACTTGTTTAATTATGACATTTCCAAGATTGATATTGCCATATCCCAATGTTTTTCCAATGTTGCCATCTCCATAAGAAACACTTGGGCCAGCTTTCTCCACAAAGTCTGATAGCAGGGCCTTATTTCCAGTCATATGTCCTGAACATCCACTGTCCAGAACTAGAATATTTTTCCTGTTGCCCTGCAATCACAAAGACCACTAATTATTAATTTTAAGGACCCAGACTTGCTTGGATCCTTTGGCCTTATTAAGTTTGTTAACATTTGCAGCGGATTTAGCATCAGAGTTTATGTTAACATTTTTCTTATCAGAACTTACACTATCAGACTTTGAATCAGAATTTACACTAGAAGGAACAATGGAAACTTTCTTCAAAGAAGGTTTTATTTGATAATAATCATAGTACAAACTATGATATTCCTTACAAGTATAAATGGAATGCCATAAACTACCATAATGAAAACAAGGATTTTGTGGTTTGTATCTAACAGACTGACTCTTAACTCCTGATTTTGAAGGTAAGGAGTTAATATTCTTATTCTTCCTGCAAAAAAAAGCCAGATGGTTAGAAATTCCACAGTTATGACATGTTTTCCTAGGAGCATCAGGAACAGGTTTATAATCATTGCTTTTATTCACACCTTCCTTTCCATTCCTATTTTTCCTAGGTGATTTTACCTTGTTTGCATTCTTGACATCTTTCAGCTTATGCTTAAGCTGCTTCTTTGTCATTAAGCCTATGTTCACTTCAGCTGTCTTTTCCTGTTTTAGTTTATCAGAAGTTAATTTCTTTGTAACTTCTGGTTTTTCATTTTCAGACTTTATAGTTACAAACTTAACAGGTTTTAACTTTGGCTTTTGTTTATCAACAGACTTAATTTCTTCAGTTCCTTTATCTTTCTTATCTTCTCCATAACCTAAACCCTCTTTCCAGTTTCCACTACTTAGCAAATTTTGAGTTGTTTTGCCAGAGTTAGTCCAAGTCCTGATAATCTCTCTTTCCTTTTCTAACTCAGTTTTTAGAGATTCATTTAATTTTAGCACTTCATTCCTAACATAAAAAGCATCATCTCTATCCTTCTGAGTTTGATGGAACATGACTAACTCTTTTTCTAAGAAATCATTTCTTTTCTTAAATGCAAGATTTTCAGAAGTTAATCTTTCACATGTTAAAGTTTGATCTCTATAGCTAACAAACATGGTTTTAAGATATCTTCTCAACTCATTAATATCATCAGTATGAAAAGCATAAGTAGTCTGAGGTACCTTTATTTCAGCAGCTTCAGAACTGCTCTCAGCACTTTCTTTATCAGCATTTGCCATCAATGCATAGTTTTCCTCACTTTCAGAGTCTGAGGTGTCTGTCCAGCTTTTCTGCTTTGTGACAAGAGCCTTGCCTTTGTCACCCTTTACCTTCTTGCAGTCAGGAGATATGTGGCCTTTCTCACCACAGTTATAGCATTTAACATTGGTGTAATCTCCTCTGTCAGACTTTCCTCCTCTGCCTTCAGATCTTCTGAAATTCTTCTTATCAGAACTTATGCCTTTCCTGGAAAACTTCTTTCCCTTCCTGAACTTCCTGTATGCAATCTTTGTGATTCCTTTCACCATAAGAGCACACAGCTTCATCATCTCCTCATCAGCATCAGTCTCAGGCAAGCTTTCAGAATCTGAGTCATCATCACTCTCAGAACTTGATGACTCGGTATCAAACTTTATGAAAAGAGCTTTTCCCTTGTCTTTCTTTGAGGAAGCTGCTTTGGGGAATTCTTCTTCAGCCTTAAGAGCAACTGTCCTTGACTTTCCTCCTTTCCTCTTGCTTCTTTGTTCCATCTCCAGCTCATGAGTCTTGAGCATTCCATAGATTTCGTCAAGAGTTGTTTCATCAATATTGTAGTTGTCTCTTATTGTCGTTGCCTTCAAATCCCAGCATTCAGGAAGAGCTAACAGGAACTTAAGGTTTGAATCTTCAAGATCATACTCTTTATCAACCAATGACAAATCATTCAAAAGTTTGACAAATCTATCATATAAATCATTCAATGACTCATTAGTCTTTGAGTCAAAGTGTTCATACTCTTGAGTGAGTATTGTCTTCCTGTTCTTCTTAATTGTGTCAGTTCCCTGACACCTTGTTTCCAGAGCATCCCATATCTCCTTAGCAGTCTTGTAGTTGATTACCCTGTTTGACATTACATTATCAATGGCACTATGCAGTAAGTGTCGTACCTTAGCATCCTTAGCAATTGATGCTATGTCTTCAGTAGTATAATCACTCTTCTCCTTTGGTACGGTCTTTGCTGCTTCACCTGCAACTGCAACTGTGAGTTTGGTTGGTTTGTAAGGGCCTTCCTTGATTCTATCAAGGTATTCTGGATCTGTTGCTTCCAGGAACATGGTCATCCTTACCTTCCATATGGGATATTCAGATGGTCTCAGTATGGGAACTCTGATGGTCTCATACCGACTCTGAATTTGTGTCTTTGGTGGTTCCTCAGTTTTGGTAGGCTTAGTTGGAGTTTCTGTGTCCGACATGATTGTGTTTGGATCTTTAACTGTATGTATGTTAACAGATAGGCTCTGATACCAATTGTTAGGTCACACACACACTATAGAGGGGGTGAATACAGTGTATAGTACACTCAAATCGAACTTTAAGAACTTAAGTAACAGAAAACAAACTTTATTGAAATAATAAACTCTGTTACAGTATGGAACTGTTACCTCTCAGTGATGAACAAATATCACGAGAGCTGCTAGGGTTACAATGAATAATCTTCTCTAATAATGATAACACTTATAGTGTAAACCCTATATCTGTGTTTATATACTACACAGTTACAAGATAATCGCTAATTGATATGGAATATAATTTTGCTTCCTAAAATATATCAATCAGATATCTTTTCTTCCAAGTATTCCATTCTTTACAGAATTCCTTCTTCATGCATATCTCTTCTTATGTTTATCTTGATCTTCTTTCCTTTAATCAGCTACTGTCCTTATCTGATTGTCCTTCAGCACTTAAGTTCTGATATCTATCTTCTGACGATTATCTCCTGATAACATACGTACTGATATCCTTAAGTCCTGACTTCCAGTATAAGTACTGATCAACAGTTAAGTACTGATTTATCCTGTTCAAGTAAGATCTGAAAGCTAAACATAAAACATATTAGCCATGACATTATCAAATATATCTAACAAACCTATTTTATGAAAACGGGAACCAACCACCGTTAACCGTTTTTACATTTTTAGAACCCGAAACTCTTCCGAGAACTCCTTCCTAACCTAATTGCAATATTCCGAGCATTTTCCGTGTTTTGACTTTTTCGATCCGGCGTACGGTTTGTCCTGCGCGGGTCCCGATGCAACATTTTCGATACAATATTCGTTTCGGTAAATTAATAAAACCCGTATTTTCGATAAACGGGAGCTTTTTATTAAACTATCCCAATTATCACCTCGTAGTACGTGTAACCAGGCGCTGAGACCAAGACCGCAGTAAAAATTGTACTGATTTGGATAATTATCCCGAAAATCGATACCGTTTGGATCAGTTTTTATAAATAAACGTACCGTTTTATATCCGGAATGATCCAACGGGATATTAATTCTCCGTAATTATAAATAGCCTTTTACCGTATTTTATTTCGTATCAAAATCATTTGCAGACAAATAATTATATAATTTTTACAGAGAAAAATCATATATTCATAAACCTTTCTGAGAATTAAACCACAAATTCAAGGTGTTAGTGAAATCCGTTTGGAAAGTTGGAGTAACCAATTTGAAGGTCTCAAGGAGTACTATCAGATTCCAGGACCTGTTTTACTGCAGAATCAAAGGTTGATTTTTTTATAAATTTAATTATTTTCGAATTATTTTCATGAAAAATATGAATTTTTGTTCGGATGATTGTTTGTATGATTTGATGATTGCATGTTGTAGAGCTTGTTTTCCTGATGATTTTGGTATATTATACGTCTGATTTAGAGTCCAATAACATGTTCAAATTTGAGTTTGATTTTCGAATTTCAAAATTAGGGTTTATAACCCGTATGAATGTTCTTAATTGAAATTTGGGGGTTTCTTATTCTGGAATAGATTGATGTTGTGATATAGTGGATTGTGTTCCCTGTAAAATTTGCAATCCAGTCGTATAAGTTTCATGAATCAACGAGGTCTGTAGAGAAGGGAATTGTGTTTTGAATATTTCCGAAGTTCGCCGGAAACTGGCAAACTTCACGGCCAAATTCCGGCCAACTCAGGGATTGTTAGATCGATTTGATTGCATGGTTATGTTCCTGGTAATCCGTAGATGTGATTTGGAGCTTATGGCAAGGTGAGGAGGCCGGAATCGTGTTCTCCGGCCACCCCTGTGTTTTCCGGCGACTGGACTGCAAAATTACAGTTTAGTCACTGTAGTTTTGTAGATGATGAAGTTTAGTCCCTGAAGTTTCCAGACTTTGCAAAAATTGGAATCCTGTTTTAAAAATGTTTAAAAATCATATTTCCTATTTATTTTTATTATAAAAATCCGTTTTTAATTTCTGAAAATTCTAAAAATTATTATTTTAATTCCGAAAATTATTTTTAATTCACAAATAAATCTGAATTAATTAGTTAATTAATTTCAGTTAATTTTTAATTGATTAATTAGTCAATTAATTCGAAAATTAATTGATTAATTGATTTAATTAATTATTAGTTGATTTTTAATTAATTATTTAATTAGATTTAATTATTTAAAAATGATTTAAAAATTTCGAAAAATAGTTTCGAGCTTTAAAATATTATTCTAAATTATTTTCAAGGCTCGATAATTATTCTAAAATTGTTTCGGAGCCAGAATTGGCCAACCGAACCCTGTTTATTATTCCGAAATTGATCCAACGACTCGTTTTAATTCCGAAAAATGTTTTAAAAATCATTTTAAATACCTGAAAGCCTATTTATGACCCGAAATATCTTTATAAATGATATGTCATTGATTACGTGATGTATTATATGTGACTTGTTGATTGACTGTCGGTTTATATATTCGATGATTACTGTTTATGGCGTAACTTTCAATCCGTTAATCGGATTTGGGTGAAACGAAGGGTAGATAGAAGTATGTGTTGAACAGAATCGTATGAGTGTAATATTGATAGATACTTATGATGCCTAACAGATAAGCAAGGCGTAAGAAAGAGAAGCAGGTGATCAGAAAATAGAATTGACATGTAGAAAATACAGCAAGTGAGCAGAGATTAAAAGCGAGGCATAGGAGAAACAGATGAATGGTGGTTGAATAGAGTCGTAGACAAGTACAAGTGAGGTTGGAATCAATTATGATAAGGCAAGTACTTCTAAACCTTTCTCGAGATTTATTGCAAATATTTTCAAATTCTCTTGTGACCTATTGTTAATATTCAAAATAGCTCTGTTTTATATTGGAAATACTTGGAATCCTCCAGCCTTGAACCTGAGCCACATCATTTGATCTTTGAGCCGTAAGCCTTATTCTTTATGAACCATTTCTTGTGGATTTACCAAATATTAAACCACACAAATACGATCCTACTTCACAAATATATATCCATCATATACCAAACACTGGAACAAAATTGTTTATATATACAAAAACTTTTATACTTAACCATACCTTGTGATATCAAAGCACTAAAACTTTGGAAAAACACTATTCATCTAATACACGATTATCCTACCGGCTGGAGGCCACTTCTTTTATGTATTTTGACATACCCTTTTTGGTAACTATGAACTTTTACCATGCTTTTTTACAAATGTTTTATGGTTATTGATTATGATTTGGTTTTATTGAACTCTATTGTTTATCATATTGAAATGCTTTAGAATTGGATAGTTTTCTTTGTATGGACCAGATTCGTTGTCAGACCATATCGATGGTCAAGTTAGGCCAATGTGTGCCTTGGATCCAGTAGTTAGAGCCGTGCTGTGTGCTTTGCTTGGGGTTAGTGCGTGACTGATCAGCAGCCTAACCTTGGTTTTAAAAATTTAAAATGAATATCCAATTTTATTGGTTGTTTAACAAGAAACTTGATTCCTTTGAATCATCTCATTTATTATTGTCTAACCTCAGTTATTGATAATATGACTTGCTGAGCTAGTTAGCTCACTCTTGCGAATCTTTTTATATATTCTACAGTTAAGAAAGATACGGTTGATAGCAAGGTTTCCCAGTTCAATGTTCGAGCTAGGATTGCAGATTATGATTGATCGAGCTAGCAGGAGCTTATGGCAGTAGTGAGATAGCAAGGTCGTAAGAATGATTTTATTATCAATTGTAAGTTAAATTAGTTGGGATTTGGTACGATATAATAATTAAGGTTGTGGCTTGTTTTCATACGTTAACCTGTTGCGATCCGTGGTTTTGTGAAGCAGGATCATTAGAAATAATATTTCTTATACAGGTTGATATATTGTGTTTGTGTTGTGGACCCCAAACTTCTGACCCGGGTTTGGAGGGCGCCACATGTCAGGCCTCGTACATAACATAGCATACATTAAGCTTCCACATGCTGAAGCATAAGGAACTGCTTTCATGCTCTCTATATCCTTAGGTATCGAAGGAAACTGCTTCTTAGATAGAGCAACTCTATGCTTAAAAGGTAAAAAACCTTTCTTGGAGTTCTGTATGTTAAAATGAGCTGATACTTCATCAATGTAGGGCTCTTGAGATAAAGCCAACATCCTTTTCTTGCGATCCCTTATAACTTTGATCCCAAGGATGTATGCCGCTTCACCTAAGTCCTTCATGTCAAATTGTTTGAACAACTATGCCTTTACTGATGACAACATATCAACATTGTTTCCAATGAGTAAAATATCATCTACATATTGTACTAGAAAAACCACTGCATTACCTTCACTTCTCTTATACACGCACGATTCGCTTGGACTTTGATCAAATCCATATGACTGGACTGCCTGATCAAAACGAATATTCCAGTCTCTAAAAGCTTGTTTAAGTCCATAAATAGACCTCTTAAGCTTACATACCAGATGCTCTTGGCCTTCCTTAATGAATCCTTTTGGTTGCTGCATATAGATGGTTTCTTCAAGACTTCCATTAAGAAAAGCTGTCTTGACATCCATTTGCCAAATCTCATAATCGAGATGAGCTGCTATAGATAAAAGAATACGGATTGACTTAAGCATGACTACCGGTGAAAAGGTTTCCTCATAATCGATACCTTCTTTCTGAGTATACCCTTTCGCAACAAGTCTTGCTTTCCAGGCTTTCACCTTTTTATCTAATCCCTCTTTTTCTTGTAGATCCACTTACATCCAATAGGTTTTATACCTTTGGGTGGTTCCATGAGCTCCCAGACCTGATTAGAATACAATGATTCTATCTCAGATTCTATCTCCTTTTGCCAAAGATCTGCATCTTTGTCTTGTACTGCCTCTTCGTATGTACGGGGATCATCATCATGTTCACTAGGGACCAAGTCTGAAGACTCTCCCAAAAACATGAATCTATCAGGCTGTTGAACAACCCTCCCACTACGATGAGGCACTGGTGCGGTATTAGTGAAAGGTTGTACATTATGTTGTGGTTGTTCTACTTGTACTACAGCTTCATGGGTATTATTTGTCCCTCCCACTAGTTCCTCTAAAACGACACTACTCATGGGTTTGTGATTCATTATATAGTCCTCCTCCAAGAATCTTGTATTGGTGCTAACAATGACATCCCGATTCTTCGGACTATAAAATAAATATCATTTCGTTCCCATGGGGTAGCCTACAAACAACTTTACTTCTGTACGAGATTCTAACTTAGTCGCGATCTTGTTCAGCACATGTGCTGGACAACCCCATATTCAAATATGTTTTAAACTCGGTTTATCCCCGGTCCACAATTCTAAGGGGGTTTTAGGAACCGACTTAGAAGGTACTAAGTTCTGAAGATAAGCTGCTGTCTTTAAGGCATGTCCCCAAAACGACTTGGGTAAATCCAAATAACTCATCATCGATCTAACACTCTTTAAAAGAGTCTGGTTCCTTCTCTCTGCTATACCGTTCTGCTGGGGTGTGTCTGGTGCAGTTAACTGGGATTCTATCCCATTTTCTGATAAATATTCCCTAAATTCTCCAAGCAAGTATTCGCCACCACGATCTGATCGTAGTGACTTGATACTTTTATTAAGTCGCTTCTCCGTTTTAGCTTTGTACTCTTTGAACTTATCAAAGCACTCAGACTTACGACGCAACAAATAAATGTACCCATATCTAGAATAATCATCAATGAAAGTGACGAAATATTCATAATCACCTCTTGCTTGGATATTCATGGGTCCACATAAATCAGAGTGAACCAATTCTAATACTTGTTTGGCTCTATTCCCCTTTGCCTTGAAAGGCCTATTAGTCATTTTACCTTCCAAGTAGGATTCACAAACTGGAAATGGCTCCACTGCCAATGAGCTTAAAGGCCCGTCTACTACCAGTCTTTGAATCCTCCTCAAGTTAATATGACCTAATCTCAAGTGCCAAAGATATGTTTGGTTCAAACTAGAAGGTTCCTTTCTTTTAGTAGAGTTAGAAGATGTGTTGTTCAATTCCCTAAATTGCAGTTGCAGTGCAGGTTGACTAGGATTAATTATATACAAATTGTCTTGCAATGTACCAGAACATATAATTCGTTTATTCATCATAATAGAAACATTACGATCCAAACAAACATTATAACCATCCAAAACAAGTTTAGAAACCGAAATTAAATTCCTTCTAAAAGAAGGTACATAAAGACAATTGTTCAAAACCAAAATCCTATCAGAACCAAAAGATAAATGAATAACTCCTACTGTAACTACTGTTACTTTCGTAGCATCTCCCATGAACACGTATATCTCACCATCTCTAAGCATTCTGGATAGCTGGAACCACTGCATAGAATTACAAACATGATCAGTGGCTCCTGTATCTACACACCAAGTGCTCGTAGATATAGCCACTATAAATGTTTCTGTAACTAGAGAAAGAGACATACCAGTATTGTTTGTCTTCTTAGGAAGAGGACAATCCTGTTTCCAGTGACCTGACTGTTTGCATCTGAAGCACTTTCCCTTAGACTTTTTCACACCACCCTGAACTCCCACTGCCTTTACAGCTTTCTGTGTCTGAGCCTTTTTCTTCTTCTTAATACCTTTCGGCTTAGAGGAAGAACCTTTCTCAGCCACATACACTTGAACACTCTGCCGAAATAATCCTTCAGCTTCCTGAAGTTCTGTCAGAAGTTCCGCGAGACTATACTGCCTCTTGTTCATGTTGTAATTCAAGCGGAACTGCTCAAAACTCTTGGACAAGCTCATAAGGATAATGTCAATCTGGGTTTCCCCGTCAAGTTCAGCACCAAGGATCTCTATCTCATTCGGATGCGACATCATCTTGAGAACATGATCCCTTACAGGTGTGCCTTCAGTCATCTGAGTGTTCATTAAAGCCTTCATGGCTACTTGCCTAGCAGCCCTATTATGATCTCCAAAAAGTTCCTTGAGATTAAAGAGCATATCCGAAGCAGTGGCCATAGACTGATGCTGAATCTGCAAAACACCCGACATTGCTGCCAGAATGTAACATCGCGACATCTCATCAGCCTTAATCCACCGTTTATAATACTCTTTCTCATCTTCAGGAGCATCAGCAGCAGGCTGTTCAGGCTTGGGTTCATAAGTGCAAAACTTGTACTCCTCAGCAGTCAACACAATGTCCAAATTTCGTTTCCATTCAATATAGTTAGGTCAAGTAAGTTTGTTATCCTTAAGTATGGTGAATAGTGGATTAAAGCCCATTTTATCTTGAGAATCATGCATAAAAATATTACATAAATAAGGGTGCATTAATTATTAAGATCTAAATTATTAAAATTTAATGCACTAACATCTAAACACCATAAGCTTCTGGTACGCCACGATGTGTGACATGTATACCACCTAATTTTGTTTAAATGTTACTTCGGTCCTATTACTAAACAATATGCCACATTGGGGTGGACTATATTATTTTTCATAGCTAAGTGTATACCATCATCAAATCTTATATTATTCGAAATCTATGGAACTTGGTACGCCACGATGGGTGGCGTGTATACCTTCCAATATTCGTAATTTTGCCTTGAATAGAATACTTCAATTCAATATTCATCAATGGTTTGATTTCCAGGTAGTGGAGGAGTCACATCGGTCTCGCTTAAAACCCACAGCCTTACAAGTTTGATGAACCCGTTTTTGACAAAATCGCCCCAAATCAGAAATAAAGAAAATTCGTATTTATTCCTTTCAAAATTTATTAATTTAAGAAGTTTGTTCTAGTAATTTCTATAACATTCTAGACACCATAAATTACATGCCACGATGGGTTACGCATATATAATTTATATTCGTCTTTATGTTAAATTACCTACAACCAATAATGGAGACCATGGGATTTAATTTCATATTAATTCCCTCTCCCACTTAGAATTTTTTTTTTATTAAAATTGAGGAATTTTAAAATTAAATGGGGCCCTATGTTGTTATAATTATGTCTAATCATGCATTCAAAATACACACATAATTTTAGCAACATATAACATTTAATTAAAGCAATAAATAAATTTTATGTCCACGTCGTCCTAATTAAGTTAAACATGCAATTTTAAAAGAATTACACACATAATTAACGACACACATAATCAATAAATTAAAGCAATAATTAAAATTTAATGGAAAAAATTAAAATAAATTTTCCACTATTATGGCCCTTGAAAAAAAAATCCAGCTCTCAAAAAAAGATCTGCCCCAAGCGCGCCCCGACGCCCCCAGCAGCCCCAGCAGTCCCAGCTGCCCCAGCAGCCCCAACAGTCGCAGCGCGCGCCTGTTACTTTTCTGTGAGTTTTGTTTTGATTTTGTTTGATCCAAACATAAACAGCAGCCCCTTATAATCGCACAGCGGAACAAAAAACTACCGGAATTGATTTCCGATCGCACATAACTTGTTACAAAATACCCGGAACAATTACAAAAAAATAGATCTAATACAAAACTAATTTTGTAAAATCTATTCTAACACGATCAACCCTCGTGTAAATTACAACCACGATTAAACCACATGGAAACCAAAACAAAAATTAACCACGATTAAACCACGTGGGATCCAAACACATAATTAAAATATACATGGCCATAATAGTGGATTAACAACCTGCATCAAAACCAATACAAGCAAAACACTATATACACGCATATATAATTACGACACGGACATTATATCATAAAACGTAGAACCCATAACCAGGCTCTTGATACCAATTGTTGGGAACCACGGACTTGGGGTGTTACTACGTTTTACGATAAAGATTACGAAAAGAAGATTACCTTGTTAATGGTTGATTCCACGCTCTTCTATTGTATTCCCAAATTCTCTTGAGCGAAGTGTGGCCTCCGTCTTCTCAAGTTATCCTCTCTTCTTGCCCCTTGGTGGCTACAATATGTTTTCACACAATTCCAAGCAAGAAGAGAATAAGAATATATATAGGCTACAATAGGGACCATGGATAATTAGGTTGGGCCTTCTAATTACATCTTGAGCCTAGCCCAATATAATTAAATATTAATTCAATCCACTAAAGAATTAATATTTGCACTACCTTTCCTAATACCGTAATTTAATTAATTCGGTTCCAATATTATTTGCTTATTAAATTCCCCATGTTTAAAATATCATATGTCCATTAATTAAATAAATTACTGATAATTTATTTAATTAATATCTTTTATCCTTGATCATCCACTCAACCTTTATTTAATTATGCCAGAATAAATTCCACCTGCAGGGTTTCACATAATTAAATCTTTTTGAGCTTTCAAGGGGACATCATTAACCCGAATATTATCAGGACATGGATTCCTTCAATAAATAATATCCACCATGTATATAATTCCATCACCCAAAATATAATGATATAATTCAAAGAATTATTTCATATATAAATCAAAGCATGTAAATAATATACACGTGTCAATTACTATTTCCGGATTAAGAACCTAAGCATTAATAATAACATAGAATCTTAGTTCTCCTTCTTAATCAGTATTAAGGGAACAATTCTAAATTTTATCCTGTTCAATATACACAAAGTATACTAGTATTATTTATTAGTCAATATAAACTAATCTAAATAATACTACAGCCATACCAGTGGATTGTCCAACACCACCTGTGCTGTGAACCTTATTATATTATATAACCGTATTTAACAATCTAATATTCTGTATCCCATTTGATACTAGATTGTTCACAATATATAATATTAGACAACATGTAAACATTCAAATGATTCTCAAATAAACTGGCCAGAAATAAATGTACATACTTCAAATAAATATTTTTCAGTATACACTAACAAGGAATCCGTAGTTTTCTTGGTCATACGGGTTTTTATCGGTGGTTCATCAAGGACTTTTCGAAGATATCTAAGCCTTTGTGCAACTTGCTTGAGAAAGATGTGCCTTTCAAATTTGATGATGAATGTTTGACGGCATTCGAGACTCTTAAGAAGAGTTTAATCACTGCGCCAGTTATTACAGCACCGGATTGGACAGAGCCTTTTGAGATGATGTGTGATGTGAGTGATTATGCGGTAGGTGCAGTTCTTGGGCAGCGCAACAATAATCTCTTTCATGTGGTCTACTATGCTAGCAAGACCTTAAATGGGGCCCAAATGAACTACACCACTACTGAGAAGGAGCTCTTAGCTATAGTCTTTGGTTTTGAGAAATTTCGATCTTATCTGCTTGGGACAAAAGTAAATGTATTCACTGATCATGCGGCCATTCGCTATTTGGTTTCCAAGAAGGATTCGAAGCCGAGACCCATTCGTTGGGTGCTCTTACTACAGGAATTTGAGTTAGAGATCAAGGATCAGAAAGGTACTGAGAATCAAGTAGCTGACCACCTCTCTAGATTGGAGAATCCCGAGTCTACTTCACAGGATAAGATATTGATCAACGAGTCTTTTCCGGATGAGCAATTGTTCGCAGTTCAGGAAGAAGAGCCATGGTTTGCAGATATTGTAAACTATCTTGTCAGCAATATAATGCCTCCTAATTTGACCTCAGCTCAAAAGAAGAAGTTTCTGTATGAGGTGAAGTGGTATATGTGGGATGAACCATATTTGTTTAGACAGGGAGCTGACCAGATCATCAGGAGATGTATCCCGTTCTGTGAGACGGAGGGGATATTACGAGACTGTCAATCCACAGTTTATGGTGGACACTATGGTGGTGAGAAGACGACAGCTCGTATTCTGCAAGCAGGTTTTTTCTGGCCTACTTTGTTTAAGGATGCTCATCAATTTGTTTTAAGGTGTGATCGTTGCCAACGAGTGGGAAATTTGACGAGAAAGGATGAGATGCCGTTAAATGTGATGCTTGAAGTCGAGGTCTTTGATGTTTGGGGAATCGATTTTATGGGGCCTTTTGTCTCGTCCTGCAACAATCAGTACATCTTGCTGACAGTCGATGATGTCTCAAAATGGGTAGAAGTCAAAGCTCTACCGACAAATTATGCAAAGGCAGTGTTGAATTTTCTTTATAAGCAGATTTTCACAAGGTTTGGAACGCCTCGGGTAATCATAAGTGATGAAGGGTCGCATTTCTGCAACCGTAAGTTCAATTCTATGATGCAGCATTATAATGTGAATCATCGAGTTGCTACTGCCTATCATCCGCAAACAAATGGTCAAGCGGAAGTGTCTAACAGAGAGATCAAGCGCATTCTAGAGAAGGTTGTTTGTCCGTTAATGAAGGATTGGTCTTTAAAGTTCGATAAAGCTGTTTGGGCTTACAGAACAACATACAAAACTCCACTTGGTATGTCCCCGTTTCAACTGATGTATGGTAAGGGATGCATTTACCTGCGGAGCTTGAGCATAAGGCCTATTGGGCTTTGAAAAAGTTGAACCTGGATCTAGATGCAACTGGAAAGAAGCGAATACTTCAGCTTAATAAACTTGATGAATTTCGACTCCAAGCGTATGAGAACAACAAAATGTACAAGGAAAAGGTGAAGAGGTGGCACGATATGAAGCTACATCCTAAGTTATTCGTGCCGGGGCAACAAGTTCTCTTATTCAACTCTCGTCTCCGACTTTTTCCTGGGAAGTTGAAATCAAGGTGGTCTGGACCTTTTATTGTCAAAACTTTGTTTCCACACGGAGCGGTGGAGATTTTTGAGAATGATTCGGACCAAGCATTCAAGGTTAATGGTCAGTGTTTGAAGCACTACTATGGGGACACGGCAAACCGAGAAGTGGTTAGTGTCGTTTTATTGTCAACTTGAGGAAGGTATGCAATGTCAAGCTAATGACAAAAAAGAAGAGCTGCGTGGGAGGCAACCCATGATTTGTTGTTACAGGAACCCTTAGAAGTTAATAACCTATCCAAAACCACAAAAAAAATCAGAAAAACCTGGCTGAATTTTTTTTTTCCAGTGACCCCCTGAGCGCCCGCTCAGCTCTGCTGAGCGCCCGCCCAGCTTTGCTGAGCGACCGCTCAGGGGTCGGCTGAATGAAATTTTTTTTTAGTCAACAAAAATACAAAAAAAATTAGAAAAATAAAACACAAATTTCAACCCATAAAACCCACGACCTATTCCCCATTTTCCCATGATTTTTACCTATAAACCCACTCCTAATCAAATTCTACCCTAATCCATTCCCTATATATACATACACCTATCCCATATATCTCCCACACAACTTCTACACTCAAACTCTCTCCCAAACACAAAAACACAATTCTCAAGCACTTTTATTCAGATTCAATGGCACCCAAGAGAGCAAGGACTATTGATAGCAGCAGCACTGTGCCTACGGCTGATTCTTCGAGGGGTACTGCTGCGAGGCCTCGGTTGAATGACAGGGCTGCGGAGGAGGAGTACACTAGGCTTTTGGGGAAGCCGATTCTGAAGGAGGGGGGATTTTTACCGTCGGGGAGGGATGGTGAGTTGTTACCTATGATTGTTGAGAAGGGGTGGATAGCTTTTTGTGAGTCACCTGAAGTAGTGCCGATGAGCATGGTTCACGAGTTCTATGCGAACGCGAAGGCCGGGAAGAATGGGTTTTCTATGGTCCGGGGTATGACGGTTGATTATCACCCAGAGGTGATTTGCCGTGTGATTGGGCAGCGAGAGAGGAAGCTCACGAAGGAGAACTGGAACGAGAAAACTGCTGAGGATTTTCACTTGGAATTGATTTATGCTACTCTCTGTAGGCCGGGCACAGTTTGCACCTTCAAGACAGGAACTAATGAGTATCGTCACTTTCCGGCGATCGCGATGAACAGGTATGCCCGTGCATGGAATGCGTTTATTTGTGCTAATATTCTGCCTTCTTCGCATGCACATGAGGTCATCGTTGAGAGAGCACAGTTGTTGTAGGGAATTTTTAATGAGGAATACTATGTGGACCTTGGTGAGTTCATCTACCAAGGAATTCTGAATTTTTTGAGGGGAGCTAAGCACATGAACATCCCGTATGCATCCACTGTTACTAAGCTTTGCCGAGCGGTAGGAGTGAACTGGCCGTCTCATGAGCAGTTGCAGTTGCCGGCCACTCCTATTGATTCCGGGACTCTGAATGCGATGCAAGTTTGGACCGGTGGTGAGCCCGAGGAGCATGGGCTGGGTTATCATCTTCCAGGAGGGCGTCTAGCACGAGGTGCTACTATGGCGAGGCCTATGCATGATGAAGCTGGTTCTTCGAGAGCTCAGAAGGATGCTGGGATGGCTGATGCCCAATATAGGAGGCTGTCACGGAGGATGGATGCTATGTATGAGACGCAGAGCAGATTTGCTCAGGAGCTCACCCTTGCGCTAGGGACTGCTTTTCGAGGCCTTAGAGCTGACATCCAGTGGCCAGTTTTTGGTGAGGACTCTGTATATCCGCCTCCTGATACACTACCCACTGAGGGTGATGATGATGATGACTCCGAGTAGGTATACCCTGTGTTCCTTTTTACTACCTTCACTGGGGACAGTGAAGATTTTAAGTTTGGGGGTGGTAGTTAAGGAATATTTTGTGTGTGTGTCATATAGCTGCATATTCATGATAGTTAGTTCATATAGTTGCATAATTTTTGCCATATAGTTTTTTTATATATAGTTTTATTTGTGTATCATATCATGTAGCTCATGCATATACCATGATCCCTTTTATGATGATTTACCGACTGATTTGTGATGTTGATGCGAGTGTAGTGATAGCATTAAAGTGATGTTGAGTCATGTAGGTTGATATGCATGCTAGAAACACTTGTATTTTCACTAAGTCTTAGAGAATGCTTAAGGACTAGATTGTTGTTATGATCTGATTATTTTCGAGGCTAATCTATTTATTATGCTTAGAATTTTATAATAGGTTCTTAGTGATAAAGGCATGAAAAAGAAAAAAAAATGGAGTAAAAAAAATGGAATTTGTTGCTAATTGTGGCTAGGCGTCAATTGGCTAGTAGCCGGCTCGTACGTTTATGCGAGTAGTCTAGGGTTGAGCAAGATGGAGCGAAACACACATGCTCAGAAATTTTGAAAAAAAAAAGAAAAAGAAAGAAAAAGAAAAAAAGAGAAAAAAAAGAGTATGCATAATTGATCACGAGTGGGCTCTTTGGTATTCGAGTTATTAAGTTCTTAGGGGAATTTGTGTCTAGTGACCTAAGGCTTTTAGAGTCTGGGATCCGCTAACCTAACGCTCGCTACATGGATACCATTGTATAAGTCTTTTGTGGACCTCACTCATTGCACGGTCAAATAAGCATTACTGCTAGGAATAAAAAGCATGATTCTGTTATAAACTCTAGAATTCTTGTAGTGTTATAAGTCACTTTGTGCCTAGAATTTTTATACTTTGTATAATCATGTGATTGCCTTGATGATAGTTGAGTCATAATAATGGATTTAGTTCCGGAGCATATCTGTTAAGCATCTGCACACACCACATTTCTGGCTGTATGTTAGTGGCATGGTTTGATTGATCTTTAGTCGCCTAATTGCATTTGTTGAGATGTTGTAAGTTGGTTGGTTTGTTCGTAGTAAGGGGGATTGTTGCATTTCATATAGATTGCATTCATGCATGCTTTTATTTGTTTTTGAGTCTGTGACGCTTGAGGACAAGTATCGATTTAAGTTTGGGGGTGTGATAAGTGGCATTTTATACCACTTAGAACGTCTTAAAATGGCTTAAATTGGTGTCTTGAAATCAAGTATTTTGTGTATTTGATGCGTTTTTCTAGTGTTTGTGCATTTCAGGGTAATAGTTGCATTTCGGGGGAGAAATCATCAATAATAAGCCTTGGCATGTGTCTAGCATCGCGAGAGGGAAGAAAGGAGCAGATTACAGCAACAAAACGGAGCAAAAATCAGACATTTCCCAGTAGGGGTCTGAGCGCCCGCTCAGCTATGCTGAGCAGCAGCGCAGGAAGCTGAGCGCCCGCTCAGCTATGCTGAGCGGCCGCGCAGGGACGGGAAATTAAAATATTTATTTTAGAATTCTACTTCTGTTTGGCTTCCAACTTCTGTGTAATCTGAGTTTTATGGGACTTCTATATAAGTAGATTCAGAGATGTTTCATGTGTGTTAAATCGTTGTATTAATCGAGGAGCGAAGGAGATAAGGAAGAAGACTGTTTTAGCACACCGCAACGAAGAGGAAGCATATTTTCTTGTGATTCTTTATTTCGTTGTAATATTGGATGCTAGTTTTCTTTGCTTTGAACCTATTTACTCTTGTGACGTACTCTGGTTTAATATAATTAGTTTAGTTATTATTCTCTTGTGTTTATTTATCATGTTTTCATATAACCCATGATGACGATAAGTGCTATCATGGGCTAATCATGATCATGGGGTCGTAACGGATTTATTATGGAAATCTTTAGTTAGTTGTTTAATACCTTAGTGTGAGATGATTGTATGATATCTAGTATTGGTTGTGCGTATTCGTCTTATGTGCGTCGTGAACATATAAGATAGGGTGTTAATCTCTTGTGAAGCGATGGTGGATCTCGAGATTTAGAATTTGCCATGCTAGCATAGGTTCATGTATGATGTTGCATGATTAGTGGGTAACTCTAACCGTTTTATTCGCCCTGTGTAATCAAAGAGAATAACTTGTGCTTAAATCATTATGTTGTCAATTTCTGTAGACATATAGGGACTCAACATAATTGATGCCTATTCAACTTCTATCTTAATTGTGGATGTTTGGTAGAATGGTATTAGTACAATGAAAGTTGGCTTTTATCAGTTTCGTGTTATTCGATTAATATCATCACTATTGCATGCTAAGGGTAATAACAATAACTATTGAAGGAAGTAGTAATGAAGTTGTGATCTCATGAGTGTTTTAATATTGTTAATTCGAAGTTTTAATTAAGTGGTTAAATTTAGTAGTTAATTGTAGTTAATAATTAGTTAATATTATTTTAAGTGTTATTGTCTTAACATTGAGAAGTAAACATACATTGGTGAGTGAGTTTAAGTGAACATAATTAGTCTGAGTCTCTGTGGGAACGAACTAGAAAGTATTTTATATTACTTACGAACGCGTATACTTGTGTGAATATTAGCGCGTGTTTTCTCCCTAGCATTGGTAACACCATTCTTCAATTCATAATTGCTAGGAGAATGGATACATCAGGAGTAATAGGGTATACTAGACTTCTTCAACCGATTTTTAATTTTCTATACCGTAATGCTGAATTTGCTAATGATGAATTGCTTCCTGTATTTCAAATTTCTGAGAAGGCTATCACTGATCATATTAAAAGAGATGAAAAGAATAAGTTTTCAAGACCTCCCTTCCTCCCTCAGGAGGTCAGGCAATGTCTATTGAGAAACAAACCTACTCCTTCACAAGTGCCTGCAAATCCTGATGCTGGCACCTCTATAACATTTCCTGATGCTGTGGAAGAAGATACTACCAATCTTGTTTCTAACCCAAGCATTCCTTCTCCTAAACAGAACTCCAATCCGGCTCCTAAATCAGCCTCCTCTAATGTCTCTCAAAAGACATCAGTTGTACTAAAGAAAAGGCTGGTTAAGAAATCTGTTCAATCTAAACAGAGAGCTCAACAGGCCTCACTGAGTGAGAGTGAGAAGAAAGAAGAATATTTTCCAGTACGGAAAAGAAGGCTGATCATGCAAGATGATTCTAACTCTGATGATCAAATGCCCATTGGGCCAAGAATGAAGATGATAAAATCATCAATTGCAATTCCTGATGGCTCTGTTGAGACAGATGGAACTAAGGAGCCAACTACTGATGCTAGTGCTCTGATCAAAAAGTTTCCAGTGAAGAAAGAAACTGCTGAGCCCAAGAAAATTGACAAGAGTAAGTTGAAAAGAAAAGTTGAAGACGTGGTTAGATACATCAGAAAGAAGAAAAATGGTAAGTCCTCTGCTATGGATATCAGTCCACAAGAACCTATGTCTCAAAGGGATTTAGAAACTGAAACACATCCAGTCACACACGAACCATCTTCTCAAAGGGAAGATGCAGACAAAGAGGTTGCACAAATAATTGTTGATTTTGGTCAAGGTGATCTTCTTGCTGCCTCTGAACAACTGCTGCAAGAAAAGAAGGCTCATCAGGATGTATTATCAAAGGCGGATGCAGTTATTAATGATCTGATATTTGAGGAGAGTACACAAGAACCTTCACCATTACTTGCTGAAGCAGCTCATATTCCTTAGGCCCCACAAGAACCATTAGTTCAAAGTACCGAAGCTGGCCTAGTTCATTCTCTTGACAAATCAAATCATGATGCTATAACAAATCCTGATGTTGATCAACTATCCATTCAAGCAGCTTCTACTGATGATTCCTTGCTGCTAACTAGCTTGATAAAGCATCCTGATGCGTTGTTTATTCCTTCACTATCATCACTTCCACTTGAGGATTCACGTTCAGGTATTGCTTATTTTCCTCTGTTATTCCTCATGTTTGTATGATTATAAATAGTCTCTTGTTTGAGGTTACCTCTATTTATATGACAAGTATACTACTCCTCTTAGCCATCTTTTATTTTCTTTGCAAAATGTGTGATTGTGCTTTTCTGTAAGACTGTGCGAAAATACTATGTGAGAAAATTAAATTTTGAGTGGCAGTCTCCTGTACTGGCAAAAGGAGAGGTAGTTTTGAGAAAAGAATTTTATAAGTTTTTCTTTACTTATAAACTTTCTTATTTGAGAAACATATTACTCTTAAAAGTAATATATTGTGTGAGAAGTGATGAGATCACTTGAAAAGAAAAGAGAGATTTATGTGTTACCTTGTTTTATATTTCAGGATCTCATCAGGAACATATACTTATTGCTAAGAATCCTCTCTAAGGCAAAGCAATTCTGCCTAGCTCTGCAAATTCTTCTGAGGGTCTGTGTAGCTCTGATTCTGATGAAGACATTGATCCTGATGATTCTGCACGACTTAAGATTTCTATTGATGCATCTAAGAAGTCCGATGTTGGTTCTTCTTCACATTTCAATGTTGATCCTTTTTATTACAATGCTGATGTTGAGCACTTTCAAAAGACTGAATGGGATTTTGCATGGAGAGATGCACATACTTCTATCTCATCAGCTGTTGGTATGCAATATGTTCACAGGGCCTATGATGAACTTCAAAACTCTGAACTTAAATTACATCTTAAGGCCTCTACCATTTCTGTTAAAGGAATTCTCTCTGAACTTGCTGATATGAAGAAATCTCATACTAGTTTGCAGAAAAGTTTGATGTATTTATGATTAATCCACTTACTTCAGCTGAACTCATAAGTGTGAAAAAGGCTATTAAAGACGTGGTTCAATCTAAACAAAGCATGGATACTCGATTTTCTTCCTTGGAATATAAAGTGTCTTCAATGACTGATAAACTGGATGCTATGTTTTCTCTTCTTTCAAATACTGATGCCAAAAGGGGGAGAAGATAGCTGTCACAAAATATACACCTGACTCTATTCAGTTGAAAGATAAAGATACTGATGGTGATAAAAATCCGATTACAGATGTTCAAATTGCTCCTATTGCTCAACAACCTCAACATTTTAAAAGATCCAGTTCTGCAGGACAAGGAAAGTCTACTGGTGCTCATGAAGTTAAGCACAAGACTAATACTGATGCTCCTGAAACTGGTGATGTTACAATCTCTAACTTAGCAGATGCTAAAGGATTATTCTTTCCTTACAGACACAAGGAAATAGGTGAGGAGATTGTTATGTACTACAAAGATAAAAGGTTTGAGCAAAAGAATTCCAGGAGTGCTCTTGGGTTGATAACTGAAGAATTTAATGATCTAACAACTGAAGAAGCAGTTATGCAACAGAAGGAGTTAATGGCTCAAATTGAAGCTGAAGTAAACTCCTCTAAAGGAAGAGGAAAAAGACGTGGAAGAGCTACAAGAGCTAGAGGAATAAGAGGAAGAATTTCTAATTCAAGTCAAGTGTCTGCAATTGATTTTGCATTTCTGAATGTTCTATTCAGAGAAGGTTTTGTTCCTGTACAAGGACATGCTTTAAAATAAGAAGCTGATCATACTGAAGAGATCATTGTCCAAAGAAAGAAGAAATCAACCGCTAACATTGTTCAAATTAATATAACTAATTCAAATATCTCTCTTAAAGCAGACTCAAATTTTGAGTAAAAAGCATATCCTGATGCTGTGAATCTAATAGCTGATTTTGACACTAATGAAAAGATGATCAAAGTATTAGATAAATCAATTTTTGATGATCAAGAAAGAATTGACAGAAGGATAGCTGATCAAGCATACAGTGACTATGAGCAAAGAATTCTAAATTCAAGGAGGGAGCTGTGGCAGAAAATAAGAGGGAAGATTCATGATTTATCTACAGGGTATGCTCCTCTTAGCAAGAAGGATAAAATATGGAAATATGTTTATTCATTTAGTTATCCTAAAGGATTCAAGCATATTGAATTTGTGTCAGCATGACTAAGGGAGAATATTGATACTTGAGAGTATTAGAAGAAGAGTCGTGAACAAAGAAGACAAATACAATGGTGATTATGTTCCTATGTATAGAACTTATAATGGTCAAGAAATGAAGATGGAAAAGGTAACTGCAGTTCTAAAAGTTTTTCTCAATAATCATCAGTTATCTTTTAGTCCTGATCATGAAGATGTTAGCTTAAGCTTTATGTTGATCGGTGATCTTGAAATAACTAAAAGTTCGATCTCTAAATTAAGATTAGCCATTTATTAGCTTGGAGAAGATACTAAAGAGAAGAAAGAGTTAAAGAAAAAGCTTATCAAAGTCCTTCAAGACAAGGAGGAAGAAAGGTTGAACAAATTTCTGGAAACAATTGTCAGTTATCTTAGAATACTGAAGTAAGCCTTATTCCTTGTACATTTTGTAATTGGTTTTGGCATCATTGAGAATGTAATTTATGCTTATTACATTAAGCATAAATTGGGGGAGATTATTACGTGCTGATTCTCAATGACCACGAGGAGCTTAGGATCTGACTATTTTAGATGTCATCGGTATTTGATTAGCCGTCAGGATTTGATGCATCATCAGTATCTGCAGAACATTAGCATCTGAAGGCAGTCTGCTGTGAAGATTAATTATGTTCCTTATTTTGAGGGATGGATATCTGTTGCATTCTGAGTGATAGGACTTTGTATATTCAGTTAAAGATATGTATCATTTTCTGTTAGTATTTGATAATGCATATCCTAGACTAATTTGTAGCAGTTGTGTATTATATAAACACAGTTTAGGTCATCACATAGTGAGTAACTCGAGTATTGTAGACCTAGTAGCTCTCAAGAACATTAGTATTTCTTGAAAGAGTTTGTAACAGTTTTATCAAAAATATAAAAAATTGTTATATTTTTTTACTTGTTTAAAACATTTATACAATTGTATCCAACCCCGCTTAAACAATTGTATTACTACTGGGCAACAGTTATCTTCGCGTGGGCAGTTAAATCACCTAATTCTGAAGAGCAAAACTCAAGATACAGCCAAAAGAAGAATTTTCAGAAAATCACCAGAAGGCAGGTGCGCCCGTGCCAGAACCAGCGCGCCCGTGCCCCAGAAATCAGTATACCAGCGCCCACGCTAATTTGAGCAAGCCCGCACCACCCTTTTTGCCCCAGAGTCCTGTTTTGAGTGGAATTTGATGATTTTAAGAGTGCAGGTCCACTTGGGGCTTATATATAGTGATAAAAAGACATTTTTAACAACAAGGAGCCAAGGGAGAACATTAAGAAGACCTAGAGAGCACAAGACGGCTACGGCGAAGAAGACTTTTCTATTCTTTAATATAGTCGATACTTTGGATGTTTATTTTCAATTTGTCTTATTCCCTAATACTCCTATATTCATTATCATGTTTTGATTGGAACCCATGGTGACGATGAGTTCGATTATGAACTAATCATTGTTATGGGGTTCTCGCGGATTTATCTATGGATTTCAATTGTTAATTGTTCTAATTCTTGATGTGTTTTGTACTCAAGTATGTGGTATTTTTTATGTGTTTTTATGTAATTTCATTATAGGGCATCAGTCGTTAGATTAAAGGGCTTTACAAGGATTTTATGCTGATAAGAATTCATTCTTTGAAGTCTAGGCCATTCTTAAGTCGTAGAGAATCTCATTATCTTCACGTGATCAGTTGAATCGCCTAATTCTGGCGAGCAGAACTCAAGATACGGCCAAAAGAAGAATTGTCAGAAAACCAGTGCGCCCGCGCCCCAGAAATCAGTAAACCAGTGCACCCGCGCTGATATGAGTGTGCCCGCACCGCCCTTTTTGCCCCAGAATCCTGTTTTGAGTGCAATTTGATGATTTTAAGAGTCCAGGTCCACTAGGGGCTTATATATAGTGATAAAAAGATGTTTTTAACAACAAGGAGCGAAGGGAGAACATTTAGAAGACCTAGAGAGCACAAGACGGCTACGGAGAAGAAGACTTTTGTATTCTTGAATATAGTCGATACTTTGGATGCTTGTTTTCGATTTGTCTTACACCCTAATACTCTTATATTCATTATCATGTTGCCATTGGAACCCATGGTGACGATGAGTTCGAATATGAACTAATCATTGTCATGGGGCTCTAGCAGATTTATCTATGGATTTCAATAGTTAATTATTCTAATTCTTGATGTGTTTTGGACTCAAATATGTGGTATTTTTTATGTGTTTTTATTTAATTGTATTGCCGGGCAACAGTCGTCAGAGGAAAGGGCTTTACAAGGATTTTATTCTAATAAAAAATCATATTTTGATGTCTAGGCAATTTTCAAGCAGTAGAGAATCTCATTATCTTCGCGTGGGAGGTTGAATCGCCTAATTCTGACGAGTAGAAGTCAAGATACGGCCAAAAGAAGAATTTTAAGAAAACCACCAGAAGGCAGGCGCGCCCGTGCTAGAACCAGCGCACCTGCATCCCAAAAAATCAGTAAACCAGCGCGTCCGCGCCGCCCTTTTTGCCCCAGAATCCTGTTTTGAGTGGAATTTGATGATTTGAAGAGTCCAGGTCCACTAGGTGCCTATATATAGTGATAAAAAGACGTTTTTAACAACAAGGAGCCAAGGGAGAATATTGAGAAGACCTAGAGAGCACAAGACGGTTACGGAGAAGAAGTCTTTTATATTTTTGAATATAGTCGATACTTTGGATGCTTGTTTTTTATTTGTCTTAAACCCTAATACTCTTATATTCATTATCATGTTTCCATTGGAACCCATGGTGACGATGAATTCGAATATGAACTAATTGTTGTCATGGGGTTCTAGCGGATTTATCTATGGATTTTAATAGTTAATTGTTCTAATTCTTGATGTGTTTTGGACTCAAGTATGTGGTATTTTTTATGTGTTTTTGTGTAATTGCATTGCAGGGCATCAGTCGTAGGAGGAAAGGGCTTTATAAGGATTTTATGCTGATAAAAGACCAGATTTGGAAGTCTAGTCCATTCTCATGTTGTAGAGAATCTCTTTATCTTCGCGTGGGCAGTTGAATCGCCTAATTCTGACGAGCAGAACTCAAGATACGGTCAAAAGAAGAATTGTTAGAAAATCAGCAGAAGGTAGGCATGCCCGCGCCGGAACCAGTGCGCCTGCGCCCCAGAAATCTGTAAACCAGCGCGCCTGTAATGATTTGAGCGCGCCCGCGCCGCCCTTTTTGCCCTGGAATCCTGTTTTCAGTGGAATTTGATGATTTTAAGAGTCCGGGTCCACTAGGGGCTTATATATAGTGATAAAAGACATTTTTAACAACAATGAGCCAAGGGAGAACGTTGAGATGACCTAGAGAGCACAAGACGGCTACGTAGAAGAAGATCTTTGTTTTCTTTAATGTAGTCGATACTTTGGATGCTTATTTTCGATTTTTCTTAAACCCTAATACTTCCAAATCGTTGTGTAATCGTTGTCATGGGATTCTAGCGGATTTATATATGGATTTCAATAGTTAATTGTTCTAATTCTTGATGTGTTTTGGACTCAAGTTTGTGGTATTTTTGATGTGTCCTTGTGTAATGTTATTACAGGGCATCAGTCAAAGGAGGAAAGGGTTTTACAAGGATTTTATGCTGATAACAGATCATATTTTGAAGTCTATGCCATTCTCAAGTTATAGAGAATCTTGTTATCTTCACGTGGACAGTTGAATCGCCTAATTCTGATAAGCAGAACTCAAGATACGGCCAAAAGAAGAATTGTCAGAAAATCACCAGAAGGCAGGCGCGCCCGCACCAGAACCAGCGCGCCCGCGCCCCAGAAATCAGTAAACCTGCGCGCCCGCGCTGATCTGAGTGCTCCCACGCCCCCCTTTTTGCCCCAAAATCCTGTTTTGGGTGGAATTTGATGATTTTAAGAGTCCAGGTCCACGAGGGGCTTATATTTAGTGATAAAAAGACGTTTTTAACAACAAGGAGCCAAGGGAGAATACTGAGAATACCTAGAGAGCACAAAATGACTACGGAGAAGAAGCATTTGGTATTCTTTAATATAGTTGATACTTTGGATGCTTCTTTTTGATTTGCTTAAACCCTAATACTCTTATATTCATTATCATATTTTCATTGGAATCCATGGTGATGATGAGTTCGATTATGAACAAATCGTTATTATGGGGTTCTAGCGGATTTATCTATGGATTTCAATAGCTAATTGTTCTAATTCTTTAGTGTGTGGTGAATTATGATTTCCTAGTTTGGTTGTACTTATTCTTCTTTGATGTGTAGTTAACATCTAAGATTGTTTTTAATCTCTATTGAAGCGACAACGAATATGGAGGTTTAGAATTTGCCATGCTAGCATTAGTTTATGTATGAATTGACATGCATAATTCGTGGGCAATTTTAACCATCTTATTCACCCTATGTAATCACGATATATAACTTTCTCTTAAACCGTTAAGTTTTCAAATCTTATAGACATATAGGGTCTAAGCATAACGGGTGTCTTCTATCTTCTATCTTAATTGTGGATGCTTAGTAGTAGACTATAAGTATAATGAAAGTTAGCGTATACTAATTTCGTGTTATCTGATTAGTTGTCATCACCATCACATGCTAGGGTTAAAGATATAAACTTTGAATGAAGTATGTAATGAAGTTAGAATCCCATGTTTATTCTCATATAAGTAATTCAATCTTAATTCTCTTAGTTGATGCATGTTAGTATAATCTCTTATAATTAGTTAAACAACTCAAATTATTATTGTCTTAGCATTGAATTATAATCATACATTGTTGTATAAGTGCATAATCTGAACTTAACCTAAATTGATTCTCTATGGGAACGAACTTGAATTGAATCTTATACTACTTGTGATCGTGTGCGCTTGCATGTATTTTCGCGTTTTGAATTACAGCGAACAAGTTTTTGGCGCCGTTTCCGGGGACTCGGTGTTAATTTTAGTTTATGTGCTTGTCATCAGTGGTCGTTAAAGTTCACTTACTCGGATTATATTCTTACAAGGATTACTTTGTTAGTGTGTTTCAGGTACTCTAGAGAGCATGTATGCGAACGCGTTCTCAATCTCTTAAGGAAACACAAGACAAAGTTGAAGAAGAAGTAAAAGAAGTTTTTGAAGAAGAGGAAAAAGTTTTTTATTACAATGGGAGAACCAGTTGTAGAAACGAAAGCATTGATGGATTATTCTCAAACGAAAATCAATGACATTCAGTATAACATTGTCAGACCAGCCATTGCTGCTAATACCTTTGAAATCAAGACTAACACGATTCAAATGGTACCGAAATCAGTCTAGCCATTGCTGCTAATACCTTTCTCAATCTCCAATGGAAGATCCCAACATGCACATTAGGGATTTCATCGAGATCTGTGACACCTTCAAGTTCAACAATGTTTCTGAAGATGCTTTGAAGCTGAGACTTTTCCCTTTTTCTCTGAGGGCTAAAGCTAAGTGATGGTTACACTATCTACCAGCATGTTCTATCACTACTTGGGAGGATCTCGCTCAGAAATTTCTTACTAAATTTTACCCTATGGAAAAAACAGCTATAATCAGGAATGCTCTTACTCAATTTGTCTAGCAATAGGGAGAATCTTTATGTGAAGCTTGGGAGTGATACAAGGAGATGGTTAGGAAGTGTCCTCATAATGGAATGCCTGATTGGATGATCATCAATTGCTTTTATAATGGTGTGGGAGCACAATCAAGTCTCATGCTCGATGCAGCATCAGGTGGAGCCTTATGGGCTAAGAGCTATAATGAAACTTACGAGCTAATTGAATTGATGGCTACTAATGAATATCAAAATCTAACTCAGAGACTACCACAAGGCAAGGTAGCAGGAATTCTGGAGGTGGATACAGCTAAGGCTATCACTGCTCAACTAAAGGCGTTGTCTATGAGGATCGATTCTCTGACCAACTATGGAGTTCATCAGAGGAAATGTGTTTGTGAGCTTTGTGTAGGTTCATATGCGACGAAGCAATGCACTATATCTAGTGAATCAGCTCAGTTTGTGAGCAACTTTCAGAGATCGTAGCAACCAGTTCCAGACACTTATCATCCTGACAATCGGAATCACCCTAACTTCAGCTGGAGCAACAATCAAAATGCGATGCAACAGT